>NC_091774.1:63421377-63724710 GCF_029378745.1 Bos indicus | reverse complement strand
TGTGGAATTCTCCAGGCAAGAATATTGGAGTGGGTAGCCATGCCTTCTTCCAGGGGATCTTCCAGACCCAGGGATCCTGTGTTGCAGGCAGATTCTTTACCATTTGAGCCACCAGGGAGGTAAAGATGTCCAAAATATTTTGGACAGTATGGGAAAAGAAAGCAATATTGCAGATGTAATACTTAATCATCAAACTATATGATTGCATGTGTTTGTATAAACACTTCAAAAGTATTTTTATGATATTTACAAGTCATGGGAGGACATTCACAGAATAATTTCCACTTGTTACCTTAGGATGGGGGTAGCAAGGAGAGAGATAAGGGGGTGGAGGTAGGGAGATTATTAATTTTTCTCTTATACCCTTCACATCTGTTCAAATTGTTATAATAAGCTTTTATGTTTATATTTATAATTAGAAAATAAAGCATTCTATTATAAAAAGGAGCTGGAAGGTTTGCTTGTGCATCTGAGGCTGGCTGAAGTGGGGATTAAATGAGAGGCTTGCTAATCAGGTGGAAGAGTTTTGAGCCTCACTGAGCCCCTCGGACAGAGCAGGGGCTGCCCAATGGGCTGTGCTACCCCAGGGAGGAGGCCAAGGAGGCTGTGGGCAACAGGACTGTGGGAGCCTGCACTTCCTCAGGCCTAACCTCCAGTAGGTGTCATTGCAGACCCCCCGGGTGATCAATCAAGAGTCTGGTTAGACCTGGAACTGGAGGGAGCATCTTGAAACCAAAGTGAGCTGATAAGCAGGGAGCACTATGGCAGGGCCTAGAGTCTGGTATTGCTCTTAGTTATATATAGCCAACACTGAGCAGGCGTCAGGGGCCAGAGAGCATGCTGCTGCTGCTGCTAAGTCGCTTCAGTCGTGTCCGACTCTGTGCGACCCCATAGACGGCAACCCACCAAGCTCCACCGTCCCTGGGATTCTCCAGGCAAGAACACTGGAGTGGGTTGCCGAGAGCATGTTAGTGCTTGGCAAAGCTCTCCTTTCATCTGGGTTTCCCTGTAGGGTCAGATGGTAAAGAATCTGCTTGCAATGCAGAAGACCTGTGTTCGATCCCTGGGTCGGGAAGATGCCCTGGAGAAGGGAATGGCTACCCACTCCAGTATTCTTGCTTGGAGAATCTCATGGACAGAGGAGCCTGGTGGGCTACAGTCCATGGGGTTGCACAGTCAGAGACAAGGGAAGCGACTTAGCACACACGCACGAGCACATATAGCCTCCTACTTTTTCCAGCACTTTCTCACACCTGGTTAATCCTCTTTGGTCTGAAGTTTCCTAAAAAGCAGCAAGCATACTGCATTTCCTTCAGTCCTCCACAGGGTCTGATGTATCACAGCCCCTCACTAAATGTAGTTAGCTGTATTTATTTGTCGGACACATTACTGACAGGACTCAGACCCCAAAGAGGTTGGAATAGAAGCTCCCCAGGTCAAGTAGGGGAAACCAGAAGCAGATCAAGCCTTGGGGAGAGCCCTGGGAACACTACTTTGTGTGGAGAAAGAGTTCTAAATTCTTCAGCCCACTCTTTCCTCATATCATTCTCCTCTTCCTCTTCCTTTCCTTATAAAAACATCTGAGTTTGTGTCCCAGGATAAGAGAAAAATGCGGGTCCTACCCAATTTAGTTCTTCCTCTACTGATCTGATTAGAATAAACAAGAGCCTCCTAGGACTTGTAAAAAAAAATCCTTACTCAGATCTTGGATGAATTATTGCTGAGAGGTTTTAATTGGCTGTGGTTGGCTTCTGACCTCTTGTACAGATTGATTTATGAGGTGAATTTGCAATCAACTGTTGGAAAAATTGATAGCTTGGTAACAGACAGAAGTTGCTATTTGAATAGGGCTTGGAAAATATTTATGCCATCTCAGCCCCCACCACAAACACCCACTTTCATATCTGAAGACAGCACTCCCTAGGAAACTGATGCCCTAAGCTAGCCTTATGTGTTCTGTTTATAAAATCAGATACATGTTGCTATTTTCAAATCTGTAGGGAGGAAAATATTCAGTTAATATGTAGGATTATCTGTTTTGCTTTTCCTATAATTGTTTTTAAGCCTCCTACACAATTTTACATATAAAAGTTTCTCTTTCAACACAAAGTGCTTGCTCTTCCCCCCGCCCCCCACTATTTTAGTGTATTTCATGTGGTTCTTTAGGAGACACGACTTCTTCTTGTGAATCACTCTCTCAGGATTTGGACAGATTTGGACACAGTCCCTCAGACTGCAGGACGGCAAGTCCTCTTTCTTTACATAGAGGAGGAAGTCAGATTTTGAGGGACTGTGTGAGGCAGAAGAGGCTGTGAGTCCATGCAAAGTGGTGCAATGACTCTGCATCAGTCTATGTGCCTGGCCCTAGATTCTTTTAGAAAGTGGGAGATCTGTGCTCAGGGATATTGCTCTCCAGTTCACATTTCTTCTAGGATGCAGGACACAGTTCAGATCCAACGAGCCATTCTTTGAAAATGGTTTAGAAATAAGTGAAGCATTTCCTTGCATGACTTCCTATAGCCTGTGTGCTACACTGATTCACATTGATTATCAGCCACCTGTTACCTTGTCCCTGTCTTCTTTAGCCAATAAGTTTCTATGTTCCCAGCACTTTGCTAGATACAGAATCAGAGGCTAATAACTTACTGTTAACTTTGTTCATTTATTCATTCATTCAGCAAGTCTTTGAGTGCCTACCATGAATAACCTCTGAGCAGGCATCTGGTATACAGTGGTGAACAAAACAGAGGTGGCTCTTAACTTCGCGGGGCATAGCTTCTTTGGGAAGGCAGACATGGAACAAATAAAACACATGCTAAAAAAGAAAAAGAGCAGGAGGCTGTGGGGAACAATAGCAGAAGATGCTGACTCTACACTTCATAGTTAAAGAAAGACTCCCCGAAGAGGTGACGTTTAAGCTGAGACCTGAAGAAAAAAGCCAGCCATGAGAAGAAGGGGAAAATCATTCCAAGCAGAAGGGACAGCCTGTGCAAAGGCCCTGCATCAGAGTAGGACTGAGCAGGTACAACAAAAGAACGAAAAAGGACCTGTGTGCATGGAGCATAGTGAGAAATGCAGAAAGATGGATGATAGATGATCAGAGACCAGTCATTTAAGGGCTATACAGCCCAAAAGTTAAGAAGTCTGGACTTTGTTCCCTGAGCAGTGGGAAGATGTATTCATCCTTACAGAACCTCACAAAGACACTACATTGAATTTCTGGCTAAAATAGCCTCTTGCCAGCCTTAAGCCAAATTAAATGAGGTCATGTCTTTTCAGGGAGAAGGCAATGGCACCTCACTCCAGTGTTCTTGCCTGGAGAATCCCAGGGATGGGGGGGCCTGGTGGGCTGCCGTCTATGGGGTCGCACAGAGTCGGACATGACTGAAGCGACTTAGCAGCAGCAGCAGCATGTCTTTTCAGAAAGTTTACTGTATTTCTTTTGGTGTGTGTTCAATCCCTATTATATACCATATATATATGCTAAGGTGCTAAGTCACTTCAGTCGTGTCCGATTCTGTGCGACCCCATAGACAGCAGCCCACCAGGCTCCCCTGTCTCTGGGATTCTCCAGGCAAGAACACTGGAGTGGGTTGCCATTTCCTTCTCCAATGCATGAAAGTGAAAAGTGAAAGTGAAGTCACTCAGTAGTGTCCGACCCTCAGCGACCCCATGGCCTGCAGCCTTCCAGGCTCCTCCATCCATGGGATTTTCCAGGCAAGAGTACTGGAGTGGGGTGCCATTGCCTTCTCCGCCATATATATATATGTATATATATATATATATTGCACAATTTAGATAGTACTTGCTTGTGTTCACAATGTATCTTGATTTTTAATGACTTCATATTATTTTAATTGGGATGTGCCATAATGGATCTAGCCTGGTTCCTGTTAGACATTTGAATCAAATAACATAGTAACAATATTAATAATTTAATGATAAATACATAACAACATACAGAACTTACACATTAATATTGGCACACAGACACCTTATTACTTTCTTGGGGAAAATTCCTAGGAATGAAATTGTTGGGCCAAAAGAATATGTTTACTTTTATGATTGAATCAAAAGCACCAGACTGGAAAATACCAATTTACATGCTCATGAGAGAAACTTGAGAGTAGCCATTTCAACAGTTTTCAAATGGTATGTATTGGGCTGTAGAGAAAATGAGGAGTTACTCATGTTCACTAGGGTTGGAATCCTGGGTCTCATAAGCTTCGTGTAGTACAGGTAGGTACACAAACCTTACCCTGAAAGACACTTTCTTCATCAGTAAAACAGGGGAGATAATAGTATTTGCTTCATAGGACTGATGCAAAGTTTAAGAGAAATCAAGTCTGGAAAATGCTTAACAAAGTACCTACCCAGAGTAAGCATTTATTACTCTCTCCCCCTCCCTTCCTCCCTCCCTCTCTCTCTTTCTCTCTCACACATAGATACACACACACACAATCTTATGTTATGTTGTGAATTTGGATACTCTTTTGAGCAAATAGTAAAAAGAAAATTCCAGTCTTTGTTATCACATCTTTTAGGCATGAATAAAGGGTTTTTCTACTTTCTCTTGCAAACGAGAGTGTAATTTCCATATTCAAAGGTGAAATTTTTCCCACATGGATATTTCCTTTCTAAAGAGAAGACAAATCATCTTTGCCTACCACTGTGCTTAGAGACTCGGAGAAGGCAATGGCACCCCACTCCAGTACTCTTGCCTGGAAAATCCCACGGACGGAGGAGCCTGGTAGGCTGCAGTCCGTGGGGTCTCGAAGAGTCGGACACGACTGAGCGACTTCACTTTCATTTTTCACCTTCATGCATTGGAGAAGGAAATGGCAACCCACTCCAGTGGTCTTGCCTGGAGAATCCCAGGGACGGCGGAGCCTGGTGGGCTGCCGTCTGTGGGGTCGCACAGAGTCGGACACGACTGAGGCGACTTAGCAGCAGCAGCAGCAGTGCTTAGAGACTATCTGTTTTGGGTTTGAACCTTTCACTATTTGCTCACGTTAAAAGGCGAAAAATGTGGCACAGAGTTAAGAGCCCCTAAAGACCTGGGTGGGAAGGCTAGTTCTTGTCACTTCCAGGCCCAAGCGTGGCCTTGGGCTGGTTGCTCACCCTCTCTGAGCCTCATTTCTTCCCACTGTAATATAGGTAATGCCACCTCTCAGTGTTATGAGGATTAAATCAGAGTAACACAAAGAAGGCCTCTTAATCTCTGCTGTGTAGGAGAGCAATAAATGTTGAATCCAAATCTCATATTTAGCTTCCAAGCAACAAGTACTGAAGATGTTAGGGGAAACTTCCTACGTTCATGAGAAAAGACATCTGCTCTTGAGTCTAGCTCAGTCTTTTATTCCTACGATGATCAACTGCTTCTTCCCTTTCATAGGCTGACTTATAACCAAGATAAGAAAACACAACTGATAAGGACACCGATGAATCTCCTGACACATCGCGGAGTTATTTGAATGGTTGGGTTGACCTGCCATCTTCCTCTTTTGTCAACCTAGAAAAACTCTGAAATGGCCAAGAGGTCCAAGGCAGCCAGTAGCCCAATGAACTGAAGAGTGGAAGGAATGCCTGAGTTCCTGGTGGTCCTGAAAGAGTGTCAACAAGCAAAGAACCACCGTTTCTCTAAAGTTTACTGTGGAAACCTCCATTCCAATTGGGAGTGATGGCCAGAATCAACTTGGGCACATACAGAGTTAATTTGAGGTGGCAGGCTAGGAAAAGGCCTATAAGAAAAAGCTTGGATCAGGACTTTAAAAATCATAACTCAAACCATGACTTTTTTGGAGATTTTTCTAATTAGGTTTTTCATTCTTGTAACTTCTAGAAAGCTGTACTTTCACACCCATAAACAGGTAGAAATTCTCAAATTCCAAGTTCTTAAGCTATTGGCTAGCACATGGGCTTTGAGACCAATTTATACCTGCAGCCCAGGTTGCTCTACCTTTTCCTGAAGTGTAACAACCATTTTGAACCTCTCTATCCATCTCTATTAGTGACAATTCCATTCTTTTACTTGCTGGAGCAGAAAACTTCAGGGTTCCTCTTGTCTCCTGGCTTTTTGTCTTATATTTTTTTCTTATATCCCTGCTCAGTCTGCTTGGAAATCCTATTTGCTATACCTTGAAAATATATCTAAGCCAATAAGACCCTTTTAAATGAATTATTATCATTGCTACCCCTTGGCTATAACCATCTCCTTCCTGATTATTACCATATTCCCATCATTGTTCGCCCTTGTTTCATCCTGATTATTTCAGTCTATTTTCAACACATCAGGAAGATGAACCTGTTTATCTGTCCACGACAGAAAATGTCAGAAACCTCCAGGGGACTTCCCTAGTGGTCCAGTGGTTGAGAATCTGTCATGTAATGCAGGGAGCTGGTTTTGAGGGACTGGTTGGAGGACTAAGATCACACATGTCTTGGGGCAACTAAGCCTCAGTGCAGCAACTACTGAGCCCACCTACACCCTCTGGAGAGAACTTAGACTTAATTTAGGTGTGGATTCCCATCCTGGCTCTGCCAGTTCAGGCATGGGTGGCCTGCCCATGTTCCCTCCATAACATCTGTCTCCTCATCAGAAGATGAGGGCTGTAAAAAGCGTTAGCCCAGAAAAATTTAAAACATCTTTAAGAAGATGTCTAGCACAGTTTTCAGTGAACCGTAATTATTATTTTTCTTGTCCCTAAGCTTCGAAATTTCTATCAAAAAGGACAATGACCTTTTGGAATACGTTCCCTTGTGAGCTTGTCTGGGACTTCCTGGACCATGAACCTGTCCCACTACATCATGTCAAATGAAGCTGGATTGTGAGATTTATATGAAGCTGGATTGTGAGACTTTTGTCCTCTTGGAACTATGGAATACACATTCTTAAATATATTCAGGACCAAGGATTCTAGGGAGAGGCTATGAGATCGAATGGAAGGGATAAAGTGAAGGCTTCTGATTATTTCCCAATTGTTACTTTTCATCCGGCCTTCCTTTATTTGTGTCCTCCCTCCCTACTCCTCAAAATTTGAAGGCTTATGAAAATGAGCTGAGAGATCAAGGAAAATATTTGATAGACTTAGATATATCATGTAGTATTTATAGATTCTTTCAAGTCTTCAACATTTAAAACTTGAGTTTACTGTTATTAGTAAAACATCCCTGGTTGATTCCTGTTGGCTCACTATATATATATATATATATGTATTACAGTTAGAACATGAGACAAAACCTTACATTAAAATGCTGACTATTCATTCAGCCTTTCAGATGTGGGTTCTTAGATGCTGATTTACAACTGCTTGAGTTGTAAGTTGACTTTTTACTAGCAAGTTCAAAGATCATCTCTCACTGCTTTTATTTTTTTATTTCATTAATTTACAATTATGAAGATGGAAAAATCAATAAAATACGGGTCTGTCTCTCAAGAAACTTTCATCTACCTACAATATGATCTGCTGAATCATAATAATCTATTGTTACAGATTGTCTTGATTTTTGTGATGTATTTGAATACTGTCCTCATTTAAGAATACTGGGAAACTTTTTATCTACCAAAGGAGCATGTGTGTGTTTGTGTGTGTGTGTGTGTGTGTATTCACTGCCCTCAAATCATTTTTTCGTGTTCTAGACAACCTTTTAAAAAAGTCCCTAAGTCCAGCTTAAGGTTTGGGAAGACATGTCCACTTCGGTTTCCTATGATGTTTTGTATTGCAGTATTATAGGCTAGATTATTAAAAGTTTCTTAGTTGTTTCCATAGTTTTGAAATGCAAAAGTCTTCTTATACCTTATGAATATTCTTTTATAAACTAATCCTTTTGTTCTTGGAAAATGTTTATAGTATAGATAAATAGACCCATAGGAGAACTTAAAGACTCTTAGTCTCTCACATAATGGAAAATATTTTATCCAGCTATGTTATTTATTATTTTATGAATTTTAATACTGTGTGCTTATTGATTTTAATTGCTTTTCTAGGTGATACACATAATTTGCAATGAATAAAAATTAGTTATTTTCTAAACTTTATTTCTCTTATTTATGTTTTATGTTTTGCTGCGTTGTACAGAACAAGGTTTTGCAAGCTCAGCACTGTTGATACTTTAGGCTGGAGAGTTCCCTGTTGGGGGGGCTGTCCTGTGCATTGTACCACGTTTACCAGCATCCCTGGCCTCTACCCACTAGACCAACAGTTTCCCCAAAGTTGTGACAACCAAAATTGGCTCCAGACATTGTCAAATGTCCCCTGGGAAGCAAAGTTGCCACCAGTGGAGACCCACCGGTCTAGAATATCCAAAACATTCTGTAAAGGTAGCAGTGATATGCGTATCCCTAGCTCGCTTCTGATTTTACAGAAAATAATGCTTCCATTATAATGTTTTTCCATTAAATATATCAGTTTAACATACGTAGTCTTTGTGAAGTGAAGGAAATAAAAATTTACCCTTAAATAAAATGTATATTTGTGATGAGTATTGATTGTTAATAATGTAGGATAAATTCTTTGCAATCAAAAAGAATTAGTACACTTCAGTAGACCCCTAAGGACCCTGTCAGCTCAGATGGTAAAGAATCTGCCTGCAGTGCAGGAAACCTGGGTTCAATCCCTGGTTCGGATAGATCCTCTGGAGAAGGGAATGACAGCTCACTCCAGTATTCTTGCCTGGAGAATTCCATGGACAGAGGAGACTGGTGGGCTATAGTCCATGGGACTGCAAAGAGTTGAACACAACTGAGCGACTTAACATTTTAGGACCAAGGCTGGGTGGGGAGTATGGGTGTGTGTGTGTGTGTGTGTGTGAGTGTGAAGGAGTTGGATAGGGAGTGTTTGTTGTGTAACTCTTGATTCTAGACACTTGATCACAAAAGCAGAAAAGAATCTGTGCTAAGAGAACACAGCCAAGGCTCTTGCACAGTGAAGGGAAGGAAACCAAATACTGGATTATTGCTATAATTGAGAAATAGCCCCCAGGTATTTTGAGTAAAGGAGTTCTTTAGCCACTCCATTCAAATGATAATTTATGGCTCTTTTTGTTTTTCTGAACTTATTTTATTAGGCTTCTGCTTTCAACATTTCAAATATAATAATGAAGCTGACAGTCCCTGTTATTCACTTCCAATGGCCTTGAGAAGTCTGCTTCTGTGACTAAGGTGATGATGGCAGACTTGGCGAGGAGCTGGAAGGTTCTAATCAAACCTTCAAAAATCGCCTAGAGTCGGGGCCGCAGACAGACCGCACAGGTGAGAGGAAGCATAAATTCTGCGCCTCTGCTGCTCAGACTCCACTTGGCCTGAAGGGCCTCCCTCTGTGGGGGGCTTGGAGGCCCCCTGGGCTGGCGGATTTATGTCAGCAAGCGCAGCGCAGTAGAAAGAGATTAAGAACACTTTCAAAGGGTGCGGGAGTGGGCTGCTCCTCCGGCTGAGCGATCTGGGACACAGAGCTCAGTCTGTGAGGACCTGGGCGGATGCCAGCGAAGGGAGTAGGGCAGGCCTGAGGAATGGAAGGCCACTGGCCAATTGGGTGTTGTGATAATTATATCCTTGTTTCCTTGAAGGTACCAGTGTCCTTGATTTTCCAGCTTCAAAGAGCGCTGCCTCTGAAGTGGGGGGACGTTCACACCTGCTTTGCCACAGTGATTTCTGCCTTCCTGGCTGCAGACTCAACAAGACAACAATAGTTCAACAATAGGACATTCTCAAGGCCATATTCATGCACTAGGCAAAGCTTCTTTCCCACCCTTTCTTCCTAAATGGAAAGGAAAAGGTTAGTGTACTCCGCGAGAATTCAGCAATGAATACAACAGAATAGTTTTACCTTAAATTTAGATACTTTGGAGGTTGTTGTAGTTGTTTAGTTGCTATGTCGTGTCTGACTGTGACCCCATGGACTGTAGCCTGCCAGGTTCCTCTGTCCGTGGAATTCTCCAGGCAATACTGGAGTGGGTTGCCATTTCCTTCTCCAGGGGATCTCCCCGACCCAAGGGCTGGACCCATGTCTCCTGCATTGCAAGCAGATTCTTTACCGTCTGAGCCACTAGGGAAGCTAGGCACTCTAAATCATCGCACGCACCTTCTTTATCCTCCCACCCTCTGATTCTCACCCCTCACAAAGGGACTATCACAGGAGCAGAAGTCTAGCAATAACTGGAGGTCTCAGTATACAATATACCGGGAATGTTTTGGTCTTTTCTTTTTCTCTATCTCATTCATCTTCAGAGAAGCTGTGCAAACGATATTTAAGAAGTATCAGCATAGTTCTACCTTCTATATTTTTCTTAAAGCATTTAGATTTCCACGAGACCTTTCAAGAGGAAAGTGATGTATTTATTTAGTTTTAATGGGACCCTGTTTGTCTACCAGGTGCAATGAACGGGATCTAGAAGTGGGATTTCCACTAAATATACATTTACTGCCTCCCACCTAATCTTTCCACCCATCATCTGAACCCTCCCATCATTCAATGTACAAATTTAAAACCATATTCTGATTAATAAATTCCCTTTGTTAAAGATGAGATGACTGGTTTCTGGCATGTAAAACTTTCCCAAGAAGTAGACTGGATATTACACATAACTCCCTAAATCCTGAGCTCTAATGTTTCTCTGCTGTTGCCATCAGTTCTGGAAACCAAACCTTCCTTCTCCATACAAAGGCGGGTGCTAGTCAAAACCTGGAAAGAAGAATGAGGGAAATACAGTCTATTTTTGAAAGTACTTCTTGTTCTGACCCTTGAGAGTGATAAACAGTGGTCCTGTATACAAAGTATTCCCGCTTTTTAACTTTTGCTCTGAGATGGTGCAAATAAATGCTGTTAAGTTGATGAGTTTACAACTTGGTGTTATGTAAGTAATTAGTCTTTCTTCGTTGAAACATGCAGTCAGTCAGTCTGTCCCTCTTCCTCCCTTCTTCTGCCCTACCCTTCCTTTATCTCCATTGTATTAAGAGTGTTTCACTTCCAAGGATCAGAAGTAATGACTGCTATGATACCTGGGGGCAGCAAAAGCTCTGTCCTTCAGTCTGCTCCTACCCGTCACTCGGGACCCTGGGATCCTGAGCTCTTGCTGTGATTTAATAATGAGACCCAATGGGGCAGCCCAGGTGCTGTATCTCATACCCTTGCCGATTGCCAAGGGAACATTTAATCTGTTGGCTTTATTCAGTTATGCTAGTCTGGCAAACATACCTGGAGCTATAAATTATTTAGATGTTTAATTTATTTGGTGTAGAAGGAACTCTCTTATACCTTAGTTATCTAATAGCAGATGAAAAAACACTTTGTTTGCAAATCATAAAAGCTTTAACAGACTTGTGCCTTAAAGAGTAAAAGAGACTTTCCTGACCTGAGAAGTGTAACAGGGATCCAAAAAGCATTGTTAACACATTATCCTCTAAGATAAAAATTATGGTATAAATTCCTCTGGATTAGAAGTGAAATGTGAAACAAATGCCTTCCATCAGATGCTAACAGACAACCAGTCTGAAGTGAATTCGAGTGTGAACTGCCAAGAGGGATCAGGAGGGGCACAGCAGGGTCCTTTGTCACAGTGCCCATCTCCTCTGTGACAATGTATATTCATTATAAGGACCCAAGGGAGGGGGATATTTTAAATTGTTGGAAATATGATATAACCTAAACCCTATTAGTATACAAAATTACCATCTAACAGTGAAACATATCATTGCTTTATTTATTCTTTGACTTTGCACCTAGCACATTTCATTAAATTAGAAACTCAGTACATGTTTCATTAAAATAGAAACAGATAGCACAAAGATATTATCTTATAGAGCAACCATTGTCACATCAGATAGGTCCCCCACCCTGTTTTACTCATTCTCTTGATGAAAAATGACTGATCTGAAGCAAAAATAAATTATAGCAACACAGAAATATAAACAATACAATAATAAATAATTACAATTAATAATATAATACTAAATATAATAATAAACAATGGGAGTACAGAAATTCTTTGTAAAATTTTTCTTTTATTATTGCTTTGTTTTCAAGTTACATCTTGAATCAGGGAGTATTATTGGGCTTTTGTTTACCATCATCCAAATATTTAAACAATTTTCCTTTCTCAGTAGGAAGCAGCAGAGTTTTTAGGTAAGAATGTGGTTTCTGCAGTAGCCTGAGTCTGAATTCTTCACTTTATTAGACGTGACATTGGAGAAATTATTTAACTTCTCTATGTCTCCATTGTCTAATCTGTAAATCAGGGACATTATCTTTCTCATAGAGTTCTTATGTAGTAAAGTACATAAAACAGCACCTCACCTTTAATAATGCTAAATTGCTGCTATTAGTCACTCACTAACGTGCTTTGGATTCATTTCTTCGTATTCATATAATAAACAATTCTATGAGGTAGTTATTATTCCGTTTTACTGGAAAAGCCATTTACTCCTGGATCCACAGTTAAGCACATCCAATTCACGTCTTTAAGTCCCTGTGGCGTTTCTGATTTCTGGAGCCGATTCTGAGACACAGATCTTGGTAACCGGAAGTATAAGGGGCGTGCTCGGGGGCGACATCTGTTGGCCGAGGGAGCAGATGCACGATTATGCAGCACCTGTGGCCGCAGCCAAGGCCACCCTACAGGAGCTCCAGCACAGGCCTGGCCCACCAGCGTTAAACCTCAGTGGGGCAAGAGGTTGGCTGTTTGGCGGAATCTGCCGTCCTTGGATGTAGGCTGCTCCGAACAGGGGTGTGGGTTTGGGCAGAGCAGCTCTCTTCAGCCAAGGGCTATCTCCAGAGAGGGTCTCAGTTGAAGGGGCGAGCAGCAGCCAATACTTGCAGCAGCTGGGGGTGTAAGCACTTGGGTCTTCAGGGAGGGGATCTGAGCAGGGGGTCAGGAGGGCCACACCTCTTCCGTCTTTGGAGGGTGCCCAAGGTCGTCTCATTGCCCATGGCGGTTCTTTTGCCCAGAATCTCTCAGACCCCGTTGGTGTTGGGGGAGTCTAGGAAGCATGTGGATGGACTGTCTTTGTGAACTCCACCAGGTGCTTGGTGACTTGAGATAGCACAGCTGCTGCCAACCAGCATCAGACCTGAGTAAATCACCCATAGGTCCTGGCTGCCCAAGTTTATAGTCTCCTTACAGCTGGCTATAGGACTGCTCATTTAAAAATGCTTAAATAAAACAAATTTTTAAAAATCCAATCTTCGAGCAAGCACTTCTTATGGTGTTTATGTCATGATCCATAGGCTAGAACTACAGACTTTTAAAACCGGAAGGGGCCGGAGAGATCCCATTCCTCCATTTGGGTTGGCTTGGCGGGGAGTGATTTAGTCAAGGTCACACAGCAAGTTAACTGTTACACACAATGGGATTGGGACCATGAGCATGAAAATTGATATTCTCAAGTAGAGGTTAGCTGTTTGCCAAAGAAATTATAAAAACAAATTCTTGGCTGAAAACTTGAAAGGATAGGTTTGGAATGTTATCTTAATGCACACTGCAATCTTGAAGTTTCTTGTCATATCCTAGATAAAGCACTGTGTTTATATTTTACCCATTTCCATGCAAAATGGCTTCTAAAACTCAATGCCAAGAATTCTCACTGACACTGTGTGGTTCACGTTTCATTGACTGTATTTTGTTATTTTACTATTTTACAATTAAAACCATCCTCTACTCCTAGCACTACAGTTTTTCTCTATGTAATTGATACAATACCATAAATACTATGTGGTATTGGCAATCTTTGAAGAATGAATTTTAAGTTTGAGAGTGGAGTCTTATCTTAAAATTACTTTCAGAAAACGTATCAGACACACAGAGCTGTCAGGTTTAAAACTGTACCACCAACTTTATGTTAACTTATTATCTCAATATTCTCTGGCACATGGATACACTTACAATCACAAAGATTAGTGCTTAGCCAAAAAAAAAAATTTTTTTTTTAAGTTTTCATTACCTCCTCAGTACACTACCTGGTTGGAGTTAGACGTTTAAAAATCCCATATGATTGTTCAGCTCTTCAGCAATGTTAACCCTTAAATTTTCAGCAGAAAACCTACTGAACAGTATTTGATGACTAGGAATAGTAAGAGTTTAGAGTTGAGGTTCAGAGCACAGACTGCCAATCCATACTGCCTGAGGTCAAAGCCTAGTTCTACCAGCTGTGTAACTTTGGGCAGGTTATTTAACCTCTATAAAATGGGAATAATATTTGTACTTGGTTTTTGGGTTTCTTGTAAGGATTATATGAGATAATACATGTAAAGGGCCTAGAATGGTGCCTATATACAACAGTGCTCAGTTGATGCTCTGTCATTTAGAATTGCTTTTTAAACTATAGAGGATTAAGCCTTTTACAAGGAAGGTTAAAGATGCAGATTTGAAGACTAGATACATCTAAGTGATCCTGTTCAGTTTTTGATGCTTACAATGGAGCTCCTAGGTGAAACAGAATTATAAGCCTCGTTAAGACTCTAAAGATTTATTCCACAGCCTGATGTACATAATTTATGAAGCAGTAAATTCCCAGCTTTTAACTGTAAGACATTTGATTCTGGAAATCCAAAAACCATGTTCTAATAGTGAGCTCTAAAAATCATTCTCAATGTAACTCCATGAAAGCAGTGACTGCCAACCTTGTTCACCAGTGCATGCCCAGCCTTTTACATACTGGCATTAGTACGAATTTAGTATGTGTAGAATGACTGACCAATTGACTATAAAAGGTAATGCCCTTTAATTCATAGAATTTTAGAGTTAGAGGGGGTCACCTGCTAATGGAGTCATAAATAAGGAATCTGAGGATAAATGACTTAGAACTAATTAAACAATTAGCTGTGTAGAAGCAGGATCCAAGATGTTGACTCCAAGCCTTGGACACTCAAACAAGTAATTTCCTTCTGCAGATTTTTGCTAAATGTATTCCTAGAAACACCAGTCTCTTGGGATAGTCACGGAGTAGAGTGGAAGGAGTTGTACTGTGGGCAAAACTTTGGGGAAGTGTGGGGTTAAACTAATTAAATTGTGAATTTCAGCATTCTGGAGAAGGTTTGGCTATAAAACCCCTTAGAAATGAGGATCTTTTGGAATTGATGGTCCATGAAACACATGGGAGAAGACTGGCCAGTAGGTTTCAATAAATACTGATCATGCCCTGACTACATGCATCATGATAGAAACTATACAAAAAGTTACGGCGAGTTAGACTCCAAAGAGGTCCTGGGGCATTTCTGGGAGTGGAGCAGGGTCAGAGAAGTGGCAAGGGCAAGAGAGAATTATAAAAAGGCATGCATAATTTCAGTCTATGTCTGAATTTGGGAACAACCATGAGAAAGGCTCAAATAAAAATGCTACAGGGATTCAAAGTTGAGAGTGCCATGGAAGAAACAGCATTTGAGATGAATCTTGAAAGATGGATGTGAGTTTCTTCAGTAAATGTGTGCTAGTTTTTGTTTATCTGAAACGAACTTTATTTTACTCTCATTATGAAATGTGGCTTTTCTGGATGTGCAATGGATAGTTATTTCTCTTCAACACTTTGAATAATTATTCCACAGACTCCCTGCATCCACTATAACTCTTGATAAGCCTGACAGTCTAATTGTTAGTCCTTTGCAGTCCTTTTCTCTGCAGGTTGCTTTTAAGATTTTCTCAGTGTCTCTGGAGTTCCCCAGTTGCCTTATAACACATCTAAGGCATAAATTTCCTTTTTAATTTATCTTTCTAGGGATGTACTGTATTTCGAAAGCCTAGGTCTTTCTATTGGTTCTGAAAAATTCTCAGCTATCTTTGTTTCAGATATTATTATATTATCCAGCCTCTCTACTCTCTACTTTCAAACCTGCAATTAAAATTTTAATTATTAGGTTATTAAATTATTAGAACATCTCATTCTATCTTCCATATCTTTAAATTTCTTTTTTTTTTTAAATTTTTTTGCCAAACATCAAAATGAATCAAAATAAATTTCTCTTTATTTTCCATTCCTTTTTTCCTGTGCTACATTTTGAATGTTTTCTTCAAATATTCTTGAATTCACCAATTATCTCTTCAGATATTTAACATGTTCATTAAATGTTTACTTTCAACCATTTTATTTTGTCTCTTTTTTATTCTTTTCCAAATCATCTTTTGTTGTTTTCTTATCTTTGGTTTTCCACTTCTTATTTATTTAAATTTGTCAAATGTAGACATTCTATGTTAGTAAGTCAACAGAATGTAGTGGGAAGAGTGCAGACTCTAGAACCAACTGTCTGAATCCAGATTGTAGCTCTACCACTAAAGCTACCCAGGTGGTGCTAGTGGTAAAGAACCCACCTGCCAATGCAGGAGACATAAGAGACATGAGTGCGATCCCTGGGTCAGAAAGATCACCTGGAGCAGGGCATGGCAACCCACTTCAATATTCTTGCCTGGAGAATCCCATGGACAGATGGGTGGGCTACAGTCTATGGGGTTGCAAAGAGTTGGCCATGACTGAAGCGACTTAGCATACACACACCATTTAAGAAAAGTTGACCCGGAATAAATTACTTAGTCTCCCTGTGCCTCAGTTTTTTCCTTTATAAAATGGGGATAACAGTAGTACTTGCTTCATAGTGTTGTTATGGGAATTAAATAAGTTAAAATTGGGAAAAAAACTTTACAACAGAGCTAGCACTTAACTGAAGAAGTGAAGTGAAGTTGCTCAGTCATGTCCGACTCTTACCGACCCTATGGACTGTAGCCTACCAGGCTCCTCCATCTATGGGATTTTCCAGGCAAGAACACTGGAGTGGGGTGCTGTTTCCTTCTCCAGGGATCTTCCCAACCCAGGGATCGAACCTGGGCCTCCCGAATTGTAGACAGACGCTTTTACCGTCTGAGCCACCAGGGAAGCCAGCACTTAATAATTGCTCTAAACTACATTCATAAATGAAAATATACATCCAAATTTCTCGGGGTCTAAACTAGATGCTTGTTTTTCCAGTGACTCACTCTCTCTTGGTGGTCTGCCTCCTTCTGTGCTTGGTGATCTTGGATTCAAACTCATACCTGGTGACTCTTGGCTTTCCCACTGAGTATTTGATTCTGTTGGGAACAGAAGGAAAACACCAACCTGAGAACATACTTCACCCTTTTTGGAGGGTCCTGGCCTAAGGAGGAAGTGTCAGGCTCTTGGCTTCCCGTTCTTCTGATGCTTTCGGGTTCATGCTGTGCCGCAATGGTTCCAGCCCTTAGGATAACCCAGTATTCTTATTTTCTTAGCCCTCTTGGTTCCCAGTTCTGGTTTCAGCTCATATTTGAGGATAAGAGCTGTCCCTGGACAATGACTTTACTACTTACAAGCCCAACAGTCCATTTAAAAAGTGATCCAGGAAATTCCCTGGTGGTCCAATAATTAGCACAGCACTTTCACTGCCATGGCCTGAGTTCATTCTCTGGTTGGGAAACTGAGATCCTGCAAGCCATGTAGCAAAGAAAAACAACAACAACAACAACAGAGAAACAAACAAAAAATCCAGTTCTTTTGTACTTGGAAGGGCTTCTGAGTATCTAGTTATCTATACTGCCAGAAATTACCTCCTGCTTCGAATCAGTCAGCATAGGTTACCTTATGCTGCAGCAAAAAACAATCTCCGGTGGCTTAGAAAGACAAAGGTTTGTTTCTTTTTATGCTACACATCCATCCCAAGTCAGTCCCGTCTCTGCTCCATGGGATCCGTACTCAGGGATTCAGACTGATGGGGCTTTGATTCTCTGGAAGAACATCAATCCTGTAATGGGAGCGAGAAAATACGGTGACTCATACTCCAGTTGTTATGGGCTTCCATCTGGAAGTGACCCACATCATTCACTTTTAATTAGTCAAGGCAAGTTCCCCCCGGCCACACCTAACTCCAAGGAGGTGCCTAGGAAGGAGAACTGGAAATATCAGTGAACATCACTCACAATTACTACACGCTTTTTACACCTAATATTATAAACATCCTTATCATACGGGCTGCCCTGGTGGCTTAGTGGTAAAGAATCCATCTGCAATGCAGGAGACATGGGTTCAATCCCTGGGTCAGGAAGATCCCTTGGAGAAGGAAATGGCAACCCACTCCAGTATTCTTGCCTGGAAAATCCTGTGGAAGAGAAGCCTGGTGGGCTACAGTCCATGGGGTAGCAAAGAGTCAGGACACAACTTAGCAACTGGCCAACAAGAGTTCTTATATGGATCTGCTAACTAATCTTTAAAAATATTATTATGAAGCTCTGCAACTAAAGAATGTAAAAATATTATAATGTGTGTGTGCTCAGTCACTCAGTCCTGTCCAATTCTTTGCAACCCCATGGATTGTAGCCCACCAGGCTTCTCTATCCATGGGATTTCCCAGGCAAGAATACTGAAGTGGGTTGCCATGCCCTCTTCCAGGGGATCTTCCAGACCCAGAGATCGAACCCACGTCTTCTGCATTGGCAGGCAGATTCTTTACCACTGACCCACCAGGGAAGCCCCAAACATAACATTTATTTTAAAGAGATGATGAAGGATGTTCTGGAGAGAGAGGGCAGAGGGAGGATGTCTTTGAGAACTGATGAGTCTGCAAGAAGAAATTCCCTGTCAGGAAAAAGTGCAGAATCATCTAGAGGGGATTCATCCTCTGCCTCCTGGCAGGGTCTGGAAGGTCAGCATCTGGTGGGGAGGGGCTGCACATGTTCCCAGGGAGGCTGGACCCCAGCTCCCCTGGAGTCCCTCCTGAGCCCCAGGGGAAGTACAGAAGTACCTGGTCGGCCTGGATCAGAGGGCAGGGATTTGACTTATCAGCAATTAGAGCAGGTCTTAGCATGTGGTTAGGTGTTCAATAAATATTTGTTAAGTAAATGAATGATGATGATAAGGTCAGGCCTTGGTGTTGCATAAAAACCTGGACTTCTGCATGAGCCTGTGGATTGCAGAGAGGGAGGTGGCTACCTTTCTCATAGACTAGGCAGGATGGGGACTTGGAGTTAGAATTAGGCTGATTTGGCTTCCCCAGTGGGTTAGCCCTAAAGAATCTGCCTGCAATGTAGGAGATGTAGGAGACGTGGGTTTGATCCCTGGGTTGGGAAGATCCCCTGGAGGAGGAAATAGCAACCTACTCCAGTATTCTTGCCTGAAAAATTCCACGGACAGCAGAGCCTGGAGGGCTACAGTCCATGGGGTTGCAGAGTTGGACACGACTGAAGGACTGAGCACAAGCATGAAGGAAAATAATAGCAACATCTTGCACACTTGTTAGGCATTTTTTAAAACTATTTCCCTGAATCCTTTGTAATGTGTTATGTAATATATCATATTTGTAAATGTAACTTATTTGCAAATAAACAATAGATATTTATTGACTACTGGATAAAGAATTTTCAGCACATTACTCATGAACAGGGTGAAGTGAAGTGAAGTGAAAGTTGTTCAGTCATGTCTGACTCTTTGTGACCCCATGGACTATACAGTCCATGGAATTCACCAGGCCAGAATACTGGAGTGGGTAGCCGTTCCCTTCTCCAGGGGATCTTCCCAACCTAGGAATTGAACCCAGGTCTCCCACATTGCAGGTGGATTCTTTACCAGTTGAGCCACCAGGGAAGCCCCACTCATGAACAGGGTAAGAGCTGTAATTCTCAAAGTGAAGGTACAAAGCTTCAGACATGCTTCCCAAGGGCAGCCTTGGGTGTGAGTCTAGTCTGTGGTAAACCAACAGGCGCCCCGCTGGTCTTACCCAGGCTTTGAGGCCTCAGGTCGCAGTAGAGAGGGTTAGGGGATGAA
The DNA here is from genome assembly GCF_029378745.1 of Bos indicus. Lineage (NCBI taxonomy): Eukaryota > Metazoa > Chordata > Mammalia > Artiodactyla > Bovidae > Bos > Bos indicus. Next base: position 63,704,963 of record NC_091774.1, on the reverse strand, counting down.
TATAGCAAACCTGGGTTCTACTCTTAGCCCTGCCACTACATTGTCTCAGGTAAATCCTTCCATCTCTTCTGTAAAACAAGTGTTGGGTTCAATGGTCCCTAAGACAAGTTTGAAGTTCAGCCTATATGCACTGGGTCTGGCCATTCCAATCATCCCCAACTGGCTCAGGTATCTACTATCCGCTGCTTAAATGTTTTGAATGTCATCCCTACTCTCAAGTCTTTGCCATGTGAGGACAAGTTTCTCTCAGGTTTGCAGCAGACAGAGGTAACCTGGCTTGTCAGAAACAGAAGAATTGCAGGAACCCATCCAAAACATTAGCTTATCCTGATTATAAATATTACTCCTGATGATTCCAGGAGCAATTGCTACGTGTCATATAAAACTGACTTCTTATCACTGACTCTGTGCTTCAATTTTCCATTCTCTAACCTCCTCTAAATTTTTTCTTTCTCCCTTTACTATAAAGTAATATTTTCCTTGGCTTCAAAATATGTGACACCTTCCCCATAGTTGTGGAAATAATGGGAGGCTTGAGCCCAGAGCATCTGAGGTTCTCTCATGGAGCCTCACTGTTGCCCCTTGGGAGAAATCAAAACACGAAAAGAAGGCGCTGCTGTAGCCAGACAGCCAAAGAGTAGTTTGCATTCTTTCATCTCCCCGTATCTTTGCCAATATTGTTTCCTCTGCCTGAAAAGTCCTCTCTACACCCTTTCTTCGGGTAAGTTTCTATCCACTCTTCAATGTCCTCAGTCTATGGTTATTTTTTCCATAACATTTGCATACCTTGATATTACAGAACTTAGCACTCTGTAGTATAAGTACTATTTGTAAGTCAACTTCCCAACTTGGAGAATCTACACCGTCTGGAAAACCTGTGTTCATTTTTTCTTTTTCTTTTTTTTTTAATTGGAGGATAATTACTTTACAAGTTTTGTTGCTTTCTGCCATACAACAATGTGAATCAGCCATAAATATATATTTGTGTGTGTGTGTGTGTGTGTCTGTGTATCTCCTCCCTCTTGAGCCTCCCCCACCACCCAACCCATCCCTCTCTTCTTCACAGAGCTCGGGGCTGGGCTCCCTATGTTATATAGCAGCCATCTATTTTTTAAAAATTTACTTATTGTACATATTTTGGGCTGTGCTGGGTCCTCATTGCTGCGTGGGCTTTTCTGTGGCTGTGGTGAGAGTTCCTCTCTGGTTGCAGTGCGTGGGCCTCTCACTGTGGTGGTTGCTCTTGTGGAGCACGGGCTGTAGGGTATGCGAGCTTAAGCAGTTGCTGCATGTGGACTTGGTAGCTGTGGCTCCCAGGCTCTAGCACACAGGCTCAATAGTTGTAGTGCTCAGGCCTAGTGCTCAGCAGCGGGTGAGGTCTTCCTGGATCAGGGATGAAACCCGAGTCTCCTGCGCTGGCAAGCAGATTCTTTCCCACTTAGCCCCCAGGGAAGCTCCTGCTCTCTCTTTCACACACAGCAATGCTACTCTCACAATTTGTCCCATCCTCTTCTTCCCCCTCTGTGTTCACAAACTCATTCTCTACATCTGCATCTTTATTCCTCCCCTGAAAATAGGTTCATTGGTACCATTTTTCTAGATTCCATATATGTGCGTTAATATGCAATATTTCGGAGAAGACAATGGCACCCCACTCCAGTACTCTTGCCTGGAAAATCCCATGGACGGAGAAGCCTGGTGGGCTGAAGTCCATGGGGTTGCTAAGAGTCAGACGTGACTGAGCGACCTCACTTTTCACTTTCATGCATTGGAGAAGGAAATGGCAACCCACTCCAGTGTTCTTGCCTGGAGAATCCCAGGGACGGGGAGCCTGGTGGGCTGCTGTCTACGGGGTTGCACAGAGTCAGACACGACTGAAGAGACTTAGCAGCAGCAGCAGCAGCATGCAATATTTACTTTTCTCTTTCTGACTTCATTCTGTATAACAGGCTCCAGGTTCATCCACCTCAGTTCAACTGACTCACATTCGTTCCTTTTTATGATTGAATAATATTCCGTTGTATACATGTATCATAACTTCTCTATCCATTCATCTGTTGATGGACATCTAGTTTGTTTTCATGTTCTGGCTATTGTAAAGAGTGCTGTAATGAACATTGGGGTACATGTGAAAATCTGTGTTCTAATATCTAGCATGATACTCTCCCTTTTATTTCTTTACAGTAGACACAGTCTTATCACCTATGCTCCTTTGGTCAGCCAGTCCGGGTCATAACATTGCCAGAACACAAAAGCAATGGCAGAAAGGGAGCCCAGAACAGAATACGCAACATACACTGCAGGACCCGTGCAACTCAGCTCACCAGCTGGAAGCAGCCACAGTACTGTGTTAAGAACGCTCAGAAAAGCTCCTTTGCTCTAGATCTCATTGGCTGACAGCAACTGATGACCCTCAAAAACTGGGACACCCACTGCAATTTTATTTTGGAAAATATCTCAGATATAAGTAGTGTTATAATGAATTGGTTTTGAAGGGGGTACCACTAAATATTAAAATTATTTCCTGGTATTTGATTCTCAGAGGTTCTATACCTGTCAACAGTAAATCTCCTTTATTTAAATTACCTTGACAGGCTTTTTGTTCCTGTGCCACCAGGCAGTCCTGTGCAAACAGTATGCCACCTGTATTAGTGTTCTCCAGAGAGGACCAAAAAGATGTCCGTGTATACACAGAAAGAGATTGTAATGAATAGGCTCACATGATTATGAAGACTGGCAAGTCCAAAGTCTGCAGGGGTGGTAGGCCATATGCTGGAGACCCAGGGAAGAACTGCAGTTTGAGTCCAAAGGCAGTCTGGTAGCAGAATTCCATCTTCCTTGGGCATGGTCAGTCTTTTCTCTATTGAGATCTTCAACTCAGTGGTAGAGACCCATGTAATCTTTTTTGAGACCTACCCACGTTATAAAGGGTTAGCTGCTTTATTCAAAGATTTAAATATTATTCTCAGTTCAGTTCAGTTCAGTTCAGTCACTCAGTCATGTCAGACTCTTTGCGACCCCATGAATTGCAGCACGCCAGGCCTCCCTGTCCATCACCAACTCCCGGAGTTCACTCAGACTCAAGTCCATTGAGTCAGTGATGCCATCCAGCCATCTCATTCTCTGGCTTCCCCTTCTCCTCCTGCCCCCAATCCCTCCCAGCATCAGAGTCTTTTCCAATGAGTCAGCTCTTTGCATGAGGTGGTCAAAGTACTGGAGTTTCAGCTTTAGCATCATTCCTTCCAAAGAAATCCCAGGGCTGATCTCCTTCAGAATGGACTGGTTGGATCTCCTTGCAGTCCAAGGGACTCTCAAGAGTCTTCTCCAACACCACAGTTCAAAAGCATCAATTCTTTGGCGCTCAGCCTTCTTCACAGTCCAACTCTCACATCCATACATGACCACAGGAAAAACCATAGCCTTGACTAGACGGACCTTTGTTGGCAAACTAATGTCTCTGCTTTTGAATATGCTATCTAGGCTGGTCATAACTTTCCTTCCAAGGAGTAAGCATCTTTTAATTTCATGGCTGCAATCACTATCTGCAGTGATTTTGGAGCCCAGAAAAATAAAGTCTGACACTGTTTCCACTGTTTCCCCATCTATTTCCCATGAAGTGATGGGACCGGATGCCATGATCTTCATTTTCTGAATGTTGAGCTTTAAGCCAACTTTTTCACTCTCCACTTTCACTTTCACAAGAGGCTTTTTAGTTCCTCTTCACTTTCTGCCATAAGGGTGGTGTCATCTGCATATCTGAGGTTATTGATATTTCTCCCGGCAATCTTGATTCCAGCTTGTGTTTCTTCCAGTCCAGCGTTTCTCATGATGTACTCTGCATATAAATTAAATAAGCAGGATGACAATATACAAGCTTGACGTACTCCTTTTCCTATTTGGAACCAGTCTGTTGTTCCATGTTCAGTTCTAACTGTTGCTTCCTGATCTGCATATAGGTTTCTCAAGAGGCAGATCAGGTGGTCTGGTATTCCCATCTCTTTCAGAATTTTCCACAGTTTATTGTGATCCACACAGTCAAAGGCTTTGGCATAGTCAATAAAGCAGAAGTAGATGTTTTTCTGGAACTCTCTTGCTTTTTCCATGTCACAGAAACATCTAGAATGATGTTGACCAAATATCTAGGTACTGTGGCCTAACCAAGTTGACACAGAAAATTAACCATCACACCCCCTCACATTCAATCGTTAGCAATGTGCCTTGAGGACCACATTGCCTATGACTGAAGCCACATCCAGGCTTAACAGGAAAGCACACTCTTATAAACTAGTGATGTCTGCTCTGAGCACAGAAGGGAAGAGAGGCAGCCTGGGTCACATATTTCCTATTCCTACAACAGAAGTTTGGTTTGTATTTATTGAATGAGCAAGTGACAAATCTTGTCCATTTTGCCATTCAACCTCGGACAAGCCTCGATTCAAGATGTGTTTAAATTGAATTGTTTGACATCAATCAGGCAAGCTGACCAAATTCTCATGCTCCCTGTGTATACGCACAAGAATGCTCCCAGCAGCTTCATTATCAACATCTCCAAACTAGAAATAACCCTGAGAGTTCATCAATGGTACATGGCTAAATGAAAAACATTGTGCTATAATAAACACGAACTATAACTACATACAACCTGGATGACTCTTACAAGCACGAGGTTGAGCAAAAGAACAAAAAGAACAAGGCCTTAATTCCATTTATCAAGTTCCAACACATAAAATTAAACTCTGTTCTATGTAGATGCATACTTAGGTGCTAAATAATTGTCTTAAAAAACAAAGCTATGATTCCCATAAAATGTCTGATAGTGGTTATCTCTAGGAGCATGAGAGATGCTGTGAGGAGAGAATTCACAATATTACACTTCTTGATTTGGGTTTTAACTTTAAAACTACACGTTAAAATGCTTTTTTGTATGAGTGTTAAACATTCAAAAAGTTTAATTCTTCCCCCTAAGGTTCCCTTATGCCAATTCCTAAAAAAAAAAAAAAAAGAAGAAGAAGAAGAAGAAAAAGAAACAGGCTGGTGTAGAATTAAAAGAAAACTCAGCTACAATTAGCGGCAGTTCAGGCCTATAGGGGGCGCTCTCATGCCCTCCAGGGATCCTCAATTACCTCAAACAGGAAGAGACTACCCTTATAGCTCTCCTACATCTCCCACAGGCAAGTGTTGCCTACTTCACTGTCCAACGGGAAGGAAAAAACCTCTCTCCCTGAAGGATTGTGCAGCCAATCCCAGACTGGAGCAGTCCAACCAATGAGAAGCTTCCATGCTTTGACTCCCAGCTTCCTCCCTCCCAAGTCTCCCCTTTCCCCTATAAAAGCTAGTTTCCCTTCTTTGTTCCCTGGGTTTGCCTACAGTCTTCCATAATTTAATACTCTGAGTTGCAATTCCTCTGGCTATTACCGAAAAAACTCACTTTTGCTGATAAAATAACTGGTGAAAAGTGAAAGTCGCTCAGTCATGTCCGACTCTTTGTGACCCATGGACTATACAGTCCTTGGAATTCTCCAGGCCAGGATACTGGAGTGGGTAGCCTTTCCCTTCTCCAGAGGATCTTTCCAACCCAGGGATTGAACCCAGGTCTTCCGCATTGCAGGAGGATTCTCTACCAGCTAAACCACCAGGGAAGCCCCAAATAACTGGTGCTATTATATTATTAAAGCTGACACAGGGAACCCCAAGAAGCTGACCCAATCCCTGTTTAGCCCCTGGCCAAAGAGACCAGTGCATTCACTCTCCAAACTACTTCCCCACTGGTGTCTACTATAGAGCTTTTTCTGTTTTGCTTCTTTCCCCAGAACAAATGTCTCCATTTTAGTAATGATTAGATTTACAATATAACAAATTCAACAGTTGAAAGTCCTAAAATTCATCCTCAGTGAAACTTGCAAAGCAGCTGCAAAAAAGATGAATGTCACTCATGGGATCAAAAGCCTAGAAGGATTTCGTGGAAAAGTTTAGCAATATGTGCATGCATGGCCTATTCTAAGCTGAAGGCTCTGTCAAAGGATAGTGGCCCCCTATCTCACCATGAGCTGAAAGTGCCTGGGATAACTGCCCTTTGGAAAGCTGCTGGTTCCTATGCAGAAATCTTGCTACAAAGGACAGGTTCTCATGATCCACCTTCTAGGATCCTAGGCTGAAAATTCAGAGTTGAGCTTCCAGAAAGTTAGAGAAAAGGCAAGGTGATTTTAAGGGCAGGTGCTTGAGGTTTACTTTCTTCATAGCTTTCAGTACTTAGAAACTTGCCGTTAAATATGCTTTCTTCCCTCTGGAAAACAGATTTCCCCTCTCTCTCACCTCTGCCTGGGGAATAACAAATTTCATATGGAAACCTGAAAACCCAAAGAGAAATATGCAATGCTTCAGACACCTCGTGTCGGACTGGCTGTCACAGACCCTGGTTTGGGTCAGGCTGTTTAAGCTTCTTTGGAACAAGCATTTATCTACTGCGGGGTCATTTTATAGATCCATTAAATCTACATTTTCTCTTGGGCTCCTTTCCTCAGCTCCCCTCAACCCTGCTCTAGTCACACACTCTAAAAACCCCCTTAAGCCCCAGAAATAAATCTCTATAAACTGCCAAGCGTTCAATCAGGCTTTTACTGTATCTCTTTGCAATTAGAATAAATTTACTGCTTGGAGAGATGGGGGGAAATATGCAAGGTACTCCTTGGATAAATACACCGCAGTGAGAAAAGTAGAGACTCTGTGAAAGTTATCTCGGTGAATTCAACAAGAATCAAGGTCACTGGAGCTGCTACATACCAGGGAATGTTAATTAATGGGCCTGCAGCTGGTGGTACCACTTGGCTGCTCTGCTCCAGCTGCTTGCTCCATATTTCTCTCGTTTGTAGGACCATTCTTGGATCAAATCCCATCTCTTTTTTTCCTCCAAGTACAAAAAGTACATAAGTCTATCCTGGAAGGATGCCAGCCTTTCAGAGAACTGAGTAAAGTGTTGTTTCTTGGCTATTTTTATCTCCTTTTTAAAGAGAGGTCATGCTATCACCTCTGGAGCTGGATTACTTGTAATCGGGCGTTCAAGCTGTGGTCTGAGGTCACCACTCTGGCACCATCCACGCGGAGGTGTCCTGAAGTCGGAGAGCAGCGACCGGCACTTGTAACTTCCCCTCAAACAAAAGCGGAAAGCACCTGAAAAGATGCACCTATCTCCTTCACTGCACAGTCTGCATTTTAAGCCAGGCTGAAGGCAAGGTGAAAACACAACCCAAGGCACTCGATGTTTCTGAGATGAAGAGGGAGAGAGAAAGAAACAGGAGAAAAAGAAGAGAGTGACAGAAGAGGCAGAAAGTATTTCCAGGGTAGTTAATATCATTTGAATCTGCTGGGAAGCCTTAAATGAGACCAGGCATGTAAACCACTTAGCTGGACACAGGCAGCTATTGTTAATTAAAATAACAGTTCAGATTTGAGGTAGAACAGACGTGTTCAACACGAACTAGGGGCTGCACTGGCTTGGGACTGTATTTAGGCAGTGCGTTATTCTGGTTAAACCTGGACTTTGGAGTCAGAAAGATCTGGTTTGGAGTCCCTGCTCAACCATTTAAGCCTCTGCGTGTCACTTGAGTGCTTAGTTATTTCTTTAGACCTCAACTTTCTCATCTGTATAATGGGGCTAATAATAGTATCTGCCTCAAGGCTGCTGAGCAGATCTCATGAAATACAGCATGTGGGACCTTTGGCACAGTGCTTGGTACGTGTTAATCTCAATGAATACTCATTGTGGTAATTGGGGCGTTTATGACTGTTTTCATAGGTCAGAAAGGGAAGAATTACAAAAAGTGTTTCAGGAAAACAGTTTGCCTCTCCTGGCAGGTGAAGATGGCTTAAGAAGAGCAGTTTTTCCAAAGCAGTGAAAATGGTCCTGCTAGCCTCTATTGCAGCCCGGCTTGTTTTTCTTCTCATTTGGAAACTTTCTTTCCTTCAGTGTTACACAGTGAGGAGACTGGGCGTTCTTCCCACAATGACAGACATGCAAATCTCGCCCAGAAATAACAGGGAAAATGCCTGACTCTGCTTCTTGAAGGAATTCTCCAGGTAGCCATTAGCCATAAACTCCAGGCTCAGGGCCCTGGAGATGGCTGCGCCCACTCCCCCCAAGCCAGGCGGGCTGTCTTCAACTTGGGCCGGCTCCTTTATGAGAAAGACCAGCTTTACTGAGCTTTACTTTTTAAAGGGGGGGAAAAAAAGAACATTCTAAAAAATTAGGAACTGTTCTCCATTACTACTTCCAAACTGTAAAATGATATTTGGGTCTTTTAAAAGACTTGGGAAATTTACTGAAATTAAGGAATATGGATTTAAAGGGAACCTTGGGGGATTAGATTTTTTTCTTCTCTTTGAAGCATTTGAAACAACTTTAATCTGCTTTCAGAGTGCTATGCAATTTGGCATGGCATTCTGGGAGAGTGTTGTTGCGTTCTTCCTGGAACTGATACTTTTGTGCCCCTTTTAAAACCCATTTAGAGAAATATTTAGAGTATAAAAAAACACTTGAATTTAAAGAACAAGACTATTCAAGGTAAAGGAATGGCTTCTAAGATGCTTCAAAGAAAATTTTAAATTTCTATTTTGGGCAAAAGAAAATCCGACAGAAACCTAGCTGGATATGCAGCCTCGAAGATATAACTAATTCATATAGAATTTCCTGGTTGTTGGTCCTCTTATGTAATTATATAATAAATAATATGTACTTTACAAAATGCAGAACATTGTATACACACTCATGTAACAGCAGTGCTATAGAAGGCAAGTTTTATAATTTTTATTTTATTGACAAGGAAACTGAGGCTCAGGGAGTTCAAATTTTGCTTAAAGAAAATGTTGGGTTGGCCAGTAAGTTCATTCAGGTTTTTCATAAGTTATTACAGAATCCAAGTGAATTTTTTGGCCAACCCAATATATTAATAGTATGCCGAGAACTTCAACTTGGGACTCTAGGTTTTAATCCCAATATTTTTTCCATCACCCTGCCATGTGGTCTAGGCAGCCCCAGTCAACCTTGGATGGCTGTTTCCTGGTCTGTGAGATGAGAATAATCCCTCTTTAGCTTGCTTTCAGGGACTGGTGGATAGATTTTCCAGGGCCAAGTCCACCTATGATGTGACCAAGAAACAGTGAATGATACACCTGAACGAAATACAATTGGCCTTCGTTATCCGTGGGGATTTGGTGCCAGGAGCCTCTGCAGAAGCCAAAATCAGCGGATGCTCAAGCCCCTTATATTAAACAGTGTAATAACTCAGCCGGAGTTATTGAGAGGTTTCCCATTCACGGACAGGAAGGGCAGACTGCTGAGCCCAGAGAAATATTGCTAACACCCTGTTACCCCAGGAATGCTCCAGAGCTCTGCAGAAGATAGACTCTGAAGCTTTAAAATGACATTGGTTTCAAAGGACAAGTGCAGAATAGTTACAAAACTCGTAGGGGACCTGGAAGCTGTGAGTAATTGTGAATCGCTCATGATCCCAGGGGCTGGAGAACCCGCAGAAGGGGCAAATAGGAAAGTGAGGGCACAGACTTGTCCGTCTGGGGCCTTAATTCCCTGAAGCCATAAAAGAGATAAGTGTATTATCAAAAGGAGTGGAAACTCAACAGCTATGCGATCCTAGAAGAATGTACGGTTTTAAAATGTCTAGGAAAATAAGATATTTCTCCTATTTATTCAGTTATTGCAAAAGTATATCTATTGTCAACATAATTGATAGAGAAGTGTAGCATGAGAAAGTGACATTTCTCCTTTCATCTGCTCCTCCCCTAACTCACCCACTAAACTTCACCAGCTCCCAGTCACGTACTCCGCGTCTCCTATAGTTTTTCCCTTTAATACTGTGTGTGTGTGTATTCAGGCGCATGTTATACAGATTCACATATGTGTTTTCAAGCCGAGTCTCACTGCACCTAGTTTTGCAACTTGCCTTTTTCTAACTTTATAATGTATCATAGATACTTGCTCCAACCGACCTCTCATTCCCTCCCCCCAGCTTTACTGAGATACACTTGACAAATCAGAGTGGTATGTATCTGAGGGGCTCAATATGATGATTTGGTGTTTATATATACATTGTGAAATGGTTACCATAACTGAGCTAGTTAACATGTCCATTACCTTACATAGTTAGCATATTTTTCTATGTGGTGGAAAGCTCTACTCTCTCAGCAAACTTCAAGAATACAATACAGTAACTAGAGTTACCATGCTGTCCGTTAGATCTCCAGGACTTATGCATCATGCAGGACTGAATCTTTGTGCATTTTGATGACTATCTCCCCATTTCCTTCAAACTCCAACCTTAGGCAACCACCACTTTAAAATTTCTGCTTTTATGAGTTCAGCTTTTTTAGAGGCCTCCCTCTATTCTTTTTAAAGCCTGGAGAGGGTTCTATCGTATGGCTATTCCATAGTTTACTTAACCCCCTTTCCATGGATGGAGATATAGGCAACTGCTGTGCTTTTTTTCCCGTTAACTATTACAAATAATGCTTCAGCATATAACAGTGAGGGGTTCCCCGGTGGCTCAGGGGTAAAGAAACCGCCTGCAATGCAGGAGCCGAAGGAGCCATGGGTTTGATCGCTGGGTCAGGAAGATCCCCTGGAGGAGGGCATGGCAACTTATTCCAATATTCCTGCCTGAAGAATCGCATGGACAGAGGAGCCTGGCAGACTACAGTCCATAAGGTCACAAAGAGTCAGGCACAACTGAAGCAACTTAGCATGCACACATAAAATGATGGTTTATTAACATAAAAGAAAACACTCTAGGGATAAATGGGCTAGGGCAAATTTGGGAAGATAGTTCATAACAAAACTCTTACTGTTTGAGCCCAGTGTGGGAAATCAGAGGTGAGCAGAACCTTCTCAGTTTAGCTCTTCATTGTGTCACAGTGACAGCTGGCATGGAAGAACGAACCCAGGGGGAAAAAAAGAAGTTAAAGAAAGGAAAAAATAAAGCATGGCAAGATTTTGAGAGGTCAGGTGAATTGAATTAAGGATCATTATCAAATGTACAGAAACTGTACAGAGAAACTATCTATAAAGCTCAGATTGGTGGCATTGTAAGATGGAAAATGATGGTGAGGCGGGAAAATGTTTGAGCATATAGTCTCCATGACAATCCCTCCCCACCCCACCAGGATAGGGGCTGTGTCTAGTCCTTCATAGCCTTGATACTGGGCACAATTCCTGACAAGTAAAAAGTGTTAATAAGTGCTTTAAAAGCAAGGAATACTTCTCTCCAGAGAGCAAAGCCTTTTGGACATAAGCCAGCAGAACCTATCTGAACATAGATAAATCTTGATTTGTGATGTAAAAATTCACTTGAAAATATAAAAATATTATCTTGAGTTGAATTGCAGTAAGTTAAAAAATAGTTTCACTAAAAAGTCTCTGTAATTTACCTGACATATGTTTCTCTGCTTACTGTTCTTTGTGTTTTAATTCATTGCCTGCTCAAAAATATATTCAGTTGTAACTGAAGAATAAATTAAAAAATTTTAAATTGACCCCATCTTCTTGAACCCATCACTAAGTTGTTTTGTGTCTAGTTGCCACTTCTGTCAGTTGGCTGATTTCTGCTTCTTGGCTTCAGCATCCATGCTCCTAAATGAAGTAAAAAGAATCAAGTGCCCCATGGCACATCTTCAGCCTTGTTAACCAGGAATTCAAGAGAAAAGTTTAAGACATAATCCTGTGTGTGATGGTCCTATTGATTAGGTAACTATGTTCCAGTCAACAGGAGATCAGATAACTTGACTTGGGTGTGTGTGTACATTCCCGAAGATATTTTTATGAGAAAAGGATAAGTGAAAGATAAGCAAACTGATGTGAGGGATTTACTTTTAAAGGAGAGAGAGAGAGAAGAGTCAGCTTGATCATCCTCACCTTCTGCATCAGAGTCAGCAATTTACCAAAAATACACCAACGGGAAGATTGCCAACCCCTGTTCTTCATCAGTTGACTTCTCCAGAGTGGAAATCCATACTCATTATGACCTTAACATACCAGGGGAAGAAAGATGGAATTAAATTCAGTAGAATGGCTGGTATTACATTTCAAAGCTCCATATATTCATTCATTCCATAAATATGAGCAAAACCACTGGATAATCAGAAAGACCATTCTTTCGTCATTCTGAATCAGCAGGATTGTTCTGCAGTGTCTTTTAATGAGTTCAGTACCCCCTCAACCCCGCACCCCCCAAAACTCTCTGAATCCTCTTTCTCCATTTGAACCGAAGTCCTGGTTCATGATGAGACATGCTTCAGAGTGCTCTTGTCTCACTGGCAGGGCAGGCAGGGCGGAGCTGGAAGAAGATGTGAGGAGCCATAGGAACTGCAGAAATTCTTAAGTCACCTTGGCAAAGCAGACATGCTTTACCCTCTAATGGCTGACACAGTAGCAGCAACGACTACTATGAGACTCGACTCAACACAACTTGACTACAAAAGCATTTCAGGTGGTGCTTATATAGGTTATGAGACGGCACAGTGCTATACAAATGATCTCAGCTCTTACATAATCATTGTTTGCAAAACGTGGGCCAAGAGTGAGAGGCCGTGGGGGTGAGAGAGCCTGACTACTGCTGTCTTGGCTAATTTGCTCTTTCCCTATAGCTCTGAGTTGGCTTATGGAGTGAATTATCTGCAGTGTGGTGACCCAGTGGCCTTGTAAAAGAGAGAAGGAGTGATCAGGAAGTCATCCTTTAAATTGTCATTTTGGCAGGGTGGCTCAGAGGGTAGAGAACTAGGCTGGGGTCAGAAGTCTTGGGTTCCAGGCCCTTATAGCGCTGTGTGACTCTGGGCTTCAGTTTCTTCATCATAAAATGAAGAGTTCAAAGAGGTGACTGGGATATGGAGTTTAGTGCCTTCTATTAGTGTATTGTTGTTTTCCAGTCGCTAAGTCATGTCTGACTCTCCAAACCCAGGGTCTGTAGCCCAGCAGGCTCCTCTGTCTGTGGAATTTTCCAGGCAAGAATACTGGAGTGGGTTGCCATTTCCTTCTCCAGGGGAATCTTCCCAATCCATATCTCCAATCAAATCCGTATCTCTTGTATCTCCTGCATTGGCAGGCAGATTCTTTACCACTGTACCACCTATAGGATAAAGGATGCTGATAAAATCATATCCAGGTAAGTTTCCAAATCCTAAAGACTTAGGAGTCTTTATAGAAATGAAAACAAAACTCTAGAGATTCTAAGGGGACTTTTCAAGGACACCAGCCCTGGGGTGGGTTTTTCACCCCAAATCAGGTGTTCTTTGTACTCAGGGATCCTGGTGAGAGAGCTCCTTCCTAAACTAGATCAGCTGTAAGCCCTGTTCTTCCTGAAGGCCAAGATAACCTGGAGTTTGCATCAAGATATACATCTGGCATAGGGTGCTATGCCAGCAGTTCCATTTCCAGTGTTCTGCCCAGAAAGGGCTCTACTGGTATCCCCCTGAGCTCTATGAGACCCACCCAGGGCACTTAAGCTGGGCTCCATCTTCCCTCAGCTCCCATCTCAAAAGGAAACCTCAGAGTCTCTCAAAGAGAAGTCTTTCATAGGACTGTTGATTGGGGTTGAAACTGAACTCCCTGGCCCTGACTGAAGACATCATTTGTCTCATAACTGTGACCCATTTGGAGGAGTTAAGAAAGCCTCAGCTCTTGGACTCTTTACTTCTATAACCACTGTCAGGCAGGTGATGTCTCTTGTTATCTTTTGGTAATTTTAGGTACCTGAGTTGTTCTAGAAGAAGAGAATCATAAAGATGAGTTTTCTGAATTGTTTCTCTAATCTGATTAGATTGAAAGGCACTAAGGACTGTATTTTCTGTAATAAAGGGGATACTGACAGTCCATGGTATGTTGCGGCAACAGAGATATACAAAATAAGATCACTGAATACTCCGAAACAAATACTTGTAAAAGGCAAGTTTCTTCAAAGGAAATCCATTGCTGGCTCTTACATAAAAGAGTTGTCCTCTCCTACCCTCAGCCCTTTCCCGATAAGACAAAGACTTAATGCTGCCCTGAAGAATTTGACTTTGGAAATGGCCGGTTTCACTTTGCTGAAAGCCCTGGGGCTGGGAGCAGCAGCCTGGAGGCAGCCTGTCTTGTGTTACTTGGCCAGGAGAAATCTCTTGAGACAACATGAAATTATGTCTCTTTGGGTCATTTACTTTTCTCCTAAGAGTCAGTAAAATAATAACACCAGCATAACAATAGTGATCACTCACATGGCCCTTGCTATGTGCCAAGCACATAGCTCTTAGCCACAGACAGATTCATGTTTTTAATTTTTACAACAACCTTATGAGGTAGGTATTATTATTAATCCCATTATACAGTTGGGGAAATGGAGGCAAAGTCAAATAGCTACCAAGGAGGTATGTAGGATTTGAACCCAGGAAGTCTGGCTCCAGAAGGCAGGCTCTTAGCACACTTGGGTGATGAACAGGTTTGGACTGAATCCTGGCCCCAGGGATAGGGTCTTGGACTAGACCCTGAAACTTCCAGCCTCTGCCTCTAAATTTTAACATAGGAATGGTAACAGCTCCTGCCTGATAGAAATGCTGCGAGACTGAAACGGGTTGATAAATGTAAAGGCTTTGGTCCAGGGCCTGCCACATCGTAAGGGCTCAATAAATGGGCTTCCCATCCTCTGAGATGCTAATGTGCAGTTGTTGCAAATAATATTTTCTCCCAGTTTGGATCCTGTCTTTTCATCTTCTTAACCATATCTTTTACAGAGCAAAAGCTTTTAATTTTAGCAAAGTATAATTTATAGATTTCTTTCCTTTTATCAACTGTGCCTTTGGTGTCATGTCTAAGAGCCCTTTATCAAGTCCTAGGTCCTGCAGATTTTCTCGTAAAATTTTTATAGTTGTGAATGACTTTTTGAAAGGGAATTTTTTTTCAAAAAAAAAAAGAAAGACCTGCCTATTGTAGATCATTTGGAATATAAGGAAAAACTCAATGAGGAAAGCTAAAATCACCAGTCAAACCAACATACAGAAATACATTTGGTATTAGATTTAAGGTCTTTCACCTTTAATAAAAATGTCACGTCTTTTATAATGGGGAAACAGAATCCTCCAACAGTAAACTGCATTATTGAGTACCAACCGGAGTGCGGATGGTAGGTGCTTCTCTTAACGCCAAGATCAGCTGGGGGAGTTGCCATTCAGAAAACACTAAGAACTACTGACCCAAACAGTGAAACTCATGTTTATGAACTGCAGCTGTTAGTCACAGGCTGTAATTGCCCCACCAGATAAAGAAGCTATTTAAGAGAGCAGGTTGCTATAGCTGAAAAGAAACAGAAAATAATCTTTTTGGAAATCACAGGATTGTAACTAAGGGGAATGTCAGGTTTGAGTGTGGAATGGATCTTTGTGTATTTGCTGACTTGGAGACGGACAGGCTGATCTGGCATGAAGACAGTCCAGCCCTGGCTGCTGTTCTGTTTTGCTGGAGAGTAATAGATTGAGGAAGGCTTCCCTGGTGGCTCAGCGGTCAAGAATTCGCCTGCCTGTGCAGGTGATGCGGGTTCGAGCCCTGGGTCGGCAAGATGCTCTGGCAAAAGAAATGGCTACCCACTCTGGTATTCTTACCTGGGAGATCCCATGGACAGAGGAGCCTGGCAGGCTGCAGTCCATGGGGTCGCAGGAGACATGACTGAGCAGACACACACACATACACACAGTTGGCTGAGGATCCCTTTTCCAAGTCCAAGTATGTGGGGGCTTCCACAGCCAGAATCTCTCAGCCTACCCACGTCTGATTCTGATACCCGGAGTTCTGCCTCTTGTCCCACCCCCATCACCTGTCTGACTTGTCAAGTCAGCTGGTAACACCTGTGATCAGAGCACTGGCCTTTATCAGTGCACTCTCGCCCCCTGCCCCTCCCATCCCACCTCTGCACAGAATACCTGAGGTGGTCTTAAAATAAACCATTAGACATTTCACGAGACATCCCTCCCTACCTTCATTGCCAAACTTCTGAAAAGCTGATACATTTCGAAAGGGCATTTTGAGTGAAAGAAGTGAGATTTGCTTTTTAAATTGTTTAGTGAAGTTAAGGAATAATTTTGAAGTTTAGATTTTCATGTATCAAGTTTGCACCCAGTGGAACATATACCTGCAAAGAAAATTCTGTTTCTTGATTACTAAGTAAGTATCAAGTTGGATGAATTTTGAGGAATCAAGTATAATCCTAGGATGGTGGCTGATACAAAAAATTTCATGAAAACTCAGATTAAAAGTTAATTATGTGCTGAAAATTGAAATCTAAATGCTCATCCAAATATATATAATTATAAATTATTATATATCCATTCAGAAGCTTGAGATTTATTGCCATAGAAAGGTGCCTACATATACCAAGTTTTAAAAAATTGGTTATAAATGAACAAGTAGAATCGGATCCTATTTTTTAAGAGGCATTGGGAAAGACATACGGTTTTCTCCCTTTATCCAAGGCGGTTACAGTTTAGGACTCCCAGTTGGATGCCTGAAACTGTGGATAGTACTGGATCCCAGATATACTTTTTTTTTCTGTACATACAAACCAGTGGTAAAGTTTAATTTATAAATATATAAGGTACAGTAATACATTAAGGACAATAATAATAAAATACAATAATTATAACAATGCATGCATGCTAAGTCACTTCAATCGTGTCCAACTCTTTGCAACACTATGGACTATAACCCGCCAGTTTCCTCTGTCCATGAGATTCTCCAGGCAAGAATACTGGAGTGGATTGCCGTGCCCTCCTTCAGGGGATCTTCCCAACCCAGGGATCCAGCCCTTGATACATCTCCTGCATTGGCAGGAGGGTTCTTTACCACTAGAGCCATCTGGGAAGCCCCAATTATAAGAACACACTGTAAAAAAAAAAAAAAAATACGTGAATGGTCTCTCTCTCACAAAATATCCTAGTGTACAAATTTAATGCTTTTTCCATCTTAACTCAGCACTCTCACTCACTATGGCCCTAAGTTTTTCAGTTAGAGGTGCAACAGCAAAACTAACATAAATTTCTTTTTCCTTCGTCACAATTCCATGGATAGAAAACTTGTTCTTACCATTGATATGAGCAACTTCAGCATGGTAAAGATTTTTTTCCATTACTTATTAAATCTAGAACTTTCACCTTTTCACTTTGAAGGAAGCACTTTATCACTTTACTCTGGCATGTCCAAATTGCCAGCATCACTACACTAATGAGCTTTGAGGTCATTATTAACTAGTAGGGGTTCCTTGAACACAAGCACTGTGATGCCTGACTGTTGGACTGATAACCAAGATGCCTACTATGTGACTAAAGAGCAAGATTTCACGGACAAAGAGATAATTCACATCCAGGGCATGTCCGAGCTCTGGGCCCAGTTTTATCAGGCTACACAGAGTTTAAGACTTATAAATTGTTTATTTCTGGAATTTCCCATTAATATTTTTGGTATGTGGTTGACTATGAGTAACATAAATTGTGGGAAGTGAAATCTTGACTAAGCAGGGACTTCTGTATACCAAGAGAATATTAGTAGTAATCTATGGGTCATTGAGTTATGAGAAATTTTATTTTTTATTTTTTCCTGAGTTTTCCCAAACTAATTGCATTGCGCTTGTACTGCCTTAATAATCAGAAAACAAGAAACAAAGCTAATTCCCAGCAATGGTCATAAGGTGGCGTGTTAAACAGAACTGTATCTGTAGTTTACAATTTTAATAGTTTTGTAAGTAATAAAAAACTCATAGTTAAAAATATTCAAAAGGGAGAATAAGATGAAAAATAAGACTCTTCTCCTTGCAAATCCTCAGACCCCGCCCCCCACATGTAACTACTGTCAGCAAAAAAAAAAATATATATATAGGAGAAATTGAATAGACAGAGCAGATCTGAAATATGGACGCTAATGGGAAGAGGCCCCAGACAATCTTGAAGAGAAGCAAATAAAACTCACCAGCCGCCACCTAGCCCACTCTCAGGACATTCCTTCATGATCATATGCCACTTCACATAAAGGAAATCACCCTCTTTACACTTTGAACACATGGGTTCCTATAGACACTGACACCTAGCCAAGCATGCAAATTAGCATGGATTCTAAATTCCAAATGAATCAAATCAAGTTTGAATGTTGTAGCACATTGGGTAGAGAGTCACAGAAGCAGCAGACCCTGCCCCTGGGTGTGGGGAAGGCTCTTCCTTCTCTCCCACACCCACCACCCACCCCATCCCCCGCCTTGCCCAAATGTGCTTATTTACTAGCTTAATATTTGACACTTTCTCATCCCCGTGTGTGTGTGTGTGCTCAGTCGTGTCCCACTCTTTGCCACCCCATGGACTATAGCTGACCAGGGTATTCTGTCCATGGGATTATCCCGGCAAGAATATTGAAAAGTGAAAGTGAAGTCACTCAGTCGTGTCCAACTCTTTTCGACCCCATGGACTGTAGCCTACCATGCTCCTCCATCCATGGGATTTTCCAGGCAAGAGTACTGGAGTGGGATCTTCCCAACCCAGGGATCGAACCTGGATCTCCTGCATTACAGATAGACGCTTTACTGTGGGTTGCCATTTCCTCCTCCAGAACATCTTTAGATGCAGGGACCAAACTCAAGTCTCCTGCACTGGCAGGCAGATTTTTTACCACTGAGCCACCTGGGAAGTCCCACTCTCATTCCCCATGCTTTAGCTTAAATGTCAGTTACTCAGAGAAGAGACAAATGGACTTGGCTAAATTGGTGTCACTCCCCCATACCCGTTATCCTCTCACCATTCCTGATAGTATCCTTGGGAACACCTATCACCATTTGTACTTTGTGACTTTATGTATTTATGCCGGACCCCTATCTCTCCCCTCTCCCCGGGTTGTAAACTTCACAAAAGCAGGGACCCTGTGTGTGTGTTTATGTGTGTTTAACAGCTGACTTTGTTTAGTCAGCTTTCAGTCTATAATAGGCATTTAATAAAACAATGTCAAAAAGATGGAAAATTTTTACAAGTCCATTTTCGAGCTGATATTCTAATTTTATAAATGTTTTAGATAATGGCTGACCCTTAAATGCTAGGTTCATTCATTTCTTCCTTCAGTCAAGCAACAGATTTCTGTTAAGAGCCTGGTTTTTGCCAGGCCTTGTGCTAGGTGTTGGAGATAGAGGTGCCCAGCAAGGAAGACAAATCAAAACAGGCAAATACGTCCTAGGGAGACATGAGCTGTAATACAGGTTTTAGGGAAGCACTGAGTTAGCAATTTCCTGAGCTTTATGAGAACCACAGCTGATTTTTTTCTTCACTCACGTCACCCTGTGGCATCCATTTAAACTCAACAACTTCATATCCAAAACGTTGATTGGGGTTATCTGTGTATCTGTAAGTTTGTATAGAAAAGATGATAATCAATTTTTTTTAACAGAGACTAAATAGCGTAAGAGAGTGACACCATAGCAGACAAGTGAGAAACCAGACGAATAGTTTTAAAAATGACCTCTGCAAAGTAAGGCTCTATAAAATGCATTCTCTCTCTTTCCTCCATCCTTTCCTCGCTCCCTCCTACTTCCTCTCTCACACACAGTTCAGACACAAGACATGGAGAAGCAAATGTTTTCTGACTCGATGACTTCAGCGGATTAACGCTCCTTTGAAAGTGATATTGCTACAGCCATAACGTGTTTATGTGTAACACAGACATCTTTATGTATAATGCAGACGTGTCTGCGCGGGGAACATTAACATCCTGGCCTTGTCATTTAGTGAGGTAGGAAGTTCAGCCTAGAACTCGAGATCCCCAAAGCCTTGGGAAATCTTGATACGGGAGGAGGCAGCGGGAGAGAAGAAGGGAGATTATTTTAAGGGTTATTTCTCTTTTTTTTCTAACCCTCCTGGGCTTAACTCCTACTCTCAAGAAACAATCCTTTGCCAGCACAGCTGGGATGGTTGTCAGGCAGAGGTATCCTGGCTGAGGATAGCAGTCATCCAAAAAGAGAGTCAATTAGAAGATGCTGGTAAATCACAGAGACACTGAAGTGAAAGTTCCATTTTCTAAGAACTTGATGGCAAAATATTTATTTGAGACCTTGACACTCCATCCCCAAAGAAACAAATTAAGAGTATGTTCTCAAGAATGTTCTTTACATATCAAAATATATCCTGGAAATTATCTTTTTACTTTAATACTTTAAAACTATCTTTCTTTGTAAATCATGAAAGTTACCCAGGCTTACTATAGCAAAATCAAACAATTCAAAAGTATATCAAGTAAAAAGTTAAAGTCTAGCCCTCTCCTCTCTCCCAGTACCCAAAGCAGCCCTGTCCCACAGAAATGTAACATGAGCCACACATGCAATTTAAAATTTTGTAGCAGTCACATTGAAAAAGTAAAAAGGAACAGGTGAAATTAGTTTTATATATTTTATTTAACCTAATGTATCCAAATATTATTGCTTCAACATGTAATCAGCAATATCAAATTATTCATGAGCTAAAAATGATTGAGATATTTTCCGTTATTTTTTGTACCAAGTTTTCTTGGTACAAATCTGGTATATGTTTTATACTTATGACTCAATTTGGATACTAAATTTTCATTGAAAAACGACCTAGGATTGAGGTGTCTTAAAATATACAGCTGAAAAAGATTCACGTATCCAAGTTGTTGCAAACACTACAAAGTTTTCCAATAACTGAAGTACCAGATTTTAAGTTAAATCTGAAGTAATTAAAATGAAATAACAATTAAAAATGTGATCCCTCTATTTCACTAGCCACATTTCAAGTACTCAGTAGCCATATGTGTTTGTAACTACCATATTGTAGCACATAGTCCTGTGGGAAACACTGTGAGTTTGGTGTGGAACCTTCTTCACTTTGTCTCCATTCACATATACATAAATGTATAATTTAACACACATATGTATGTTACACATATCTGTATTTAATTTCAGAAAATTGTGCTATATATTTTATTCAATCTATTTTTTCAATTAAAGTTGTATTTTGGATATTTTTCCTTTTCATTACATGAGGATCTGTATTTTTTAAATAATGCTTGTGTAGTAGTTTATTGAATCACTTCCCTACTAAAGGGCACATAAGTTGTTTCTGATGTTTTTTTACATTTATAAATATCTGTGCTTGCCTATTATGCTACTATTTTCATAGGATACATCCCAAGAATTGACTCTTCTGAGCCAAAGGGTATATACATCAAAAAATCTGAACGCTAAAGCCAAATTATCCTCCCAAATGGTTACGCCAAATTTTATCCTACATTTTTGGCTGTCATTTCTTGTCAGCACCTGTAAATACTTGAAATGCCAGAATCATAAAACATGAAAAAGATCTTAGGGATCATCTATTCCAGTCCCTTTATTTTATGTCCCAAGACGATCAAGCCAAAGCTATGGGAAGAGGCCATGTAGCTTATTTGTGGCCAGGCTGGGACCTGAGAAGCTCCCGGGCTCTTGCCTTCTGTCCTGGTCCCGGGAAGCACGGAGAAGCCGGGCAGCACCTTTCCAGGCATCCTCAGGAAGGTCATCTTTCTCCGGCTCCCCGTGCTGTATCATCATCAAACCCATGCTGGCCAGCTCAGCAGGCTTTTCAGTGGAGCGTTGCATTGCGCCTCAGTAAACAAGGAGCAGGAGTCAAAGGACCCTTTCCTTGACATTTGTATCCAAAATTGAATTCAGTCTGCTCAAATGCTCGCTACAATTTCAAGTGTGCCTTTCCTGCCTCCCTTCTGCTAAGCACAGCCAAGTCATAGACTCAGGCAGAAGGAAAGAAAGTGATGGGTGGGGGTGGGGCATGTTTTGTTTCATGCAGAAATAAACTCCACTGGTCAGCAGTTCCTGGCTGGCCAGCTCAGAAACGCTGTCTTTAATAGCAATCACTTTGGGAGGCCAAGGCAGAAGGGTGTGAAGGTCTTTTGCAGGGGAAGGTGTTTCCCTCTAGCCACCCTTAAGCTGGTGGGGCCCTTGAGATGCCTGAGGCATCTTACATGTCAGTAAGATGGGCTTCTCCCGGGGAATCCTACCCTACAGTTCCCTACAACTTTACAGAGCCCATGAACACAGGTGCTGGCCCACAGAATCCTTGCAAAGTAGGCGCCATGCTCGAATGTGCATTGGTGGCAAAGGGCTGGAAAGGATTTCTATTGACTCCAGCTCCAGGATACCTCCCTCTTCCTCATCATTCAGCCCCCAGCCCCATCCCACACCCTGCTCAGCCACCAGGCCCCCTCTCTCCTCTGTCTGTTGCCTACACCCTCAGCTCAACTTCATTACAGACATTAAAAATAAAAAACCCATTTGCTTATGCTAACTCATTTATTTAAAAATCAACTCAGACATCTTAATTCTATTTAATTTTTCTTTCTTTCCTGTCTTATACCCCCACTTCCTACCCAAATATGATGCTTTCTTGACATATGGACACCAAAGAGCCAAAATCCAGATTGATTTTGAAAATAAAAATCCTACTTTTATTATATATGGGCCAAGTAGTTCATACTCCTGCTAAACTTGGAGATGCCTTTTGGTCCTAGTTTTTCTTTTTCTGATGTTTCTTTATTGGAAGAAAGGAAAGAGGCATCACCGTAGGAAAAGATGGAGGGTGGGGAGAGCAGAAAGCAAAATAAGGATTTATTTCATGCTGTTTTAGCAGGCCATTGTAAGGCTTCTAACTTTGTCATGCTTGGCACATCCTTAGCCCCTAAATGCAGTTCATCAACTGACCTTGCTGCTACAATATCTTGACCTCTGCAATATCTCCAAGTCTACACAGTTCTCTTCCTTTTGACCATCTTCACTCTAATTCAGTCTTCCCTCAGTTAGCTCCTATGATATTGTACCCACTCTGGGCTGTTAAGTGTTATGTCTCACACTGTAGGCAGAATGACTGCAAAGGACTTTTAAGCCTCATGTTAACCCCTGTAGGGAATAACGATAACAATCACGAGCAGCATTGTTAAAATTTGTTGAACACTTACTTTGTGTCAGGCACAATTTTTAAAAAATTTTTATTGGGGTATAGTTGGTTCACGATGTTGTGTTTCAGGCATACAGCAAATGAATCTATTTATACACACACACACACACACACACACTCTATTTTAGATTCTTTTCCCATATAGGTCATTACAGAATATAGAGTAGAGTTCTCTGCTATCCAGAAGTTCCTTTGTTGCTTGCTAAGTCACTTCAGTCGTGTCTGACTCTGTGCGACCCCATAGACGGCAGCCCACCAGGCTCCCCGGTCCCTGGGATTCTCCAGGCAAGAACACTGGAGTGGGTTGCCATTTCCTTCTCCAATGCATGAAAGTGAAAAGTGAAAGTGAAGTCGCTCAGTCATGTCTGACTCTTAGCGAACCCATGGACTGCAGCCTAACGGGCTCCTCCATCCATGGGATTTTCCAAGCAAGCGTACTGGAGTGGGGTGCCATTGCCTTCTCCGCCAGAAGTTCCTTATTAGTTATCTATTTCAGGTACTTTTTTTTAATGCTTAAATATCTGAGTCATTTAATCTTCATAACCTTAGAGGTAAATATGATTATTCTCACTTTAGAGATGAAGAAATTGAAGCACAGAGATGTATGTAATTTGCCCAAGGACAAAACAGTTAAGTGGTGGAACTAGTTTAGGAATCCAATCTGAAAGAATTATCAAGAAATACCCAAAAAAGAGATGCAGATGTATAGAACAGTCTTTTGGGCTCTGTGGGAGAAGGCAAGGGAGGGATGATTTGAGAGAATGGCATTGAAACATGTATATTATCATATGTGAAACAGATCGCCAGTCCAGGTTTGATGCATGAGACAGGGTGCTCAGGGCTGGTGCACTGGGATGACCCAGAGGGAGGGGATGAGGAGAGAGGTGGGAGGCGGGTTCAGGATGGGGAACACATGTACACCCATGGCTGATTCATGTCAATGTATGGCAAAACAGTTACAATATTGTAAAATAATTAGCCTCTAATTAAAATAAATAAATTAAAAAATATACATATTTCCCCCCCCCAAAAAGAAATACCCAGTGATTAATATTTACATACGTGACAATGACAGAAGGGTCACAGGCAGGTGTAAATTTTTATACAGACCCCACAGGATGGCAAGTGAGTTGCATCTCACTGATTGATTGGGAGGAACTGCCTGGGCCGCTGGGTTGAGAAAGATCACAAGGCTACATCTGGACCCAGTGGGAAACTATGAGGGATTAGAGATGTCTGTCCTGGGCCAAGTCATGGCTGGAGTGGGGAGTGCGTTTGTTTCTTTGTGCAAGAAATTACCACAAATTAGTGCCCTAAAACAACACACATTTATTATCTAATAGTCACAGCGATCAGAAATCCCAAGTGTGTTTCCTTAGGCTAAACTCAAGGCATGAGCTGGGCTGTACTCCTTCTGGGGGTTCTTCCCTAGTTGAGAATCTGTTCCTTGCCTTTTTCAGCTTCCAGAGGCTGCCTACATTTCCTGGTTTGTGGTCCAAATCCAAGAATTGCATCACTCTCAGTCTGCTTCTATCCTTACTTCTCTGTGACTCTGCCCTTCTCCTCTGCCTCTGTCGCTTAAAATTTTTTTTTTATTAGTTTATTTGGCTGCGTGAAGTCTTGGTTCCAACACATCAGGATCTTCATTCTTCCTTGTGGCATAGAGGATCTAGTTCCCTGACCTGGGATCAAACACAGGCCCCCTGAATCGAGAGCATGGATTCTTAGCCACTGGACCACTAGGGAAGTCCCCCTCTTTCACTTTTAAAAGGACCCTTGTGGTTACATAGGGCTGATCTGGATGATCCGAGATAATCTCCTCATACCAAGATCTTTAATTTCATCATTCTACAAGTCTCTTTTGTCATGTAGGGTAATAGTCAAAGGTGCCAGGCATTAAGCAGTGGCCTTCTTTGGGATGCCATTATCCTGCCTGCAATGGGGAATGATGGCATCTTGTGGTGTGAGTGCTCCCCTGAAACCAGACTCTAGCAGTGTGGGCACAGGAACTTCAGTCTTCTTTGCTTTTATATCTTTCACTTCTATCACAAATATGCAAATCTTTGATGAATGAATGAATAAGCTGATTAAAAAAAATACATAGAATAATAGAGTATCTGTCTTAAGAGTGTGAGGAAATTCTGTTGTTAACATGGAAATTTGGAGGGAACCTTTAAAAAACTTGTATGGGGTCCCACACTTTGGGCAATGCCAAAATTTATGGTGGTAAACTGAGGTTAATATGAAGCAGACCTCAGTGCTGAATGAATTTCTGGATTTACCAGTTGTCTTAATTAGTTGGGCTTGCTGTTGTTCAGTCACTAAATCATGTCCGACTCTTTGAGACCCCATGGAGTGCAGCACACCATGCGTCCCTGTCCTTCGCTACCTCCCAGAGTTTGCTCAAACTCACATCCATTGAGTCAATGATACCATCCAACCATCTCATCCTCTGCCTCCCCCTTCTTCTTTTGCTTTCAGTCTTTCCCAGCACCAGAGTCTTTTCCAACGAGTCAGCTCTACGCATTAGGTGGCCAAAGTATTAGAGCTTCAACTTCAGCATCAGTCCTTCCAAAGTATACTCAGGGCTGATTTCCTTTAGGATTGACTGGTTTGACCTCCTTGCAGTCCAAGGGACTTGCAAGAGTCTTCTCCAGTTTGGGCTGCTATAACAAGTTACCATAGATTGTGGCTTATAAACAACAGAAACGCATGGCTCACAGTGGTGGAGGCTGGAAGACTGAGATCAGGGTCCGGTTCTGGTGAGAGCCTTCTTCCAGAATGCTGACTTCTCATCGTGTCCTCACATAATGAAAAGACAGCAAGCCAGCTCTCTGGCCTCTCGCTAATCACATCTGTGTGGGCTCTGCCCTCATGACCTACTTACCTCCCAAAGGGTCCACCTCCGAATACCATCACGTTGGGGATTAGGATTTCAACAAAGGAAATTTGGGAGTCGGGGTGGGAGCACAAACATTAAGTCCATAGCGTGAGTCTTTTCTTGACATCGCTATCTTTTAACTGCACCAGGGGACAGAGGTCTGATAAGAACACAAGTGTGCTGCATCCGTTTACTCCTACAGAAGACAGTGGGAAGGAGGGGTGAGTTGCTAGCCTTGCAACAGCTTCATTCTTCCACGAGGAGAATACCTCTCCTTTTCCAGCTGTAGCAGCTGGGATTAGAACAATACCAGCCTGAGTCCCAGATAAAGTCAGGTCTTTCAGGACCTCTCACTCTGCTCAGGATATAGTTCTAGATTCTCAGCAAAGGTGCCCTGTGCTCTAAGCCTTGCCCTCTTCTCCAGTCTTGTCTCTTATCCCACTCCCCCTACCAGCAATCCAGCCTCCAAGTCCAACTCCTTCTGCCTCAAGGCCTTTTGATGTGCCATTCCCCAATTCTGGAATACTCTTGTTACCTCCTTGTGTCCAATTAATTCCTACATATTCTTAGGCTCAGCCTAAAATTATATCCTGGAAGAAACTTTCTTTAACCCACAAATCTAAATCAGCACCCCTTCCCCACTCAGGTCATAAAACATGGGGTAGTGTCAGAAACTTGGGGCCTGGACTTAACTGCTGTGACCTACTATCCTAGGCCCATCTCTCATTAGCTTGGGCAGGACATGCAGACCTCCATACCTCTGACAGCTTCTACTGCAGAGTATCACCATGAGGATTAAATGAGATAATTCATGTAGAAGGTTTGGAAGACTGTACTATGAGTATAAGCTATTGTCTTCCTTTATAGCAGTTATCCAAATTGTAATTATAAAATCGCTTGTGTTATTATTTGTTTTATATCTGTTTTCCAACATGTAGCAGGTTCTGCAATGGCAAAGTAGTGTCTCTCTTGTCCTCCACTGTACCGGCAGTACCCAGCATGCTGCCTTCCATGCTGAAGGCTCTCAGTAGGTATTTCCTGGATGGATGGGTGTATGGCTGGATGAATGGGTGGATGGGTAGATGGATGGATGGATGGGTGGAAGAACATATTACCTATTCCTGGAGTAGGTCCCATGAAAAAGTATCACTTCATCAGAAAATAATCAATATAATTAAAGAGCAGATTCTAGGCTGATTAGTAGCTTAAAGTTAGATGCAACACTCACCGTCTCTCCCTTTCTGGGGCCTGTTCTCACCCAGGGCCTTGTGATGCCCATTGCTGGGCAGATTTATGAAACATCTCAACCGACGCTTACATTCCATATGTCACCATTTACACATTCCTGCTGGGGTCAAGGTGGGGAATGGCATGCGTGCTAATAGCTGCATTTCTCACGTGAACTTTCTCATAAACCCTCTTCTCAGCTCATTTTACTGGTACATTATAATATGCTTTTATAAACAAGTTTTCAAAGTCATGAATGAATGCTTCCTAATTTCCATTTTTTTTGAGGACTGCAAATCTTGCAAGGACAACTAGAGGTTTCTTAGCTTCACCCTTCCACAGGCCAGAATTCCATCCGAACCATTCTAGAGGCTCTCTAAGGAAATAGGACAACATTTTCCAGTGATTCTAAGCTCTCGCCAGATCCTCCTTCCTTAAGTCTCAAGGATATTACATCTATATGTGTTAATTGTGCACTTCTTACTCTCATTCTGTTTGAAGTCCTAGAAAAAGTGCTCTTTTGCCAGAAAATAGCCAACAAAATCGCCAGATCCAAATAGCCACCGCTGAGCTTGTTGGTCAAGTCGGTGGAAACCTCCCCCGGAATGTTTGCTTCTTGGCAAGGAGGCCAACCAACATCAGTCTTCCTGTGCCTTCATTTTCTTTCTGACCTGAATGGTCAGCCAAGCCCTATCTTTGTTCCATTTGTCAAAACACCATTGTTCTTTCTCCTCCCTGTGGCAGTTTCATTTCTATTGTTAAAAAAAATCAGAAGTCAGAGCAGCCTTGGGTTGACAGACACAGGTCTTGTTGACTGTGCAGTCTGATTTGTGGCCAAGAGCCAGTCTCATCTTTGGTGCTCAACTGACCGTGGAAATCGTCTCATGCTAACCAACTCTGGCTCCATCAGGAGACTACAACCCACAGAAGAATTTCTGTCACCAATTGTTCTGTGCTAGGGGGTCACGATTTATCAGGTGGTGCTTTCTACAACAGGGCAATCTCTTCTTCCAGCTATAATATCCTCATGTAAAACAATAAGATCCTTAAGAATAAAACAGATCATTTTTCTAAGAGAAATGCCTGATAAATCTGCATTTTGGAGCATAGGTGGCCTCAGGTTATTACTGAAGAAATGCACACAGTTCAGTGCTAGCCTCAGCCTTTCTTATTCAACAGCAGTTCTCACGTAAGGCTAGAGTGACTGAGGCCTTTTTAGATGCTGAATAGAAACACTATGATTTTGGATGCTCCCACTACCATGAATTTTTTCTCCTCTTCTCTGAACATTATTTGCCCAGAATATGTATTTTAAAACAGAATTTATAATTCAGTACCTATGTTAGATTGGGTTTTAGATGCTACTTAAGGGGAAAGGGATTTCTATGAAAAAGGGTAAGACAGTTCTTCTGTCTTTATAAATTCTCTTTAAATTGTCATTCTAAAATAATTGTTGGGACAATTTATTTAATAGATAGATTCTTTTAAACAAAGATTATTGGGTTGAACCGGGAAGCTTGGGGGATTTCTGAAGAGAAGATCCTACCAACCATCAGAGAGAAAAAGCATATTTCATACATGGGCTCAAGAATCAGATGACTTTGGATTCCCCAAAGACAACTTCTAGAAGCTAAAAAGCAAAGAGCAATGCCTTCAAAATCCCAAGGGAAAATGATTTCCAACCTATCATTATTTACCTAGCCAAATATCAGTCAAGAAAAAGCTAGATTTAAATTATTTGCAGACATTCAAGCCCCGTCCAAGTCCATCTCCACCTTTCTTCTCCCTACCCTGAGCCCCTGGAGGCTAACCTGAATTGACTGCATCCACGGGTGGAAAATTCTTCAAGAGATGGGAATACCAGACCACCTGACCTGCCTCTTGAGAAACCTATATGCAGGTCAGGAAGCAACAGTTAGAACTGGACATGGAACAACAGACTGGTTCCAAATAGGAAAAGGAGTATGTCAAGGCTGTATATTATCACCCTGCTTATTTAACTTCTATGCAGAGGACATGATGAGAAACACTGGACTGGAAGAATCACAAGCTGGAATCAAGATTGCCGGGAGAAATATCAATAACCTCAGATATGCAGATGACACCACCCTTATGGCAGAAAGTGAAGAGGAACTAAAAAACCTCTTGATGAAAGTGAAAGAGGAGAGTGAAAAAGTTGGCTTAAAGCTCAACATTCAGAAAATGAAGATCATGGCATTTGGTTCCATCACTTCATAGGAAATAGATGGGGAAACAGTGGAAACAGTGGCAGACTTTATTCTTTTGAGCTCCAAAATCACCGCAGATGGTGATTGCAGCCATGAAATTCAAAGACGCTCACTCCTTGGAAGGAAAGTTATGACCAACCTAGATAGCATGTTAAAAAGCAGAGACATTAGTTTGCCAACAAAGGTCCGTCTAGTCAAAGCTATGGTTTTTCCAGTGGTCATGTATGGATGTGAGAGTTGGACTGTGAAGAAAGGTGAGCACAGAAGAATTGATGCTTTTGAATTGTGGTGTTGGAGAAGACTCCTGAGAGTTGCTTGGACTGCAAGGAGATCCAACCAGTCCATTCTGAAGGAGATCAGTCCTGGGTGTTCTTTGGAAGGAATGATGCTAAAGCTGAAACTCCAGTACTTTGGCCACCTCATGCAAAGAGTTGACTCATTGGAAAAGACTCTGATGCTGGGAGGGATTGGGGGCAGGAGGAGAAGGGGACAACAGAGGATGAGATGGCTGGATGGCATCACCGACTCGATGGACGTGAGTTTGAGTGAACTCCGGGAGTTGGTGATGGATAGGGAGGCATGGCATGCTGCGATTCATGGGGTCGCAAAGAGTCGGACACGACTGAGCGACTGAACTGAATTGAACGGGCTCTCTTACCTTCCATTTCTCATAGGATTTGGTCAATCGAAAGTCCTCGCAGAGCTTGGAGGGAGAAAGATGAGATCAGGTTTTCTGTCCCCCGCTCCTTCCCTGCCAAGTCAGCTCAGGTTGGCTTCCTTACCCAAGGCCAGGGTTCATGAAAGGTGGGCCTCTCCACTCTTTGCAACAACTTCAGTTTCTCTGGGTTCGAGGAACCACTCTCTTTGCTTGCCGCCGTCCTCAGCCCCAGGGGATGGGAACAGGATCCCTGCAGTGACTACGGTTGGGATGTTTCCCTGCCCCTGTTGGTTTGCCTTTAACCCTGCCCATACCTTCTTAAATAGACTCTTCATTAGACATTCCTCAATTACCCCATGGGAGTGTGCCCTGTTTCCTGAAGGACCCCAACCTACGCAGTTGCCTGGATGACAGTAGATGGTTTCCCCTCACTGCTTGAAGGCAGTATATTTGCAATGAAAGGCTTCAGCATCATGTCAACCTGGATATGTATTCCAGCTCTGCCATCCTGTACCTGTGGGACTTTGGACAAGTGACAAGCTCTCCATGCCTCATAGATAAAATGGGGATGTTTATGTGACTTTCCTCCCAGTTTCTATGAGGATCGAATGAAACAACCTAGGAAAAAATGTATTGCAGTGCCAGTCATTTAATGAGGACTTCCCAGGTGGCACTAGGGTAAGGAGCCCACCTGCCAATACAGGAGACGTAAGAGAAGTGGGTTTGACCCCTGGGATGGGAAAATTGCCCAGAGGAGGGCATGGCACCCCACTCCAGGATGCTTGCCTGGAGAATCCTATGGACAGAGGAGCCTGGCGGGCTACAGCCCATGGGGTCGCAGAGTCAGAGACAACTGAAGCGACTTAGCATACATGCAGGCACAGTAAAAGCAGTTATTATTAATTATTAGCCATGTGCCATGTCTAGCCTGCCAAAGGTTGCCCATACTTCTAAGGGCCAAGTGACCCAAAGGGCAGAGACACCACCCTCATAAGCCTCAAAACCTCCCTTGTGAATCCTGAAGGGATGCCAAAGGAAATGGAACCACACAGGGACCCACATACCCAACCCTGAAGTGTGGTTTGGGTTGAGAGGGCTGCTCTTGCTTTTGGTGGGAGGTGGACTCTGACGGGCAGGGTGGGGCATCCTCTGGCACCTGGCTCCAAGTTCTGCCCACTGTTCCCAGGTCATGACCACAGTGTTCTTTGCCAGAGGTAAAGGGGAAACTGAAATCACGATGTATTTCTCAGCCGAGTTGTGATCTCGAATACCTGGATGAGGGTTCTGGTTGTCTTCCTTTTGAGGGCTTGACTCCCTGCCTGGGATACTTAACCCCTCTCTTCTACCAACGTATGATAACCTCCAGAAAGTCAGTTTTGATGCAGTTCTGTCTTTTAGTGTAATTGCAAGTTCCCAATTTGCCCCTGTGAAGTCATCTTCTTTTTTTAAATTTGTAATATTCCTTTAGTTCAAGACTTGAGGATTGTTTGTGTGAAGGGGAGTGTGGAACGGAGATGAGGTATAAACAGAAGTTGCTTTTTCAGGGGAGGTAAAAATGAGAAAGCCCAGGTCTGTAAATGTCAGAAACGTGCATACGTTTGTGTGCCTGTGTGTAAGCATGCTCGTGTGAATAGCTAAATGTACATACGAGCTTCTGGGTTTCTATAGGTGCATTTTCTTCTTCCTGTGATCACCAGAAATAGCCTAGCTCTGAGATCTTTTGAGAGTCTTCTTGCTGAAAACTTAGGTAGATTCTTCAGTATAGCTGCCGCCTGCCTTATTTAGACAGTATTGGTGTGCACCCACATTTCGCCTCTGCTCCCCATCCATCCTGGCATATGAAAAGTCAAGTCTGGAGAGAGGGAGAGAAACAAAGAGGAAGACAGGAGTGATTCAAGAAAGAAAAAAAATCAATTTGAGACTCCTTGAAATAGCACATTTCTTGAAATAGCACATCCCTCACAGTACACTGACACTAATTCACGTATGTAACAAAAAGAATTAATTTCAGGGACACAGCCATTGTATGAAGCAGGGTATGCCAGAGTCTGACATAAACAGGAAGTGGGTGGGTCAGACTTTAGTTGACACTGTGTGGTGGAAACAGATTCTGTGGCAAAAATATTTATTTTTACGTTGGCCCATGGATCTTGTCATGATTGGTTAGGACATGAAGTCTGATTCTGAGGATAAACTCTGTGCCAAGCGCTGGTGCTAAAGTGGATCCCTGAGGTTTAACCACTTTACTTCCTTCCAGTATTCAGAAGTTAGACTGTACCGAACGATGACCGTTGCCCTGGTTATACAGCCTTCTGGACGGGCAACTGTGGACAACCCAAAATTCCTGGTGTCTATTTCCTCATCTTGGGCATGGTGATAATAACTGCTAATTAAAATGGGTGTTATGAGAAAATACAGAGAAGCATGAGAGAGCCTACGCACTTCATAAATGATGGCAGATAATAACTATTATGCAAAGGAGAGGAGGAGGAGGGAAGGAGGAGGGATGGAGAGGGGAAGGAGGTGGAGAACTAATTAAATAAAAAAATCACCCAGAGGGCCATCTGGGGAGCATAAGAGTCATTTTATAGTACCCTTTAAAGAAATCGTGTTCCACATTCTCTTAAATAAGCTTGCTAATTTCCCTGATGGAGCTATTTCTTTGTTTCTAAGCTTCAGCATTTTATTCTGTTGTAATTATACAATATTTCAGGTCTGACATCAAAAAGTGCATCATCTGTTTTTATCTTTCTCAGCCTCATCCACATCCTTAGTGACGGTTGCCAGGTATCCTGGGGTCACCCAAAGTACTTTTATTCCAGAGACCTTGCAAAGTAAGCCAATGCAGCAATTTAGAAAGCTCTTGCTTGTGGACAAAAATACATTAAAACAACCAAGGGAGTGATTACTCTTCGGGATAATTATTTTTAATGCCTTACTAAACACGTTTGCAATGCGTTTCAGGTCCTTTGGGATTCAAATTAGAAGAAAATCTTTTTTGTTTGTTTTATTTTGTTGTGTATCTTGGAACTTGATCTTCGATCCACGGTAAATGTCTGTGATGTTTGCATATTGTGTAACAATCAACCCTCCCACCACCGCTCCTTGCTTCCAAATGCTATCAGGATTTCATCAGCTTTGAATAGGCAACAATATCAAAATACACGGTGGAGAGACTTAATGGTTTCTTTGTGGCTTCCTGGTTATCTTCCTTTGACTATGCTACCAAATGCAACTCTGAAAGAGGCTTGTTGTGCTTTGGCATTTGATCAGCCACTCACTTCAATTCAGTTCCAAACCAGAAGAGCTCCCCCTTGGGGTATCTTTGTTTCTAAACCTGTATGAGGCATCATTGACTACTTTTAAGTGAAAAGATGCTGTCAGCATATTAGGTATCTTGTCAAGTCCTCCTTAAAGTACAATGATGCTTTCCTAATTTTAATAATATTGTGGTTAGCTAATTATGTCACAGGCCACTAGAGGCCCTCTCTCTAAAACCCAACAAAGTGCCCTTTAGTCTCCCTGATCACCATACTGAGGAGTTTAACAGAATTCTTGGACTTGATCTAAGTGAGACCTGTTACAAGGAGACTTCTTATAGTACAAATTCCACATCCTGCCTCCACTGTGATTGAGTCCTACAGCATAGCCAGTGAGCAAGTTGAGAGCAAGAACTGTGTCTTGCCAGTTCAGTTGCTGGGCCCATAACAGGCACACAGTAAGTGTGGATGAGTGGATAATAAATAATATGTGTTAATCGTTCACTTGGGGCCAACTCCTTGTGACGCTATGGACTGTAGCCTGCCAGTCCCCTCTGTCCATGGAATTTTCCAGGCAAGCATACTGGAGTGGATTGTCATTTCCTACTGTGAGGGATCTTCCCGACCCAGGGATTGAACCCATGTCTCTTGGGTCTCCTGCATTGGCAGACAGATTATTTACCACCGCAACACCTGGGAAGCCCTGGATGAGTGAATGCTATTATACAAAGATGGTTCTCATCCACCACCAGCTTGGCCTTGGGGACAGCTCTACCACTACTTAGCTGTGTAATCTTGGGTTAATTATGTAATGTCTTATCTGAAAAATAAGGGGTAGGGCTAGAAGCTTTTTAAAGTTCCTTGCAGCTGGAACCTGCTGCAAACTGCTGCTTTACCACAGAGAGAATTTATCTTCCATATCCTGTATGCAATGAGTGGTACCTGGTAAGGCACCATATTGAGTTAGGAAAAGGACATGGTGAAAAACTTCTTAGTAGGTGATATTTAGATTCCTCTTGCCCCAAATGATTACTTAAAGCACGTGCAACATGAAAAAGTCCAGCTGTCTCAAATATTCTCATCTTTTGAAAACGGTTCTGTTGATAGACTCCACAAGGTAACTGAAGTCTCTACGGAGTTCTCCATGCACGTAACCTATCTGAGAGGAGCAGGTGAATTTTTTTTTTCTTTTTTAAATCCAGCCTCAAACAGAGATGATCAAGGAGCAGTTATGGCATTAATAGATCCACTTTAGATCTATCTGTGATAGACATAATTAGAACTGTGTTTAGCAAATACAACTGCCTTGAGGAGATGGGGCTAAATTGACCTAACAGATGTTCATGCTTCTCCAATAATAATGATGATACACTGTGTTTATTTGGACCACGATGAAACTGTTCCTGCTGACTTCAAGGTCCCAGTGCAAAATCCTGGATTCAGATCCTGTGGATTTATCACACCCACCGGAGGACACTGGCTCTCTAAACCTCTGAATGGATTATCCTCTTCCATTAGAGTGGGCTCATCCTTTCCAAAAGATAACATCTTGTTTCTCTGGCCTGAATTTCCCTTGACTTCTTTCAAAATACAATTTGTGAAAACAATGTGTGAGAACACATGACAATGGGAAGTACTCAGTGGGAATACTGCAATAAACATGTCAGGTGTATAAACTAGCTGATACTATTTATTTGGTCCTTAAGAAGAAAGTACTGGGATAGGATAAACTGCAATCATTTTTCAACATCTTAGATTTCTCCAATAACGCATATATGTTGGCAGACCTTAGCAGATCATGTTAATTTATTTGCAAGTCATCAAAGGAAAGAATAAAATATATGACTTCAGGCAAATGAATGGACTGGAAAACCAAATTTGGGGAACATCTATATTTTCTTACGCCAGAAATAAACATGTCGACCCGGTAAGGAGGGTTTTGTCCCACTCCTGGCTGAACTTTTGAGGGCTGAGATGGCTAATATCGAGGGGCCCAGCTTTGTGGTCTTTTCTCACAAATTGTTCCACGATTTAAGAAAAGGACAATCTGCAGCGTGACACAGCAAACGAGGTCAGAATAATATTTCTTAATGGCGATTCCTGCAGTGTTCTATTAATTACAGCAGCGGTTCAGAATTCTCTGTGCCTTGATGGGTTGTATTTTTGATAAACAGGCACCCATTTTAAAAAATTTAATGTGATATAAAACTGAGTTCCAAGGAATCTCTAATATGTAAATGATGAAAAATGATGTGGGGGAGAAGCAGCAGACATGTGCCTATCTATATATACACCATACACCCATGTCCAAAAGATGATCTTCGTGAACATAAAAGTTTATGCTGCCTCTAATTTGTGTGGCTTTTAAAATGCACTCGCAATATTTAGGGATCTTGGAGCATAACATTAGAATAGAAACTCTTTGCCCTAAATTTGCATGTACTCTCTGGCTTTCTCTTACTTGCTCCACATGGATTCTCTCTCTTTTCTAGCCAAATCAGTGTACCCACAATTCCCTTTGTAGATGGCATCTCTACAACATGGCTCAACTCGCAACATTCTTACCTGCCTATTTCTATTGCCACCATTTCCTGAATCTGGGGACAGGGATCCTCCAGCTCCTCTGGGGTAGGGTGGGGTGGGGTACTCTAGTTCAAGGCCCGCTCCTCTACGAAGAATTTTCCTTTCTATCCCAGCTAGAAATAACGATCTCTTCTACTGATAATATTCTAGGGCAGGATTTCTCAACCTCAGCACTTACTATTTCAGGCTAAATAATTTTTTGTCGCGGGGGGAATGCTCTGTGCATTTAAGAATGTTCACTAGCATCCCTGGCAGCTACCCACTAGATGCCAGTGGCATCCACCTTCCTACTCCCACAGAGTTGTAACAATCACAGATGTCTCTAGACACTGCCAACTGTCCTTTCCCCTCAGCCCAACCCCCGGTGGGGGGCAAATCACCTCAGTTAACCACTGCCCTACAGTTCTTCCCAAATCAGATCACTGATTCTGGAGAACAATGATCAGGTCCTTAGCAGTACTTTGGTTCATGTTCTAAGTTATGTGATGATTAATGAATAAAAGATGTTTTTAAAAATTATCAGTGGGAGTTTCTAAAAATTAACACTAGGTTAATTTGAATCAAGTTAGATATCAGAAAATTTTAATAGGAGTATATATTATTGCCTTGTCCCTCTTAAAAAAAAGCTTTATAGAACTATAATTTTAATACCACACTATTGAGTTGAAATGAGAAGCCACAAGTTAGAGACTGTCTCTGCAACTTTAGAAACATTATTGTTGAAATTATTAACCATTGCTGATGGCTCTTACAGAAAATTCAGTGATATAAGTTCCTCTTAAATAATAAGCTCCTTTTGTTGCTAGAAAAGTTGGTCTCTTCTGAAAAACTGGGTTTCTTCCTTCTATTGCATTAAGAGAGATATGTAACTAGTTTTATTTTCCCTCTTTGAGTTGGCTGTCAGGAAGCTCATAGCTAAGATTTATGTTCAATTACAGTAGCTATTCTCATTCTTTCATTTCTAACATCAATCCAATCTTTCCTTCTCACTAGCTCCACTTAACTCTTATCTTTCACCTTTGCTCTAACAGCTTTCTTAAATCCATCTTTATTATAAAATAAAATTTTAAGCAAGTGGAGTCCTTATCACTTACCATCAAAACCAGGATGCTTTTGGAAGTAAAGGGAAAATAATAACTAAGCTGGGACAACAGCTTAAACTGAAGCTGCCCTGGGCAAAATCAAAATGTGATGTCACTCTAGAAACACATAATAAATAGATAACAGCAATTACTCCATTCCCAGATTGGGGATAATTAAAGATAAACATGTGCCCTAAATAGAAAGTCAAAGCTATGTGCTTCTTTCTTATTTATCATGTGTCAATCTGTTGATTAGAGTTTAACATTTATTATCCCTTGGGAAATGTTGTAATTAGCCTCTATATTAGTAGAGGGAAAAAAATTTAGGCATTCTTAATCTATTTAATGTCTACAAAAGGGAAGAGGGGGATCCTTCAGATCTGGAACAGTGATCACAACAGAAGTTTCATCTGTTCGTGACTTATGGAGACTTGGAATTAAATGCACTATTGACCAGTATCAGATTTCTAATGACTCTATCTTGTTTTTCCTAAGCAACTTCTCATAAACTTTTATAATATCTTGAGCAGCCCAGCTAATACTATGTTCAAGCCTGTTTATAGAACTATTAATAAATGCTGTGTGGTAACTCCAGGAAGACAGTCAAACTGCTTTTTCTCTCCACTGGCTGAAAACAGTTTCCTGCTTATTTTGAAAAAGCATGGGATGATCAACATCTTTGATATATGTTAGATATTCTGCAAGATCCCAGTGGAACCAAATAAAATTCTAATTTTTATCCTAAAGAGCTCATAGTCAAAAAGGAAACACTGTCAATGCCTTGACTGCAAAGTCTTTCACAAATGAAAGAGTGAGATATCTATGCAGCCCCAGGTAGTTTAAAAGAAGATAGGAATTTGTTTCTGTGTGAATGCTCATAGAGAAGACGAAAGTCACCCAAAGTCTACAGAAAACAAGTAGCAGAGGAGGACTTAAGCCCCAGCCATCTTATCCGTAAGCCAGATTCTTTATACTAGTTTGTGCTTCCAGAGGAAGAAGCTACTGCTGTGAAAGCATAAGGCTCACCTCTGAGCCTGTGAAAATGACCAGAGAAGGGTAAAAATAACAGTACCAGCAGCATCCGCATAGCACATACTCTCTGCCAAGTATTGTGTACACGTATCTCATTGAGTTCTCACAACAAACACAAGAGAAAGGCTCACTTTACAAATGAAGAAAAACATGAGAGCAAATGATGGGCCCCAGTGCTTCCAAGAGTATTCCTTTCCCTGTTAGTTCTCATGTTACAGATCACCCTGATAGTTCTGTGCATTGCCTAGCACTTCACGGTTTTCAGATCACCCTGCATACTTTATTTCATTGTTTTCACCATCCTCCTTTTCCAGATAAGGGTACTGAAAAATCAAGAGCCTAAGTTATTTCTCCAAGGCCATGGTCATTGGCAGAGACAGGATTTGAGTCCAGGTTTTCTTGTAGCTAGCCTGGGATTCTTTATTCTGGACCTGGCTACATACCTGAAATGTGACTACAAGAAGGCAATCCTAAACTTTTCAAGCTGACTTTAGTCTTAAGCCTTCTGTACTGAAAGGAGAGAAGTTGATTTTGAAGGAAAGTTACATATTTCTCGTTTCAGGGCCCAGATGTAGGGCACAATGATTTTAATTTACTTTAAGGTGGCAACATCCTTGCTTGAGATCAGACTCTTAAGCAAAGGGCTTCCCTTCCTGGCCTTCTCCCTGATCCAACAAGACCAAAAATTGCTACCTTTTCTTAACTCACACCAACACCAGCTCTAAGTCTAGAACTCATTAGTTCTTCATAGTTAGAAGCAAAAGGCAAAGCAAAAGAAAACCAGACTGTATGTTAATATAGATAACAGCCACCATTTATGGAGTGCTTCCTATGGGCTAAAAAGTTTACACGCCTTATCTCATCTGGTTCTCACAACTTGAATAGGTACTGTTATTTTTACCTTTGAAAAGGAGAAAGTCAAGTTTTTCAGAGTTTCAGTACCTTTCAGTCCCTCAGCTAGCGCTGACAATTTTAATGCAGCTCCACCTAAACAGCTACCTGACTGATTCCGCAAAGTCCAGCCGCCTGGAAGGCAGAAACTTATCTAGACCAAGTATTCCAAATCCTTCAGAATCTCCCTGTGTCTTGGCAATAGGGTGGGATACTTACTAAGCACATTAAAATACGGCAGTGTGGGTAGAGGGCAGAATGAAGGGAGAGTGATTTGGTGCTGCCATCCCCAAGCCTCCTCGTTCCTCATAGCAGTTATCACGATATGAAAGCACGTGACTTGCAGCTTGGCTGTCATTCCTACTGGAATGTAAGATCCATGGGAGCAAGGCAGACCTTGTCCCCACATTGCTTTAGTCTCAGTCCCTGCTACAATGCCTGTCATATAAGATGTGCCAATGAATAGCTGCTGTGTGGTGAAAAAATGAATAGAAATGAAAGGATAAGGATGCCCCTGCTGGAGATAAAGGGGAGATTATTCCTTTTTTCTGGTTGACTCCATGATTTAAAAAAAAAAGCTTCAGAGCAATCATTCTGAAAACAAAACAACAACAAAATGCCCTGCTTTGCCAAGATTTACAGAGAGCCTTGGTTATGGGTTTTTCAAGCCACTGCTCCTTAAACATTTTATCGATTTTTGTCTTGGGTATACCTCTGCTAGGAATTCTGGCAATTCCCTTCCCTCGCTCCCCCACACCTCTTCTCCCAGTCGACCTCTAGTGAACACACATCCTTCTCCTGCTGACCAGCTGCATATCCGGGTTTGCAGACGAAGGCCCAGGTGGCTCTGCACTAATGGCTCATCCGTTATCTGTATGAAGAGCCAGTGCCTTTCTGAGCAGTTTTTTTTTTTTTTTTGAAGCTAAACATTCTATAGAAAGCAACGTCTTTTGTTCTTTATCTCTTCTTTCCTTACTCCTGTGCTTCTGATCAAATATATCCTTAAAAAGAAAAAACGTCTTTTCTGAATATTCCAAATGCAAACTGTTCAGATTTTTCCTTCCTGTCACACATCTTGAGCACCACAGTGCTAACAGGCTTCTCTAAAGAATATTCCCTTCGTGCCCTGCCATGGCCCCCATATTCCTTGCTTAACATTTGGATATTTTTACAACGTATTCAGTTCGAAAGATAATACTGATACCTTGTTTTATATGAACATTTATACACCAGGACCCTGGCGAGGGACTGAGTTCATTGGGATATTTTATGGCTTAATTCATCTGAATGATTTATATCTCGTTTTGTCTAAGTATTTGTGCTAATAAATTTAACAGATTCCCCCTTACTGCCTGGTCCTTCGTTTTCTTCAGGGGGTCAAAGTGAGAGGAAAATAAAGCAGCGTGTTACTAAAGAAAGAAGGAAGAAATTGGCACAACTGATTTAGAACACAAATAAAATTACAACACAAATAACATCTCTGATTACAGTTAAGGTGGGGCAACTAAAAAAAGAATCCTAGATTCAGATAGATTTCCGTAATTAAGCTATTTCTCAAAGGCAGAATCACAAAAGTGACAGAATATTTAGCAAGCTAATTTACTAAGGAAAGTTTTGTTCCTATATAATTAAATCCAACATTGAGGGAAAACTGACAACTATTAAAATCGAGTGCAGCCTGGAGATGGAAAGGGGATAAGATAAAATCCAATCTATAAAATATATTCCATTATCTTTTATAGGTTAAAAGAAATTCTTGGAAAGAATCTTCTAAGATGAGAAGATTTTAAGATTGTGTGAGGATATTTTTTTTTTACAGGTGCAGAGTAAGTTTGGGGTTTTTTTTTTTTCCTCTTGGTCTTTTTTCTTTTCCCCATTTTTTTTTTTTTTTTTCTCCTGTTGTTTGCAAAGTTGAATCTGGGGTCAGGAGTTCTAATTGTAACCTCAGACTGGAATTCCAGATGGTGCGCTCAGGACTAGAAGCAACTCTCAGCTCATCAATTTCATAGGCCTGCGTATCTGCTCTGGCCACGGCCCGGCCTCCATCCCCACTGTGGCATTAATGCAGAACAAATTGAGACATATCCTCTATATAATTAGTTCCAGATTTAAAAAGATTTACGGTATAATAATAGAGGCAGCGCTGCGGAATCCTCTCATTGGGGACCCTCTCGCGGTGGCATCAGAACAGACGGGTAACCCTGAGCGCTTTAGACACTGCGAGCCGGGGGTGGAGGAAAGGGGAGTTTGCTCTGCGTACCCGGTAGCGCGCACCGGTCCTGGGACCCCAAACCAACTGAGTCTGAACTGGAGATGGTGGATTGGCCAAAAAGTCCAGTTAATTTTCAAATGAACGGAGGAAGCCGGGGGGTAGACAATAACAAAAGCCCTTCTCTTTTTTCTTTTTTTCAATTTAGATAAATGAAGCTGGGATTTCCACCGCCGGCGCGGGGATGGAAACCAGCCTAAGCGCCTGCCGCGGCCTGGGGTAGGCAGACTGCTAAGAGCTGGAGTCGGCGGGGAGGAGAGGAGCAGCGGTCAGACGCGTGGAGCTCTGGCACTGGCCTCTGCGCGAGGCGCTAAAATCGAGCGCTGGTTCCTCCCGCGCAGCCCACCACTCATTTTTGCTGTTTGCGGCCCCGGGCGCGGGCAGGCGGCCCCAGCCCTTGACAGATCGCAGCGACTCGGTGTGTTTATTCAGTTGTCGGCGGCCGCGGGGGTGACGCCCGGAGCGCGGCTCCGGAGTACGGTCTGGTCCCTGGGGCCGCGGCTGCAGGGCCAGGCTGGGCGCTTGGT
The DNA here is from genome assembly GCF_029378745.1 of Bos indicus. NCBI lineage: Eukaryota > Metazoa > Chordata > Mammalia > Artiodactyla > Bovidae > Bos > Bos indicus. The sequence continues at coordinate 63,663,321 of NC_091774.1, read as the reverse complement.
CAGATCCAGTTGACAGCGCCGGGGTCAGAGTGGGGGTGGGGGTAGGGATGGGAGTTAGAAGACCTCCCTCCCCCTCCCACTCAGCCTCGATTTTAAAATCTTGGAATAATTAAACCCCTTCCAGGCCAGGATGAACTTTACCAATGACACCAAAGCCACGTAGGTTTCCAGCATCTCCTTTCCTTCACTCCCCATTCCATTAGCTCTAAAGAGGCAGAGGGTGGTGGGTTAAGTTCTGAGAGGAACCTGGGTTCCAGCTCGGTTTTGCCACTAATTTGTTCAATGTCCTTGGACAATAATAACAAGAAACTGTAATGTTCATCGAGGACGTAGGCCAACACTGTTTTCTGTCTACTCCTGAAGACCCCTTGAGGGTGGGTACTGTTAACTCATTATTCCATGTGACCACTAAGGAAACTGAGGCTCCCAGCGGCTACAGACCGCGTCTATGATCCTCAAGCTGCTGGTTACCTGGTGGGGAGCTGCGATCCCTTTCTCTGTTCACCAATCCCTTGCTCTGCACGCCACTGCACGCCACAGCTGCCTCTCCTCCCTCTGCCTGGGCCTCAGTTTCCTTTTCTGTAGAACAGGAGTTGAATTTCTAGCTCTGCCAATCGGTGGTTCAGACCACATCCTCTGCCAGAGGTCTCCTCGCTATCTGGGGTTGGGAAGGTGTGTGAGAGAAAGAAGTGGCCAGGTCTCCGCAGCCCTCAGATCCCTGGGACCTTGGGCGGGTCTCGAGCTGCTGGAGATGCCGCCGATTGCCCTACCTGCTGGGGAGGGCAGAGGCTGGACCTTCTTTCCCACCAGACTGCTTGCCCAGCTCAGGGCACGGAGGCTAGCCCAGCGGGCGCGTCCGCCTGGGGAACCGCCGAGCGCCCGCTGAGAACGTTGTCTAGCGGAGGGAGAAGTGAAGAGCGTAGGGCACCGGCTGAGCGCAATAGTTTGCGGGTTTCCCAGAGTTGGCTCCGGGGCGCCTGGGCTCAGGGCACGGACGCGGGCGAGGCCGAGGGACCTTCGAAGACCTCATCTCGGGGGAGGCTGCGGCTTCGGATGCACAGCACTTATTTCTCTGCGCTGTGGGTTGCAGGGGACTCCTCCCACCGCTTCGGACTACAAGGTCGGGGCGAGGGGGTACCCCAGAGTCGAAATGGGGATCGCATCACTGCTTTTCCCTCCCTCAAGAATTTTCAGGCAACAAGTAGAGTCCTAAATTTCCTAGCCCCCCCTCCCCTTCCTTTCACCACACCCCCAGGCAAAAACTTTTTTTCCCCCCTTAGAGAGTTAAGCGCCCTTGCTCTCTCTAGGATTCAAAACCACAAAAGGTCACAATCAAGCCACCCTTCTCCAAATACCCCCAACAAACTGCAAAGAAGGATAAAAAAAGAAATAATCTCAAGCTTTCCCGTTTAGAAGTGGAAATCCCTGGCTTTTCATAAATGGCTCGCTTTCCCTCACAGCACTAGAGCGAGTCCTCCTGAAGAAAAAACGACTTCGAAGTATAAGTAAGAGCGAAGGGTGTGAGACAGAGGTTTGGGGCGTCCTAGGGGGCAACTTGGCCTGAGAAGTCTTATCGCGAGGGGCCTTTCTCCATCAAAAAGACATAAAGCCCATGTCCTCTGCCCAGCGCTGGAGCCCCGCTCAGGTTTACAGATGCGGCGTGCGGGAGAGGAGTGGGCGGCCCACAACGAGTGTAGACGAGAAGGAGCTGGCCTCGAGAGCCTTTTCACTTCTTTAAAAAGAAAAGAAAGAAAAAGCTTCTGAGCGCAAACTTCGAAAAGTCAGGCACCAAAGTCGCGCAGAAAGGTGTCTATCACTGCGAACGTGGTCCGGCCATCAAATGGGTAGCGCCTGTTCCCGACCTTTGCCCTCAAGGTTTCCTGAGCCTCCAGGACAAGCGACCTCCAGAGGAAGGACCTGTACTTAGCGTGTAGGTGCCACACACGCTGCGGGTCCGCACCCAGAACTCCTGGCTTTTACTTAGTGCGAATTAATTAAAACCAAAGCTCCTTGTGAGTAAATCAAGGCTTTAAAAACGCCCAGGTTCTTTATAAAACCGCAACCTTGATTGTTGCAGAGAGCTTGGCTGAAAATCTTCGGGCCCCATCCGCGGCCAGTCTCACGTCAGAGGCCAAGCGGCACCCGGCTGCTTCGCGCCCGGCGCTCCTGGCAGTCCCAGGCTGCGCCGTCGCCGCTGCCTCCTGGGCGTTTCCACGCGCCCCTGAAGCGCACTCCAATCCAGGTTCCCGGCGCTTCTAGCCTAGGGTCTCTTTTCCGATAGAAGCCGGCTATTTTAGAAAAACCAACAAAACTAAACAAAACCTCAAACACCTGTTCTGGGGCGCGGGACTCCCAAAGAATGACTAGGTAGAGCCAGGAACCTGATTTGGCTGCGCCAGGCTCTGGGAGCTCCCAACGGTAAGAACCCTGCCTTGGGCCGCTTGAGGTTCTCCGTCCCCTTAACCTGGCTTGTGCCTCTTGGGCAGTCACCGCGCATCCAGAGTGGTACTCCCGACTGGAATGAGCGGAGGCAGAGCTCAGCAGGAGCCGCTCCGGGAGCCAATCTCACCTCCAAGGACTTGTATCCAAACCTTCCTCACCCCCTACCCTCCACATTCGGCGCCAGGATTCTCCAACCGGAATCTGGGCATTTCCCTAAGGGTTTTCTTTCCTCCCAAACTAGCCGCCATTCTGTTTTCCCGGCGTCACCGTCGAAGAGTTAGACACTCCTCACTAGAAAGGGAGACGAAGTGTCGCTGGCACCGATTTCAGGTACGTGGAAACCGCCCTTCTCTGGGCGCAAACCTCACCATGTCACCAGTCAATGGAATTACGCTCCGTTTATTAAATTGATGCAACCTCCAGGTCACCCACCTACGCCTGAGTCTGGCCTCTGGAATCCACAAAAAGCCACCCCGCTCCCCAGTGACTCTGAGATTATGACCACCAGTCCAGTCTGACGGCTCTAGAAGCAAGAGCCGGACTCGCGGGCGCAAAGCAAGGAATCCTCCTTTTTGAAGTCCAGGAAAAGTTCTCTGCAGCTATTCCGAAGTTCCGCCCTCGTGGAGCCCCCTGCCCCTCCCTCCAACCCGCCCTCCCCGATTAACAACCCCATCCCCACCCTCACCACACAGGGATGCAGGGGGGACATTCCCTGCTCACCTGGAGCGGCTCGCCAGTGCCCCGAGGCGCCCACACTCGCGAAGGCCGAGAAGGGGAGGTGGGGGGGAGGCCTGTGTCCCACAGGCCAGCGAAGAGCGCGTGGCGGGTAGGAGAGGAGGGTGTCTCTGAGAGGGACGCTCCCTCTGGCCCGCCCCCCACCCGCACTGCGAGGACGCCCCCAAGGAGTCGCGCGCCCTGCCTGGATCCGCTAGGGCTGCGGTGTGAATGGAGCCGCCGAGACTCCTGACTCCTCCTCCTCCCCCGCCGCCGGCCCCTCTTATTTGAGCTTTGAGAAGCTGGGGGCAGCCAGGCAGCTGGGGTAAGGAGTTCAAGGCAGCGCCCACACTCGGGGGCTCTCGCAACTCGACCGCCTATCCGCTCCCCCCTTCCCTCCCTCCCTCCCACTCATTCACTCACCCACCCACCCAGAGCCCGGACGGCAGCCCAGGAGCCGGGGCCCCGCCGCCTCCTCGCCGCGATCCTGGACTTCCTCCTGCGGCAAGAGCCGGCGTCCACGTGTGCCCCGGAGCCGGCGTCTTCGCACACGCTCCGGCCCGGGCCTGGGTGCCTTCAGCAGCCCCAGCTGCCGGGGATCCGGGGTCCGGAAGGCATCTGGGCCAAGTTAGGCGAGGCGGAGTCGAGCGCCGAGCGTCTGCAAAGCCGGAGGGCCCGCGGAACGTCCGGGGTTGAGTCACAGCAGATGGGCTCCGACGTGCGGGACCTGAACGCGCTGCTGCCGGCCGTACCCTCGCTGGGCGGCGGGGGCGGTTGCGCCCTGCCCGTGAGCGGCGCGGCGCAGTGGGCGCCAGTGCTGGACTTTGCGCCCCCGGGCGCCTCGGCTTACGGGTCCTTGGGCGGCCCTGCGCCGCCGCCGGCTCCGCCGCCACCCCCACCGCCGCCGCCGCCTCACTCCTTCATCAAACAGGAGCCGAGCTGGGGAGGCGCGGAGCCGCACGAGGAGCAGTGCTTGAGCGCCTTCACCGTCCACTTCTCTGGCCAGTTTACCGGCACGGCTGGAGCCTGTCGCTACGGGCCCTTCGGTCCTCCTCCGCCCAGCCAGGCGTCGTCCGGCCAGGCCAGGATGTTCCCCAACGCGCCCTACCTGCCCAGCTGCCTCGAGAGCCAGCCCGCTATTCGCAACCAGGGTAAGCGGGCTGGGGAGCGCCCCCTACACGCGGGGCGGTGGCGGCTGGGCTAGGGGTAGGACAGGGCACTCCCCTGTCCTACCCCTTCCCTGACCACAGCTCTTACCCGGTCACCTCCCCAAGGACTGTGAGGGTAGAGGAAGCCGCAGCTGGGGGAGACAGGAGGCCCGGGGAGAGGAGGAAGTCCACGGCGTGGGTTCCCGACATCCTCCAGGGCGGGGAACCGGACCCTTCGCTTGAGCCGGGAGGTCATCTGGGGGTCCTTGGACCCCAGGAAATTCTCAGATCCCCGTGGGGATGGGAAGCGGGAACCCGTTCAATGCCTGGCTCTACCTCGGGAAGAAGTTTTGTCGCCTAAGGCACCACCAAACTGTCGGCAAACATTGGCGTTTCAAGACCCTGGATTCGGAGTGGGACCAGCGCGTGGTGAGCAGCCCTTGCTGCGTCTGCCCGCCAAAAATGCCAGGAGCCCCTCTGGCCCTAATGGAGGCACCATAAGTACCTTGGAGCCCTAGGATGAGTAAATGAATGAGCTGGGGACAAAATAGTGGCTTTCCTAGATCCATGTCCCTGTTTGCGTTTGGCTCTAGTGTATAGTAGTGTAGAAGTGGATAGCTCCTGGGTGCCAGGTCAGGTGCGGCCACGCGGGCTCCAGGGCTGGAGGAGAACCCCGTTTATCCGATTCCAAACCCTGCGCGACGGGGTCCTACCACAGGCGATGAAATGAGGCCAGAGCGCCGGCTTCCTTCCAGCCCGCCTCAGGCGCCTCCTAGTCGTTGAACCCGGGTTGTAGCTGGAGAAAGGTTTTTGCAAGACTTGAAAGTTAAAACAAAGAAAGAGAGGTTTATTTTCCGTTTTCAGTCCTCATAAAGCAAGGGACACAGCCGTAGGTTTCTCATCTTGAGCCGTCGCCGGCTTTTTCTCAGGGACCAAAGTAGAATCAATTACGCCGAACTTCTGCATTTTATTTTGTTTATTAGACATATGCGCTGTTGTCAACCTAAACCAGTTCTGGTTGATTCGATGTTTTAGAAAATGCTTTAAAAACGCAGGAGCGGATGCTTTTCCTAGAGCAAAAATTCGCTCGGGCCTAGGACTAGTCTGTTTCTGGAATGCTTCGGTTGGGAGCAGAAGAGTGCGTTCTGTTTGCAGGAGGTTCTGGGGCGCCCAAGGAGCGCGGAAGAAGGGCGATGTTCTTCCCGTCTTCCCGCGCAAGTTCTAAACGCGTATCTTCTTTCGCGCGACCCTATTCACACCCAGCCGAGAGCACCTGGCCCGCCAGAAGCCCTGGCGAAACCGAAACCACCCTCCTCTCTTCGTTCGGGGAATCTGGGATCCATGTCCTCAAACCTCAAACCCACCCATGAGGTCCCTCCACTCTAAGTCTTTCGTAAAGGAAAGCTAGTGTTTGGAACTCATGGAGTATTGAACAGTTCAGTGAGGATTGCAGTCTCTTGTTCTCTGATCGTACCACCTCTAATTAGCACGTTGGTGTAACCTTTGGTAAATCTCCAGATCTCAGTTTCTCTATCTTATAAGATGCCCAACCTGATGTCTGACTCTGGTTTGAAGTTCTATGCCACATAAGTCCGACCCCGCCCCCCGCCCCCCCAACCGGGATTCTAAACACAGAAGGCAGCAGCCGCTTAAACTTGGCTGGACCTAAAAGGGCAAGACTGGCAGGCAGGTGTATGAGATAAGTGAGTCTCTGGTTGTGAGCTATTTGAAGACACCTTAGAAACCATTTAAGTACCCCGTGTGCAAAATACCATTATCATTTTGAGTCCATCTAGGTTCTGTAGGGTTTTTGGAACCAGGACTCTTTGGCTTTGGTTGGGTCCTTGTGTCCAAACTTCTACAGGGTCATCTGATGCCCGGAATTCCATCAACTCAAGTCTCAGGGTTGAGACTGTGGGCTTCCTAGCCAGCCAGCACTACACGTAAGGGGAATAAAATCTCAATTCCTCTCTAGAGGATAGGCCTGAGATGTCAAAGAGAAGGGGCTTGGGAGCTGGGGACCACGACTAATAGGTAAAGGAGCCTCCCCCGCCCCAACATCCTGGGAAGTTGCTCAGTAGAGAGGCCACAGACCCAGGCCACAGCCTGTAAGCTGGTTCCTGTCTTTAGGCTTGGGTTTTCTCCTGTGATAAAAACATAAAGGGTCATGCTTGCCCAGTCTCTGTAAGTCACTTGGCAGCTGGGAGTTGGGGTGGAATGTCAGAAGCCACTCATGGCTCAGCCCTGGCGTTGTCAACAAGATTGGGCCCTGAGATTTCAGATTTATTCTCTTGATTTCTGGGCTTCCTGCAGCCCCCCTAGAAATGCAGAGTCTTGGCAGGAGGCGTGAGTTGGGGAAAGCAAGGGCAAGAGTTCCTTCCCCACAGCCCATCAGCTGGCCAAGGCCAGTTCCAGGGGAGAGGAGTCAAGATTCTGGATCCCAGTCTCTAGGCAGGGCAACCTTTAATGGCTCAGGGGAGTAGACAATTGCTGGCACTCTTGCATATCCCCCCACTCCAAGGTATCATACCTCAGTTGGGGTTTTTTCGAGTTTCTTAAATATAATACCTGGTATTCTAATCTTGCTTATAAATACTCATTCAGGAAACATTTATTGAGCACTTATTCTGTGCCAGGCACTGGAGACTGAATGTTAAGAGAGAATGTCTTAGCCTTTGCAAGAAGCTCACAGCCTGACACTGGAGGAAATCTAGACTCTAAGAGATAAGGTGTCCGGGAGATCTCTCTCTGACAGAACCTGGACTCAAACCCAGACCATTCTAGGTTATTTCAACCTCCGTTTCTGGGGATCTTGGCCCCCCTGTTGAGATGGATTTCCTCTTCTCTGCTGGACGGGCACCGAACCCACTGTAGTCTGTGTGTGACCGTTGGGGAATTTGTCAGGAGGGTGAGGACATGCATTCCCAAACTTAGGTGCGAAGTTTGGGAAGGGAAGAGGAAGACTGCCTGAGAGTCTTGAGCGATTTCCCCAGCCCCTCTGGCGCGCAGAACCCTGTCCCTGGAGGATACCTGGTTATTACTGGGCCACCTAGTGTCACACGGGGACACCAGCACAGCCCTAGGGCCAAGGGCGCCCCCCTCGGGTCGCTTTGGAGAGGGTATTTCGTTGCTAGATAGCCTTCCCCATACGCTGCCGCTGCCACAGCTGCGGAGTCATCATTTTCAGCCCTTGGGGACCACCTTCCTGATTGAGCCTGCTGTGCCCTCCACCCGTCAGCTCCCGCGGGGGCCTGGCCCAGCCAGGCTGTTCCCGGACTCCTCCGCTGCGGCGGGCGGGGGAGAGAAGCGCAGAGCCTGTGTCGCTGCTCCACGCGGTCAAGGTTGCGCTGCTTTGCCGGGCCGAGAGGAACCGTGGGAAAGGCGCTACCTTGGCCGCTCGAGCCTCTCCCTCTAAGGCCTGTAACAATACAAGGAATCTTTGAATAAGCTGTCCCCTTTGGCCGGCAGCTGTCTCTCCTCCGGCCCCTGGCCCCCGGCCCCCGCCTCCGGGCTCTCCGCGCTTGTCTCAGTGCAAGGCCCCGGGACCACGCTCTCTAATCAGTCCCGCATCCGATAAGCTTCTAATTTAAAGGGCCCTCTCCCCTCCTCTATGAGGGCGCTTTTACCGATGTGCACCCCCTCTCCGGAGAGGGGGGGGGGCTTGGGAGCCTCGCGGGGCGCGGAGTCGAGGCGATCCATGCAGGAGCGGCCTCCCAAAACCCCTTGCCCCTCGCCGCGCACCGATGGTGGCGGGGGCCCGCCTCCGGGGACAGCACGGTGCTCCGGCCACCGGCTAAGGAATGGAGAAGGGTTCATCTAGAGACAACTTCTTTGTCGCTCCTGTTTCTCCTCTTTATTTAAAAAACAGTTCTTTCAAAATTCGGCCTTCCTCCTGTAAAACTGGGCGCTCCGAGCCAAATTTCCCTTGTCAGCTGATTGGTAGGCCTCAAACAGCGCGGCCTCCGTTCCCAAAAGGAAGTGCCTGGAAGCGCCAGCGTGCTCACCCACTCCTGACAGCTAGCGGGCCGGGGGTTATCTTTGCCCACTTAGCAGGCCAGAAATAGAGGCCTCTGGGGTCATGCAAATTGCTAAAGCTGGTGGCTTCTTAAGTTGTCAACCTGTGGCGCCAATTGGTGCGAGAGACTTGTACAATTCGTTTAATAAGACCTGCTCCAACCTTCCCTCCGACTCTTTAACACATCACATTCCCCGAAGTGGACTGTAGAAGCTTGGTTATGGGTTTTTGTTTTTGTTTTTGTTTTTGCGGGGTGGTAGGGGGGCGTTTAAAAGACGTGGGTATTACCTTTCACTGTTCAATCTAAGTCTTCAGGGACGTTTGTTGTAGAGCCCTGATTATGCCTGGGCCAAGAGTTGGAGAATGGGGGTTGTTTGACTCACCCCACTCCCAAGAATTGAGGACGGGGCTGGTTGGAGGCTCAGCTCAGTGCAGGAGGCGGGGCCCAGCGAGGGCGGGGTGGGGGGACTGGGTTCAGCCCAGTGGCCCTGCAGGGAGCCGATGTGAGCTTCTGGACTAATATGATTCCTCACTTGGCCAGGACCTCAGTTCAGAGACTACGGAGCCTGCGCACAGGAAAGGACCCCACCATTGGGTTCAGGACTCAGAACTGATCCTAATCTTAGCTGGAGGATGCTTTTCCCCCAGAGGCAGCTACAGTTTTGCAGAAGCCAGTGGGGTAAATATTTTAAGTACTTTGGTGACAGTAATCACAGGAGACTACGTTTTTTTCAACCACCAACACGTGTTCTCCCCGCCCCCCCCTCCACCTTCGGAAAGCTGGGGAAGAATGCCGCGACATTGCCTTCGGTTTCTCAGCAGGGAAACTGAGGCATTGGACCCCGTGCGTACCATGTAGGGAAAGGGAGGTACACTGTCAGACACACTCTGAAACAAACAGGTTTCCCGGCCTGGGACGCGAGGAAGTCGGCCCCTGCAATGATGGTCACAGTCCGATCCTCAGGGCGCGAGCTGGGTCCGAGGAAGGCGCAGGGTCGAGGCCCGCAGGCCCAACTTGAAAGGCCACTTCTTTTTTGCCCCTCACCAGCTTTCCCGAGGGCTTTGGGTGTCAGTGGTGTCGGGTCGCGCAGCCTCAGACAGATAACATTACTCAGTAATTACTCTCCCCCATTTAAAGCCCAGGCCGTTTAACTGGCCCCGAGTAATTAATGAAAGTTGGTGCGCGGGCCTCTGATTTACGGCTCCGAGTCAGCGCCGGGTCAGCCGAGCAGATCCATTTTGGTCGCCCGCCGCTGCCCCTGCGGGAGAACCGAGCTGTTTTGTTTTGGGGGGAGAACGACTTTCTCCGCCGAGCGGCTGAAAGTTTTCATACTGGCGAGGTTCGGTGCAGAAGCCGCGGACGTCGTGAAAGACAAGGGCGTAAATAAATTGGGAAACTCTGGGGAGGTCTGGATTTTACTCGGGAAAGGGCGGGGAGCATGTCCCGAGGTCACACTGGGCCCGGCTTCCCTGGGGGCTGATTGACTCGGGATCCGAATGCGGGGCTGGGTGCTCCTCGCCCGGTTTCTGGTTCACAGGGTCCCTGACTCCCCGCTGACGCTGTTTCTCTCTCGGCCTTGTCCGCAGGATACAGCACGGTGACCTTCGACGGGACGCCCAGCTACGGTCACACGCCCTCGCACCACGCGGCGCAGTTCCCCAACCACTCCTTCAAGCACGAGGACCCCATGGGCCAGCAGGGCTCTCTGGGTAAGCCGGGGTGGGGGTGGGGGCCTTCTCCCCTTCTTCCATGCCACCCCTGCCTCCCCAGGACTTTCCAACTCACAGCAAATTGGGGAAGGGAGAAGAGGACAGCTAGAAGAATTTTAAAAATAGCCTAATCTCAAAAGAAAAGATTGTTTTCTCCCACTCCCTAGTATGTTAGCCCCATTCCGCCGACACTGCGAATGTCCAGAGGGTCTTTTTCCGTGTTCTGTGCGGTGACTGCTTAAAAAAGAAGGTAAAGGGAGAAGCTTAGCTCGCTGTGATCTGGACACCCGTCTCTCGGCACGGCCCCGGCATCCAGGCCCCCGTGCGCCCTGCACAGCCTGGGGGCCCAGCCCCCCCCCCCCCCCCCCCGCGGCCCCGCACCCCCAGCCCTCCGCGCTCTCACCCGGCTCTCCTGGCTCTCTGCAGGGGAGCAGCAGTACTCCGTGCCGCCCCCAGTCTACGGCTGCCACACGCCCACCGACAGCTGCACAGGCAGCCAGGCCCTGCTGCTGAGGACGCCCTACAGCAGGTAGGAAGGCGCTCCGCACCGGGTCTGGGTCCCCGCGACCCCGGAGGGGGCGCTCGAGCTGGAGGGCGGTGTCCGCCGCCGGGCGGCCCCGCCTGCGAGTCCTGGAGGCCACGGGCGCCTCGAACCCACTGGGCTTCCTGAAGCAAATTAAAGCCCATCTCTTGGTTCCTATCTGAAAGACGTAGGTTTCCCGGTCTCCTGGTGGTCTTACTTTGAATATCAATGAGGGCGGTTACCGTTTGGAGCTGAAGAGCAGAACTTTGAGGATTTTATTTTTATTTTTTGGTAAGGGCTCTTTGCTAGGAGGACTTCAGCCTCCTCGGGATCAAGGATTAAACCCGGGGTCCACTCCCACCCAGTCAGCCAGTTTGTCTCCCTTTTCTAGCCCCCTCCTCGCGCGCTGGACACACTCGCCAGCCTTCTCTGGGACCATTTCCAGGGCGCGTACACTCGGGCCACCACCTTCTCCCCACCCCAGTCCCCCAGAGTCTCGGGTGCGGCAGCGCCCTGGGGGCGTCTTCCCCAGAGCCCCGCTGCCCCAGACTGGATGCGGGATTGCAGGCGGGCGGCTGCGGTGCCTCCGCGCCCGCCCTTCTTCCTGATCCCGGGAGGCGGAAAACCAGCTTCTTCTCCCTCCAAGCTCTTTTCCTGCCCCTCGTGCCTCCTCTGCTTTTGCTCCACCCTCCACCTTCTCTTCCCCCAAATTTATTCTTCAACTTTGGGTGAACTTGGCCGGCATCCCGCGTCGCCGATAGGGTTGCCTAGTAACTACACCCGCCGGAGCCGGGAGGGAAGTGGCCGCTAGCGGCCTTTTGAGGCCGGGGATTGGGCGCGCATTACCTCATTTTCCACCCCTACCCCCGACCCGGTGCTGCGGGGATCCTGATACCGACTGCCCCAGACTCATCTCCATCTTCCCTCCCCTCCTTTGGAAGACCCGGGGCTGACGTCAAGGGAAGGAGGTAGTGAGGTAATGAAGGAAGGAAAAGCGCCTGCCCTGGGAGATTGGTGGAAGGAATGGCCGCGCCTGGGGGCCCTCCAGTCCCACAGGTGGAGGAGGGGAAGGGGTCTTCGTTTCCGAGCTCGCAGCGGCTCATCCCAAACCCAACGCCCCGGAGTATGTAGGAAACCGAGCCTAGAACACTGGTCTGATTCTCCCATTCTGGGGAAGGACTGGGTCCAGCCCACCTACTTCTCTAGGCCTAGAGTACACAGACTTCGGAAACCTTTCCTTTTGACTGGGGAAATCCGGCATATCTAATCTGATCTTGGATTCAAGATCACGTTTTGTTATTTATTTTTTTCTTTTTTTACGCCCGACCTCCACTAGATTTTTTTTTTTTTTTTTAAGAGGGAGAGGGCAGGAAAAAAAAAAAAAAAATCATGCAGTTTGCCCAGGTTCAGGAAGATTTCCTGGAGAAGGGCATGGCAATCCACTCCACTATTCCTGCCTGGAGAATCCCATGGACCTAGGAGTCTTGTGGGTTACAGTTCATCGGGTAGCAAAGAGTCAGGACACGACTGAGCTACTAACACTTGCCCAGGTAGAGATTGAATGATCACACCTTCTCACTCTCCTGTCTCCCTCTCTAGCTGGCAGAACCCAGTTCTGTTCTTGGTACAGCAGGCTCAGGGATCTGCTCCTGGCAGACATCTCTGCACTTGCCCTTGGTGGTTCAGCTCACTGGAATGGGTACAGAATCTGAAATCTCTGTTGTAAAGCACCTCCCCAAGCAAAACTGAGATGGTGGGATCATTGCCATCTTTTTTAAGGAGCTGCTTCTGCCTGTTTCCAGATTGGCATTGCTCTTATTCTAGCCTTGGGGTGGGATGGGCTTTGGAATGGTTCCTGGTGGGATGACTTTGGCCCAGTCCTTCCTCCTTGGCTCCTGGTTGATGCCTCACCCCACGCAGAGAGGAAGACCTTGATGCTGGAATGGGTGCTGTTTAAATGGGCTGGGATACCTCCTTGGAGGTTGGGGACTTGGGGGGCTTTGGAGTCTGATTCAGTAGTGACACAGCTACACATGTTTCTTACTCCCCCCTCTTTCAAGCCTAAGTCCACCCTGTGGGTCTCTAAGAAGGGGCTGAACAGCCTAGAAAGGAGTCTGGGATAAAGTGATCACAACCTCTGGCTTAACAGCAGTTCTCCAAACTGAGTCCCTGTGGTGGATTTTGACTTGCGTCTGAATTTGTGGTTGCTATGAAAGTAGGAAAAGTCACTTGGATTGCATTTTATACATAAAAATTTCACATTTTCGAATCCATCTTCTAACTGGCTGCTGTATAAAGCACTTTTGTCAGGTTCATCTTTCAGAGTTATTTGCTTATTCCTTTCTTCTTTCTACATAATTGGAACTTCTTTGCTCACTTTTGTATGAATGTCATAAAAATACCATTTTCTCTTGTTATAGAAAAATTTCTAAGTAATAACATCTCCTGAAAAAAAAATTTGTGACCCCTGTAGGAAAACTTTGCTCCCTTGAAGTTGGTGCTGCCTGAGTCTTTGAAGCTCCATCCACCCTAAATTCACAACGTTTCTAATCACCTTTCAAAATCAGATACTTCTCCTGCAGTAATGATGGATGTACAGGTGTAGGGATGTTTTAGAATATGTGCATCCACATTACTGCTGTTGTGTCATTTCCTTCTTTCCTACTTCTAAAAAAGTTTGAAAGGTTATTTAAATGCTTTTGTGAACACAGTTTTTGAAAAACATAGGAAACACAACTAAACTTTAATCACTTAGATATTCAGTGGTTCTTCTACTGGTCCCTGGCTCTGTTCCCTTTTCTGTCTAAAATTGGGACCTCCTAGGAAAGGCTTGCTTGTATTTTTTGAATTTGTATTTTGTTTGCCTCGTTGCACTTGCTAAGGCAGCCTGCCAGGACTCTTTGTCCTGCCCTTCCAAAGCTCCTTCTGTCTCCCCAGTCTTGGATTTAGCCTGGGGTTAGTGTATTTGGTATATACACTGACATTAAATAAGCACCACACAATGTGAATTTGCTATGAGAAAATTCTCAAAATTCTCTATTTGGAGAGAACGGTAAAGTGACTCCTGTCTTTCAGGTAACAGATCTGAGGATGTACAGCTATATACAGATGTGATGAGTAGTGTATAAAAAATGACCCCAGTCTACTTATGGAAAGTGTTAAGAGATCATTTTCTCCATCCTTCTCTGCCCCCCTCATCCCTCATATTGAGGGTGGGCAGAGCTTATTCTGAAGGTCACTAAGGATTCTGGAGCCAGATTTCAGCCCTTCTGGAGCCCAGAGATCATGCAAGCCCCGATTACATAATCGCTAGGCTTTATTGCATATTTTATGCTGTGGCATACTGTGCTACAGCTTCATTCAACTGACTCATTTACTTCTTCTGATTACCTTTGAGGTCGATACTCCCATCCCCACTCTGCTAAAGAAGAGATAGATTCAGAGACTCAAAGTAACTTGCCCAAGTTACCTAGCAGTGAGAATCAGAACTAGGATTTGATTCTCAGTCTCTCTTGTCTTTAAAGCCCACAGGGATTCCAGGTCACTCACTGTCCTCCACCTGAAACATTCCCCTTGTATAGCACCTTTGCTAATAATTGATAAAAGCAAATGCTTATATAAGCTTACTACCTCCCGAAACCATTCTAAGCACTTAATCTTACATTTAATCTGTAATTAAATGTAAGACTTACATTTAATCTGAAACTTTTTGAGAGTTTCAGTAGGTTATCACCCCCATTTTGCAGGGGGGTAAACTGAGGCCTTTGGAGGTGAATTTGCTTGGTGAGACGCAGTATGGGACAGAACAGGTGTGAGGCTCTGCATCCATCCTCTCTCCTGGCACCCGGCTGCCTGTCCTGATGCTTAAGGGCGCTTTCCTTTCCAAAGGTGCTGTCTGCCCTAGGTCTTGCTCGAGGAAGGTCTTTATTCCTCACATCTGTGAAAGAAACCCCATTATCCTTTGGTTTTACCCATAGTTTGCAATCAGAATCGCTCTGTGGATCAGAGGCAGTATTTTCATCAGTCAGTATTGTAAGAGCTAACTTGAGCTTTCACTCCAAAAAGTCTTTAACTTACCAAGCCTCCGTCTTTCAAACTCCCGACTCCTCCAGCTTTGCCTTTACCAGTAGTGAGAACTACTGAAGTTCAGTCCAGGCGCCTAAAGAAACACGCTGAAAGGGCAGAGACCTTTCTCTTCATCCATCCAGACCCAGGGGGAGCAACAGCTTCCAGGGCCACCCTGATTTGTGCTTGCCCAGAACAAGGTCTCAGGGAAGGTGGGACCTTCATGCTCCTATGAGGGGAAGAAGTAGTGAAGTCCAACTGCACTAAGCACAGTTTTCTCCTGATGTTGACCTATAACAGGCAGCTAGCAGGGCTTTCCCTACTCACTTCCCTTGAATCCTCTTCCACAAGTCCCCTCTCTCGGCTGCTTGCTGAGCCCCTTAAAGCCAGCAGTCCTTGACCATGCCCATTTCATGGGTTGATTCTCACAGCTACTTTGAAAAGGAGTTCTGGGCCTGAAAAATATTCCCACACGCACTAATCTTTTTAGACATTATAGTTTCCTTTTCATTTTGTTCTTTTACTAGGTTTGTGTATACATTTTTAGTAACTGTGCTACCAATTTAAACGAGAATGCTTATTTCCTTTGGCCCCTTGTCAGGTAAAACTTCAAATGCAGAAGCAATAGTTGCTGATTTGAATACTTTTGATTGAATGGTGATGATTCACCAGTGATGAAGTTGACAGTGGAGTCTGTTACCATACAGATTGTCTTTCATGTGAGAGAAGCTTCTAGCAGCTTATAGAGCTTCTGGGGAATCCAGTCAGTGGGAAGTACATGATCTGCCATTTAGGTTGGCCTTCAATGTAGAATTAAATCAGAGAAGAGCGCTCACCTGAAGAAATAAAATCATAATTAATAATGTCTCTTTTTACATGTACGTCTAAAAATACTTGATATGCTGTACAAGCTTCACTTAAGACAATACTTGTTTCCCATATAGGTAGACATGAAGGCAGAAAGTCTGAAGTGGTTTCCAGGGTGGTGGGCAGTGTTATCAAAGAAAGGTTTGACTTGAACTTGTCTCCAGGGAGCGGGAAAAACCTAGTTTCAAATATTCCTGCAACTTTTGTGCTGATCAAGTGTTTATGAATAGAAGATAAAGTCCCGGTGGGTTTTTCTTTGGTTCACTGGTGAGCTAGAGAGAAATGACAATACCAAGAGATTGACTGTAAAATGATTATTCACCATAGCCTGCTGGGCAGAAATTATTGAACAGGCCGCCTCCATGGCGCCTCGGAGGGAAGAACGCAGGAAAAGGTCTGCGTGGAAATTTATCTGCAGCCTCTGTGCATGGGCCTTGGTTATCAGGTAGAAGTTTGGGGCAAAGCTATTACAGAAAACTCTGGGAACATGAATTCTGAGCACAGATGCCACTTACATGTGCCTTTTTCTTATTGGGAATTTTTTTTTTTCACCCCGGGAAACACTTTTCTTCCACCAAGATGCTGGTTTGCCAGCTGATAACCATCTGGCAGGGGGCTTCCTTGGTGGCTCAGTGGTAAAGAACCCGCCTGCAGTGCAGGAGACGTGAGTTTGATCCCTGGATCAGGAAGATCCCCTGGAAAAGGAAATGACAACCCACTGCAGTACTCTTGCCTGGGAAATCCCATGGACAGAGGAATCTGGTGGGCTACAGCCCGAGGGGTCACAAAGAGTCAGACACGACTCAGTGACTAAACAACAACCGCCGTCTGGCAGAGGCAACTCCGGTCGTAATCAGTCTTCAGCAGCCCTATTCCAGTGGCAAAAAGAATGTTTCTACCTCATTCTTCTGAATATACTTAAACACACTTAAAGATGAAAATGTACTTGAATTACACATACATTTGAAGAGTGAGGGAGTTCTGGTCCAGATAATAGCAGAGAGCTTTTCTCTTCCTTTCTCTTTGTGCAGAGGTCGAGAACTCAGTAATCCTGGAGTCCAGGCCAAAACAAACTCTATATGATCTACTACTGATTTCCTTTTAAGTTCCCCTTTTTGCTAGGACTGACTTCCTTTTATTTTACTCCAACTTGCATTAATCCCAGTTATAGAAGTTTCTTTCCTCTCTCCCTTGCTTCCAACTTCAAACATTTCTTACATAGGAAACCAGTAACTTTTTTTTTTTTAATTTCAAGATCTACTTGAAAGAAAATATAAAAGACACCATGACCATATATTTTGGAATATATTTTGGCAGCCGGCAATTTCAGCGTTCCTTTCCGAGCAGACAGAGTTAGATGGGGAGCTGAAATGCCTACGTGACCACTGTGGTCGCTGTGAGCCAAACCACCTGCTTATCTGATCCCCTTTGGGAACGAGGTGGTCGACACCTCCAGTGGTTATTTAGTAATTAGATGCTTTGTTTGCCAGGGGTCATATATTCCTTAACTGGTGCTGCCTCTTTCTGTGGGTTTTCATGATGAGAGCTGGGTGTTGACCGATCGCCTGAAGAGATCAGAGCTTGGGCCTGGTATTTTTAGCTCAGATTCACATTTTGTCCTCTCCCAGCAGCAGCTATTGTCATTACTGTCATTGACTTCCAGTTGGAAGATGGTGCCAACCAAGCTGACTGACTGAGCCACTGAGGAGCCCCAGCCAGCAGAAGGCAGGATGTGGTTAAAATTGTGCTCTGATTCTATGGCCAGCCTCAGGAAATCTATTTGTTTTTTTTTTTTTTTTTGGTTTTGGCTTGGGAATTTTCTGAAAGCCCTTCTCCTTGGGCCCTTTCCACCTTCTGTCCTCTTAAGAGGATTTGCAGGCTGAACTGTCAGGACTACTGAAATCCAGCAGTGGGGGTCCTCCTGGGACCTTGGCACACTATCCTCTTTCACCTCCAGACTCCTGTCTGCACTATTATCGTATTGTTTCTACTGTTATTTAAATAGCAGTGAGAGAACAAGGCTCAGAGCTCAAATAATGCCAAGAAGCCATTAACGGGGCAGGGCAGAGTAGAGGTGGGGGCATCAGGCAGGTCAGCACTAGGCAAGTCTCTGAGCCTCTGTCCTCCTCTGATAAATGACGACCATAAGGCAGTCACAGTTATGCCTGCCTCACAGAGTTGTTGTGATGAATATCGGTGATGTGTGAGTGGACTGTACAAAATCTGATGGATTAGAAAAAGTGAAATATGTTATCTGTGTAGTCTTGAAAGAGTTATTGTCAGAGCTTCACAACATCCCTGTAAAGTTAGACTGATTGAGATTAAAATTCCCATTTAACAGATGAGAAAACTGAGGTGCAGAGACTTGAACTGATTTGCTCAAGGTCCTAAAACCTTCAGAGGAACCCTGTTCAATAGAAACATAATGTAAGTCATCTACTTAATTTGAAGTTTACCAGTAGCCACATTTAAAAAATTAGAAACAGAAAATTTAAAAATATTCTATTTAACCCCAAAAGCCCAACTCTTATTTCAGCCTGTGGCACTCTCCATATTTCAGGTTCTAAACAGCCAGAAGATACATATATAAGGCATAGATTCTGTATTTAAGAAGGTTTGCTTTCTGGGGGCCAAGAAAATGTACTTAAAAACTTATTTTCTCTTTAGGAATCTGTTGGACTTATTTTTTAAGTCTGTGAGAAAATTCCAGAATCATAAAGTTAGATATTTGGGACTCATTGACCCATATGTGTAAACTCCTGTCACCCATCTTGCTTCTCAGACCTCTTGAAAATTACAGTGTTGTTAGTCTTATGCAAGGATGAAATAATTTCAGAAAGATCCCAATCCCAGTAGGACCTAGGAAAATTGTCATCCGGGGCTGAGTGATTTTAGTTGGTGAACAATTTTTAAAAAATCAGTGACAAAAACAGAGAGCTGCCTGGGGAATACAATACCGGTTGGCTGAGATTAATGGCAAGATTAATAAATGGATTGCTTGATGAAAAGGCACAGGAGAACAAAAACCAGTAGAGATTGTGGAGGAGGCCGCTTATTAATGAACTGTCAGCCCAAAGAAAGTTCAAGAAACTCCTGTGTTAAATGCAGCAGGCTGGCACTTCTAATAAAAATTGGGGTCCTTCAGGAATTAATTACACTGGCCTTACAGCAAGAATTCGTGGAATTGCGAAATGTAGTGGCACAGACCAGCACCGGCCGCTGCTGCGAACAGAGAAGCTGCTGGAGAAACTAATCTTTTTTTTTTTCATTGATATGTAGTATATTGTAGTAGCATAATAGCCAGTTGGACATGGGGATGAATGATGGGGTCCAGATAGGCACTGACTAATGAAACTGCACATACTTGGAGTTTGAAGTCACTTCACATTTCATATGTAAAATTCCCTCCTGGAATCTGACTTCCTCCTTATTCTGTGTGCCCGCCACTAAGGAGTTCCAAATAATTTTCAGAGTCATTCTATGAGAGGCAGATGGACTCTACCGTGATTTATCAAGCGATGTTGAGAGAGAGCACAGGGTTCATTTATTCCAAGGGATACATGCTGTTACTTCCCTCACCCCTCCACAGGTTCCCTGTTTGGCTGGCCTGACAAAACCTTCTCTTAATTAAACTTGGTGTTGCCTCTGCCCGCTGGATGAAGCAGCCCAAAGGAATGCGGTGACAAGGTGGAGATTGTCCAGAATTTGAGATCTGGTATCACACACATTAGATACTGAAAGTTTCTTACCTTCTTTCCCTTCTGCCATGAAGGTGGAATGGAAATGGTCTGTAATGTGTTTAGACCCAAGGTTCCCAGACAAAACCATTCATCTCTTGGGCCTCAAATTTCATAATTAACCATTTTACTTCAGGACTAAATGTATCCCTAATAGAACTTGGCTATGTAGGAGATTTCTGGTGATCGGTTGGTATGTTAATTTTCTAGGAAGGAGATAAATATGAAATTAATGAATTAGTAAAAATAAAAGCATGTAATAAAGATGTTGAGTTATACCATGTAGGATACTTTTGAGAAGAGTGTTATTTTAGGAAATAAATACACTTTTCTATAATGCATTTAGAGAAGTGTTTTAAGACGTATGCAATAAACATGGTTTTAAAAGTTGTATGTGAAAAAAAGAGAATAAGTTTTGGTTGGTTTATATGGTGATACAGTTTTCCTTTGGGATCTTAATGTAAATGATCAGCCATTGTTTTCCCTTATATAATAAAGGTCTGGGTTGGGGCCTTTGAAAAAAAACTCCGTTTGACTTATACCATGACCATAAAATTTATAGAGAATGATTCCTTGAGTTGTATCTAGAGTTTATCATCCTCTTCCTTCTGCTTGTCACATCCTTGAGTATTAGACCATCCATCACCCATCACTCTTTGACTTTTCAGGCCCTCATAATCCACATGATACTTATCCTTTTGATTAAAACAAGTTAATGGCCTTTTCACGAATAATTAATCTGCTGTCTTTCTACTTTCAGCTCCAGGCTTTTAACTTTAATGTTGAGCTATCCAGCCTGTGTTGCCTTTCAAAGTTTCACTCCCTTTAGCCTCTTCCCTTCAGAGGTTTAATACCTCTTTAGAAACTTCAGTGTTTGCTCTACTAAGGTTTTTTAAAGGCTTCCAAATTGTTCTCACATCCTTTCTTGCTGTGTGTGAAGTGAATGACATGGAGATCAGTGGGATGAAATGAAAATCATTTTAGACTCATGTATTCTGTCCATTCTGGAAAATATGGAGGCTTTCACTGTAAAGAAAAGTTAAAAGTCTATTGCTTTTTGGAAAAAAAAATTGCACATATATATATGTTGTATACTATGAATTTCTAACTCTGGACGTTTTTCTGACAGTGACAATTTATACCAGATGACCTCCCAACTTGAATGCATGACCTGGAATCAGATGAACTTAGGAGCCACATTGAAGGGGTAAGTTCTCTACTCTGTTTCCCGTCAACAGTAACTTACACCTGTTTGAACCATTTTCAAGGTCCTTATTCCATGGGAAGACAGCACAGTTGTAGAATAGGCGTGGCTCTCTACAGAATTAGGATGCTTGCCTCCTTCTCCCAGTTGGTCAGTTTTGTTCAGTATTAAATTTTTAGGAATATGGTTAGGGGATGTTTTTGTCTAGAATGTGTGGGTTGAGAATACTGGGAAAACTCCATATGGCCTTTCCTTATTGAATGTTTTAGAGTTCCTCAAAGTTGTGTCCATTCAACCTTGTTTAATATTTATGTTTGGCTTGTGATATCACCGAGGTTAATCATTACATCATCTTCCCGAGAAATGCTTTGAGTTGACAAAGTCCAAGATCTAAGCTTGTATCTGAAGGTGATTTGGACCATCCAAAGTCAGATGTGGTCACACCTTGTTGCCTCAGGAGGCTTTTATCACATTTGATACACAACCAGAATACAGAGAACACAGCAGTCAAACATAGGTAGCGGCAACGCTTTGCACCTGGAAATGAAAAAATCAAGGTGGGACTTAACAGTGAAAGAAGTCACTTTCAGTTTTGAATCTGAGTGGATAGGCCGTCAGATACGACAGTCACGAAGCCCCTGTTGTGTAACAGGTACTCATCTGGGTCCCCTCATCCTGTCTTCCCAATGGCATTATCATGCCTCCTAGGCACTGTTATCCTGTTTTTCCAAGAAGTTCATCAAGCTCAGAGATTTAAGTCATTTCCCAAGCTCACATCATACCATGTGTGCGATAGAGCTGAGATCCAAGTCCACTTCTGATTCCAAAGCAAAGGCTCTTTCCAGTCTCCCTGTGGGGCCTTCTACTCCCCACCCCCACCATCAGCCCGGGTGGGATCAGGGTCACAGTTCAGCACTCTTGACTAGACAGCTGGCACCTCGTCTCCGTGTATTTAGTGGCTTCTCATTGGATTGTGGGATCTGGGCTTGCTAGAGCCATGCATGCTCCAGTCCCCATTCCCACCTCTTCTTCTTTTCTAGAGTTGCTGCTGGGAGCTCCAGCTCAGTGAAATGGACAGAAGGGCAGAGCAAGTGAGTGGACAATGCGATGCTGGCAAAGCAAACCATGTAGGCCTTGTTGACTGGCAGCTGGGGTGATGTAGGAGTTAGGACTGACGGCGGGAAATCAGGGCAGCTGCTGGTGCACAGGGATGGGAAGAAGTGATCCATTTTTTCCCCCCTCTCTCTCTCTCTGCCTCTTATTTACTGTAGATATGTATGTGGGTAAAAATGGAGGTGGTGACATTTCTCATCAGCATACCCCTGGAAAACAACTTAAGAAATGATGCCTTAGGAACCCTGCTCATTTCCTGGCAAATGTTTCAAAAAAAATATTTAATTTGTGGTATTACACATATTCTTGTTACATCGGTCAAATCTTTCAGCCATACTTAACTTGCCTTTTCTCTATTTACCTTTAAATCTCTCAGGGAGAACTTAATTTTTACCCCAAATCTATGGTCAGACTTTTCTGCAAAGACTTTTTAGAATTCCTAAACATCTGTGTTTTCCAGAGCCTTACAGCCTGCACCCTGGGACATTTTTGTAACTGTTTCTTTTGATTTTGTTTTCTCTGCTTAAACACCAGAACCAGCCTCCCTCTTCTGGCCCTTCTTTCTTTTGTTGGTTCTGTGCTGTTTTTTGGATCATCCTTTGGTGATCAGCAAAGTTGTTTTTCATCTTCTAAAACTATTAAAGCCTTCTTTCCACACTCCAATTTTTCAACTATTTTAACCAAATCTCCACTTCCTTTCTCTAGACCTGAAGTATAAAAGTCTGCTGTTTATTGGGAATTTTTCTCTCCCCACTTCCATCCAAGGGTTGATGACAATTTCAGCATTGTATCTTTCCACCTACTTGCAACTTATGTTATCTTTCCTGGTCCCAGCCTTTCTTTCTGAATCCCTTACTTTTCTTCTCCTCCTCTCAGAATTCAGTAACTCTCCCCAAACTACATGCCAAGAATAGATAGAACATGATTGCGAAGTGAGGAGTATGTTTCAGTTTTTTTAATTTCTTCATGATGGAATATAGGCTTGGTTTGTTTACTTAATTACAAGAATTATGTATAAGGAATCTTGGCATATATTTTAATCTGGGTCTTTCCATTGGTGAGATAATCTTGGTATCTTTTAAAATCTTCAGGCACATGGTATTAGTCACTTGCTAGAGAGTCAGAAGCTATAAGGATGAAGTTCAAAGTGAGAATAAATTTGTTTTGTTCAATCCTGTATAAGAAACAAAAACTAGAAGAGTTTTCATTGATCTGGTGTTTACATTTTGGAAAAGGATTCTTGAAATCAAGTGACTCCAATAGATAGTCTTATAAGAGTACTGTAACTCTTTGGAGAACAAAAAGTTACAATTGTCTAGTTTATCTTCTCTCACATTGGGTTTTTGATCTCTTTGGCACATACTGTAAGTCAGCTAAATGTTTGCTTCTGTGTGGGAATTGAATATTTATCTAAAGATGGGTGTGAACCTTATTGGGCCAGATGTGAAGGGCTGTATGTACTTCTCTTTTGTTTTCACGACAATCCTGTAGTCACACACATCTTTCAGATGAGGGCTTGAGAGGTTACGCTACCTAACCAAGTTCACTTAGCGAGTGAGTGTCAGAGCCATGTTGGAACCCACTTCTGTCTGACTGCAGGATCTGGGCTCTAGCTTAGAGTTTCTTAAACTTTTTAGACTGTGACCACAGTTTAAAATACCTTTACACTGAGACTGAATGTATACAACACACACATACACACACATTTTCACAAAACAATACTACATGCTTTACTTACTGATGTTTTCTACTTTATTGCACATCATCTTAAAAAATGCTGGTTGTGATTTTACAACTCACTAATGTATCATGACCCACAATTTGCCTCTCTTTTAGCTCTGAAAATAGCAACTCCTTAGCTCTTTCCTTCAAGCCCATGAACAGCTGAGAACTGGATACAATCGAAACTAATATCCCAGTAGTAAGTGGTTTTCCCCAGGGGGTACATAATCTGAGTAGGTGTCTTTATTCTCTGTACCAAATTTGTTTCCCTTTGTCATGGTATGAAAAGGCTGTTCATGGAAAATTTGGGAAAAGATACTCTGCAAAGAAAGACAAAGAGAACTAACTGTATTTTTGCATTAATCCATAACTAGTGTCTGGACACTATCTGAAATCAGTGGTGTGAAAAGTCAAGGTGACAGCGTAGATCGGTAACAGGGAAACTGGACGTCTGAGTCATGTTTTGGGGGAAAAAAAGATATAATTTCTAAATCGCTCATAAAAAAGAAGCATTATCACATTTTTATTAAAAGATTGTGTACCTGAGACTAATACCCACTAAATATTTGTTCACATCTTCTTTCTTTGAAAATCATACTTTTTTAAAAAGAATAAGCTTGTTTCCTTGTGTCCTAAGCAAGTCCACAGAGACATCTTTCATCAGATGTTGGGAAGCAGTGTTATACTGGGTGGGGATAGAATTTTAGGGATAGCAAGGGCAAGATAAGAAGAAAACATGAAACATGGGCGAGGAGGGGCTTCCCGATCGCTCAGCCAGTAAAAAATCTGCCTGCAGTGTGGGAGACACAGGAGATGTGAGTTGGAGCCCTGGGTTGGGAAGATTCCCCTGGAGGAGGAAATAGCAACCACTCCAGTATTCTTGCCTGAAAAATCCTATGGACAGAGGAGCCTGGTAGGCTACAGTTGATGAGGTCGCAAAGAATCGGACACGACTGAACAACTAAGCACCCACACAAGGGGGAGGAAAGAATCTTGCCACTGATTTACTCCTCTCTCTCCTTCTCCCTTTACTCACTTTCATCTCTGCACGCCCGTAAGGATCAGAGCTGCTTTCATGACGTCAAGTGGGAGAATGTTGTATTTCAGTTTAAGTCAAAGAGAAGATACCTTATGAAGCTACTTTGCTCACTCTGACCGCTTTCCTTACCTACAAACAATGAGATTAAATTTTCTAAGTGGGTCATTGGGAGAAAAAATTGCAGGGAACTCTTTCTCAGTGCTAGTCCACTTTTCTGAACAATTCTGTGTGTGGCACCTTGCAATGTTGTCTGCTTTGTATTTCTTTCGAAGCATTTTTTGTGCGTTCATAATGCCTGCTGATTTCCTAACGCTGCTCCCAAGCCCAGCTCCTCTGTCAGCCTCTGTTTTGTCTCTTCTGAAGAAAATATCCTGCAAAATGGAGAAACACATCAACCTTGACCGTGGTCCAAGTTGTTAAAACAAGGAAGAAGTTATTCTCTGGGGACTTGGGTAGGGGGAGTGGGAAATTGAAGACAATAGCAATGTGAAAGGAGTGCTGAGCAAAATGAATGTCCCCTTGGCTGGTCCAAGAAGTTCAGACTGTTGGGAACACACAGTATTTGACCTGTGGATGCTTGAAAGGAAAAATGAAAGATCTCAGGATGAGTGATGTATGGTGAAAACAAAGCTGCGTGTTTGGGTAGGGCCAAGGCTGTCGAATCTGGAGAAAATCCTCACTAGACATGGTCTCATCCCTGAGAACCTGTGCCAGAAGAGATAGCTGTCTCCTCTGGCTGGGAGTTCCAACACATAGCCCAGCACCTTCCCTCTCCAGCCCGTGAACAGAAGGTATCCGTCCAAGAGATTTACTTCTTGAAAATGGATAGCTTGCTTTTCAGGGGCTCCTGGAGCTTGTGATGCAAACACAAAGGTGGAGAGAAGCGGCTCTAGGAATATCAGCATTCCTGAGGGCACTCCTCCACCTCCACTCCCAGGATAAAGCTGTTAATTTCTTCTTTTATATGGTTACACTTATACATTTCAACTGTGCTGGACTTGGCTAGAGTCCGTTAGCTGGACTTCCCAGAACAAAGCAGGGGACTCTCTTGGGTTTGCAGGATAGAGATGAGGACTGATTTAGTCCCGTCTCTCCTGTTCCTTTTAGCGTGGACTGGTGCAGTGGTTTCTTTGTCTTCACTTCACTTCCCTGCTGCTTCTTTCCCGCCTCTAGCTTTTCATCTTTTCCCCCTTTTCTCTTGGGGCATATATTCAATTCATGTATAAATTTATAGAACAGAAAATCCAATTTTATAGGAAAGGAGATTAACACTTCCTGCAGCAGCCCCGATGAAACTACTGTTAATATCATGTTGCATACCCTTCAGACCTTTTCCCATTTGTGTCCTTTTCTTTTTTATAACAAATGATTGGCTTCGACTTAGATCTGATTCAGCAAAGGTAGTTCTGTAGGCCATTGCAGAGTTCTGTGTTTTGACCTTCATGAGAGTGCTTTTGAAAATATTCTCAACCTCTTAAAAATACTTGGCTTTAAAAAGCATTTGGGGCTTTATAGACTTAGCGCCTCCATACTGTGTTTCTAACTATTCTGTTTTAAAGCAGGGAATGAGTTTTATCTTGTAAACAGAAGGATAAATAACAGATCTGTTCAGGTCAGGAGAAGAAAGAAACTGAGCGGGAATCATACAAAAGGAAGGTGGTGATGAAGGGGGTCCAGCTGGGAATGAGGAGCATGGTGGACTTGGTGCAGGAAGGGGTTAATGAGGGTCCCAGTCTGTTGATAAAGGTGTGTGTTGGAGTTTCACAAGGTATATAAGGTGAATGGTGGATCTCTTTCATGACCTCAAGGAGTCTTTTGGACCTCTCATGTCTATGGTTCCATCATGGGCCTTTTTGAGACCCTCTGCTTTACCATTTATTATTCTCCCTGTCATCAACCCCCATCCCCCATTATAATCTCTAACTAGAAAAACATCAGTATAGAAGCTGCACTCATGAAATGTCATCCAAATAAATACACCTCTGGAATGAGGGGCTGCTGCCTATGTTAGTAGGGTTTTTTCCTATTGAAAGTGAACACGTTCATTTATTCTAGTTTTATTTCTAACTCTTCACTTTAAAAGCAAAGTTACAGATGTAGTGTTTTTAAGGCTAAGATAGTAACTTTATCAAAATGAAAACAGCTTTTCCCCCCTTTATTATAAAAGTAACACAGGCTTATTATATAATGAAAAAATTCAGACAGTACCAAAACATTATAAAGGAAAAAAGAAAAGTCATGTGTTATCTCACCACACAGAGATAACTAGTTTTTAAACATATTAGGGTATATTTGTATCTGCAGAGAAAAAAAATTCTGGAAACATTTACTGAACTATTAACTGTAGTTGCCTCTAAAAAGATTAGAGGGAAAGGGCAGAAGCCTGATAGAGATGAGTTTAAGAGATCCCTGGCGGCTCAGCAGGTGAAGAATCCCCTGCAATGCTGGAGATGTGACTTTGATCCCTGGGTTGAGAAGAGCCCCTGGAGAAGGAAATGGCAATGTTCTCCAGTAATCTTGCCTGGGAAATTCCATGGACAGAGGAGCCTGGTGAACTACTGCCCATGGGGTCGCAAAGAGGTGAACAAGCCTGAGCATGCGTGCACTAGAACTAGGAGGAGACATGCTGGAGACATTGTATTAAAACAACACACTTCCCTGGAGTTTTGCAGCAAAAGGAAGCAAAGAAGTGGGGTTCTAGCTCAGTAGGGAGAGAGGGTCAGGAAAAGTTGGGTTTTTAAAAATTGTTTTATTTATATTTAGATGGAAGCACTTGCCTGTTTGCTATTGAGACATGATCAGGAAAGGTGAAATTAATGATGGGAGGGGATAGAATTGCTAGAACAGGGTCCTTGAAAGAGAAGAGGCTTCATGGGCACCTAGGAGCTGAGATAGTTCATCTAGTGGTAATACTGGTTACCAAGAGCTCTTTGTTTCTAAGGATATTAACCCTTTGCTTGTCATATATACGGCAAATATTTCCTCTGTTTTGTATTACATTTTAACATTATTAATGTTTTTCTGTTAAAATTTTTATTGTCATAGTAAAACTGATCAGCTTATGTTTCATAGTTTCAACTTTTGGCTTTTATATTATGCCTAGGAAGATTTTTCCAATTCCAAGTTGTTGTTTTTTTTTTAATTTACTTTCTATCTTTTGGTATATTTTTTTGATTGACTTCTTAACATTTAATTTATTCTGAACTTACTTGACAACTGGATTCCACCTTAATTTATTTCTAAATTTATTTCTAACTAGTCCTATCCCCAAACTGCTTTGAATAATCCATCCTTATTACCTTTATCAATTCTTGTCTCATTCTATGTATGTCAGATGTCCCTATTTTGAATTTCCTCCTTTTCAAGATTTTTTAATCTTGAAAAGATTCATGATCTTAATGCTTCTGGCTTCAAACATTTGTTTGAGAACGAGTGTGATTCCTTTTAACGTATTACAAGGTTTTTCTTCTGTTTCTTCACCTTGAAATACTTTATGTTACTAATGTCAGCTGAAAAAGTGAAAGTTGCTCAGTCGTGTCCAGCTCTTTGTGACCCCATGGACTACACAGTCCATGGAATTCTCCAGGCCAGAATACTAGAGTGGGTAGCCTTTCCCTTCTCCAAGGGATCTTCCCAACTCAGGGATCAAAGCCAAGTCTCCCACATTGCAGGTGGATTCTTTACCAGCTGAGCCACCAGGGAAGCTCAAGAATAATGGAGTGGGTAGCCTATCCCTTCTCCAGGTGAATCTTACTGACCCAGGAATCAGACCAGGGTCTCCTGCGTTGCAGATGGATTCTTTACCATCTGAGCTACCAGGGAAGCCCTAATGTCAGCTGTAATGTGGTGCCTTTGAAAGAGATAATTATGTACACTGGCCTTCACATGTACCAATCTCCATTTCAACTGGAGAAGCAGGAAAGGGCTTAGTCTTAACACCCCTGAGCTTGATTCTGAGGTTTTAGAGAGGATTTTTTTTTTTTTGGTAATTGAGAGTACTTGAATAAAAATTTTCAGATTTAATTTAAGAGTGTATGAGCAAGCTGGGTGGGAGCCTTTGAGAACTCAGGCTGAAAAAGATCCTGCTAATTTTCCCCACATAGAATTTGTCTATCATGTGAATTTGGGACGCCTGTTCTTAGGGTGAAGCTAGGAGCAGTCTCTGGCCATAGAGCCAAAGCACTGAGAATATAGAACCCAGTGAGTTAGATGAAATTGGGACTCTGATGAACTAGCACTTCAATACCAGACACATGTAAGGGGAGACCCAGCTCTTTCTTTTATGGTCTGGTGAGGTTGTCTGTGAGAACATGAGTTCCTGTGTTTGTATGTGTTGAAGTAGGAAGCATGCCTAAAAATATTCTTCCCAGCAGTAGCAGTCAGTAAGTAGAGTGGGATTTCTTTTGAAGGGGAGCTGTATTCTCCCCAAACTGTTGTGGGAAACTAGATTTTAAATTGCTTTTAGCTCTGCTCTGAGTGTAAAGTAAGAGAGAAAAGGCAGTTTGAGGAGGTTTGTATACCATTTCAAATGGTGAGGAAAGCTTGATGGTTCATAATGGCTGATTTATACAAACGTTGTTATCAGGCTATTAACCACTCAGCCTATATTCCCTATTAAATCGTGGCCAACGACTAGACTGTATGAAAGTGAAAACATGAACTGTGACTGTAATGAAGCTCTTGAAACAGGAATCCAAACAAGTTTCAGTAGTAATAGCTAACATGGTTGGAACAAGTGGTCATTCTCCAGAAGGTAATACTTGGAAGAACCTTTCTCAGTACTCACTTATAGGTATCGTGTTTTGGTATGTTTGTTGAAAAATAAATCCGGTTACTTTTAGATAACTGTTATATATTAGCAGGGCTTTTTCTATAGCAAGTGGCACAACTTCAGTTGTAACTGGCCTAGGTCAAAGAGGGAATTTAAATTTAGCGGCTTACTGTATTTTAAATCCCCGCGTATGGATTCAGGAGCTGAGACAGTGTCTTTAGGACACTTTCATTGTCCTTTGCCTCTGCTCTCCTTTGTGTTGGCTCTCTTCTCAGACAGGCTCTCTCTGTTGTGACAAAAATAGCTGTTTTTGGTACCTACAGTTTCATAAGAAGACTGCCTCCCTTTTGGTCTTTCTCCACCAAAGGACCCAGGGAAGGCTCTGATTGGCCAGGATTGGGTCGTGTAGCTAGAGAATACGGTGATCTGATTGGCCAAGTCCTAGGCATGTACTCACTCCTGGAGCCTGAGGGTGGATTCGAGAGGGGTGGCTCCCTGAATGGAGAAGAGGTCTATTTTTCCAGAGGAAGGTGGGCAAAAAGATAAAGGGACACTCGAGGGATTTGAAAAGTCAGACTTAGTGAAAGCGGAGTGGGTCCTCTTCCCCTCCAGATATGATGTGGAGCGGGATGCTGCAGGGATGTACAAGACCTGGATAGAAAATAAGGATGGAGTCGGGATGGGGAGCCTACTTTCTAATGCTCATGAAAAAATGTTCATTAAAAAGCATAATAGTAAGAATTATTAGTATAGTATAATTTTTAATGGAAAATGATATACAAATATTTTAATTACACATAAAAAATAATAGGTCTTTTTCTTGAGGTCTGAACTGAAATGAAACACCTGAAGGCAGGAAGAAAATAAATTTTTCAAGTAAAAATATGGCTGATTGTTTTTTGCAGACTACTGAGGAAATCTGATACTCGTAAATTATCAGTTACTTATTTTTTTTTAAAACTCAGTCAAGTTTAACTTGATTGTTTCATTTTTATATTCTGCTTTCTATGTTGGATTAGTTAAAGAAACTGCATCT
This sequence comes from Bos indicus, assembly GCF_029378745.1. Taxonomy (NCBI): domain Eukaryota; kingdom Metazoa; phylum Chordata; class Mammalia; order Artiodactyla; family Bovidae; genus Bos; species Bos indicus. The sequence goes on along the minus strand of NC_091774.1, from coordinate 63,633,215 downwards.
TTCAGTCTTTGTTTTCAGTATGCTTGTTCCAGCTATAGGGAAATTATATTTTCATTCAGTAAAGCTTTAAACCCAAGCATTCTGTTGTGACCACGGAGGCTTCCCAGGGGACTTCTTGACCCTAAGCCTCTAGGACTCATCAGTTCAAGTCCGACTGCCTCTGGCTGGTCCGTGTGTATGGTGAGCATTTGTGCATAGGGTTATTGTTTTGTTGGGTTTTTTGTTAATAATTGTTCTCTCTTGTCTCTTTTGGAGAAGGCAATGGCACCCCACTCCAGTACTCTTGCCTGGAAAATCCCATGGGCGGAGGAGCCTGGTGGGCTGCAGTCCATGGGGTCGCTAAGAGTCGGACCTGACTGAGCGACTTCACTTTCACTTTTCACTTTAATGCATTGGAGAAGAAAATGGCAACCCCCTCCAGTGTTCTTGCCTGGAGAATCCCAGAGACGGGGGAACCCGGTGGGCTGCTTTGGGGTCGCACAGAGTCAGACAGACTGAAGCGACTTAGCAGCAGCAGCAGCAGCAGCTTGTCTCTTTTATGCTGTAACTGCCCTCCCCGCCCCCACCTCCTCTCTTTTCTCATACTCTGATTTGTTGAAGATAGCAGGTCAATTGGTCAGTAGAATATTTCACAATCAGGCTTGGCAGATTGCTTCCTCTTAAAGTCTTTTAACTTGGGATGTCCATGCCCTGTTTTTCCTATAAATAAGTAGTTAGATCTGAAGCCTTGATTAGATTTGGGTTCCTCTTTTTTTGGCAAGAATAATTGAGGAATGGTGGTATGTTCAGTTTCATCTCTTATGTTTAAACTTTCAGGAAGTAAACTTTTAAAACGTGATTCCATTGCTCTTTTCCCTCAAAACTGGCACACTAGACAAGGGTGATGGTTCTCAAGGCTTGCAACAAAGTATATTTTCTTTTTGCACAGTGTATTTTCAACACCAAAAAAAAAAAAAAAATCAGGCATCTAAGCATCTCATATATAAGCCTAAGTAGCAAAGATGGAGCCAGAAGGGTTGATGAGTAAATTTCATTTTCTAGATACACCGGAGTATGAGTTTTTCCCAGGTGTTTCCCTTTAAATCTGATTAATTCTGCAGAGACAAGAAGAAGGAGGTGAAGAATGGGGGGTTATTCACCTGGCCAAAGATTAGAGGTGGGAGAGAGAAATCACAGGTGGAGGTTTCCCCTTTTTGAATATGCATATCAAATGCTAGTTGCCCTCAAAAGGCTCTCTCTTTTTTTTAAAACTTCTTCTGTTGATAAGGGATTTCAGGGCAGCTCTGGTTTTCCTCATCTGTAAAACCTCAATTCCTTTTTATTAATCTTCTTGTGCCTGTGAAATATCAAAATTAATCATTTCTAAAGAAGTTGCTCTTAAAACATTAAGTTTTTTCTGGGTCGAACCTCAGTGTACAAGTTTTTAGCAGGAAGAGGGCTCATAAGTTGTGTTATATGAGGGACATTTTCCTGTTTTTACAAACTTTCTAAGGTCACATGATTATGTATTTTAAAGCTATCTAGGAAAAGCAAACTTTCTTAGGATACATTTTAATGCATTTTAAAGCTGTTTAGGAAAAGGTACAGTCCGTGTCACAGCCAAAAGTGGAGTCTGCTGGTAATTTCTTCTGCTTAGTTTATTTTCCCAGTTAGGTAGAAAGAAATTTTCTTGTAAAAATTTTGTTCACCGTCAACTGCTCTATTGCACACAAGCAGACTGTTTCCTTCAGCGTACTTTGCCCTTTCTTATACCAAATAAATATTGTGCCTCCAAGCAGAAGCTCAGGTGTGCTAAGAGTACATATTTCAACTTGCCCCTCACAGCCCCCATTCTCCTATCCCACTCCCACTGCATTTTTCAAACCTTCAGACATGGATAATTTCATTCATACTCCAGGAGAAAGGAGCTAGGGATTATTCAGGTGTCATGATGATAGAAGTGAACCCAGGTTGGGCTTGCACCACCAGAATTGTCCAGCTGGCTTTGAAGGAAGACAAGCTACACTGACCTGGATGCAAACGCCCTGTCTGCTGCTTGCCATCTATCTGACTTTAGGCACATAATTCGATCTTTCCTTAAACCTCAGTATTCTTTGCTTTAAAACGGGGATCGCACTGTTAAATGCCATTTGTTGAGGGCATATCATGCACCAAGCATTGCTTTACTTACCTAATCTCATTTGTAACAGTTTGATGGGGAGTACTGTTTTTCTCATTGTGCACGAAGCTGAGGTCAGAAAGGCTAAGTCATTTGCCTCAAGTGATGCCCTTAGTGACTCCTAGCATTGTGCTAAGGATAAAAAGTGTTTTATAGATCTTAGTCGGGCTTCCCTGGTGGCTCAGATGGTAAAGAATCTGCCTACAATGTGGAAGACCTGGGTTCAGTCCCAGGATTGGGAAGATCCCCTGGAGGAGGGCATGACAACCCACTCCAGTATTCTTGCCTGGAGAATCCCCATGGACAGAGGAGCCTGGTGGGCTATAGTCCATGGGGCCGCAAAGAGTCAGACACGATTGAGTGACTAAGCACACACACAGATGATCTTCCCGACTCAGGGATTGAACCCGGGTCTCCCGCATTATAAGTAGACACTTTACTGTCTGAGCCACCAGGGAAGTCCAGATCTCAATTATCAGGCTTAAAAGAAGCATATGAGAAATAATTTCTGGGGTTGTTAGTAACCTCATGCATATAACTGTAGACCTGAACATTTTGTTAGGATAAAGTTACTGAGTGATTTTTTACTTTTGCTCCTCATATAGCTTAGCTCTTCGGTTTTCAAGCAAGTATATAAAATTGGTTATTGCTTCATTTTACAGAGGAGGAATCTGAGTCAGAGTTTAGATGATTCACCCATGACCACAGAGTAAATAAATGATAGACGTGGGCTGGAACACAGGCATTCAGATGCAAAACCCATGTTTTTTCAGACTGATCTTTTGGGTTAATCTAAAGAATCTAGGTTAATTTAGCTCTGTCAAATATATCTGAAAGAAACCAACAAATCCAGTTCCTTTGGTATGGTAGCCTGAAAAATGACTCCCAAGGATATCCAAGTCTTCATCCTTGGAGGCTGTGAATGTTGCTTCCTGTGGCAAAAAGGGACTTTGCCTACGTGACTAAGTTAGGGATCTGGAGATGGGGAGACTGTCCTGAGTACCTGAGTGGGCCCTCACTGTAATGAGTGTCCTCATAAAAGGGAGGCAGAGGGAGATCGGACTACAGAAGAGTGACTGGGGATGTGGTGAAGGCGGCAGGAGGTCAGAGTGATGTAGAGATGTGAAGGAGGGGCCGAGGAATGCGGGTGAGTTCTGGAAGCTCAAAAAGACAAGGAAAGCTATTCTCCCTGAAGTCTCCAGAAGAAAATAACCCTGCCAACACATAAACTTTAGTGCAGTGAAGCTTATTTTAGACTTCTGGTCTCCAGAATTGTAAGAGCACAAATTTGTGTCCTTTCAAGCCACCAAATTTGTGGTAATTTGTTACAGCATCTGTGGAAAACAGATACACTTCAACTTGTGTGTATGTGGGTGTATGTGTGTTAGTCAACTCTGTTGTTCCAGATCTGCTACCCTAAGGACTGTAGCCCGCCAGGCTCCTCTGTCTGTGGAATTTTCCAGGCAAGAATATTAGATTGGGTTGCCATTCCTTTCTCCAGGGAATCTTCCCGACTCAGGGATCGAACCTGGGTCTTCTGCATTGCAGGCAGATTCTTTATTGTCTGAGCCACCAGGGAAGCCCCATACTTCAACTTACTGCGCAAGAACTGCAGTTTTCGGTCTGTAAGTCTGTGCTTAAGCCTACTTTGAAATGGGCCAGTGATGTTTAGAGGTAAACCGCTGACCCCTATAGATGATAACTTCTGGATTTTGGTCTAGGAGCACTGACCATTCCTGCTGTTCAAGTATGCATCCTTTCAAACTTTCAAGAGTTTGGAAGATTCTAATGACTCAGTACTTAAAGAATCAGACACATCGACAGCTCCATTCTGTTGCCAGGTAGGAGGAGGCAACAGAATCCAGAGGGAGTTTTCCAGCTTGCAGTTTAAACTTCACTGCTCAGCCTTTAAAGCAGAGGTTACAAATTGATTGCCCTTAGGCCAGAGATAGATTTTGTTTGACCTGACAGTGATTCTTTACAATTTCAGTTATTTCCCAGAATTTAAAACTCAAGTGATCTCACATAAAAGCTGTGGTTTCTGACTTTTCTGGAGAATGGAAATATCTGGCAACATTGGGGTTATGTTATCAATAGTACTTGGCTGGTAGATCGGGTTCCTCGCTGCCTCCTTTGGGCAGGGGTGGGGTGGTTGGGCTGGCTGTCCCTGTCAGTTTGATGCCATCTTTCTTTCCAGGACCTTCGTCATTTATTTTTCTCACTTGCTTGGCCCCTGTAGGTACCTGAGTTTGTGGCTTTGCTTTAAGGGAAAAAGACCAAATCCATATTTTGAACAGTTTAGCGAAATCATTGACCGTTGGCGATAATCATGGAAATTCATGGAGAGAGGTGACTGAAGAGTTGAGACTTTGCCTTAGTTTTTGCTTAACTGAGGCAAATATCTTAGTTTTTAAATAGGAAGAAACCCCCCCCCCCCCGCCCCCCGCAGTAGATGCTGGAAACCATAGAGCAGTGAGATTAGCATGAGTTGTTGGTAAAGCTATTAAGCTGGATTTTGGAAAGCACATAGGGAAGAAAACAAGGGTTTAGAACAAAGATGTGTTAATCATGCACAAGGCAACGCTCAAGTCTGTTTCTAGAATTACTAGTCTCTGTGGAAGGTCACTAATGTAGTTGATCTTTATTGCAAAAAGACACAATAGTTATTTTTTGATGTCTTGGTGGATAGTTATAAGCTAAGTACTTAAGTGAGTGATTTGTGCCTAGTTGAACAACAAAACCTGAGGAGCGGAGTTAAGTGTCTTTATCAGCCTGATGAGTGATTTCTCGTGTAGTGCTCCAGGGTGGGAAGAAAGCAGCAGTTGCGTTACTCTCAGCTTCCTTTTCCGTATGGTCCCCTGCCTGCACCAGACCCACCGACTCTTCTCACCTGCTGGCCCCATGGCTGCCCTCGTGACACCTCACTGTCCATCCCTGTGCGTCCCCTGCTCATCTTGGCCAAAGAGTCATCAAATCCTTTTTCTCTGCCATTCAGCCGAGTCCAGTATTTGATCTATCAAAGAGTATTTCGCGAGGCAACAAAGCATGAAAACATTTTATGCACCATTTTTTTTTTCCTAAGAAAGTCCAGCCTCTCTCAGGCTTGGGTCACGTGCCACGTTGTACGTAGTGCCAGGGCTCCTTTACCTTCCTCTCATTATTCGGTTTGCAAGGAATCACTGTGTGTGCATTTCGACCCCAAGGGAGATGTGGGACTGGTGCAATTCATGCACCTGCCTTCTGATACTGATTGTCTCCATGAATAATAATACCCTTGTCTCTGGGTCATGACAAGTTTTTACCCCACCTCTGGGGCTCTGTGGCTCCTTTCTTGAAAGGAGCATCTTTGGCCCCAGAAATCTCTTCTCTAGGCTGGTAACTCCTTGCCCTTCTTGAAAGGCTTAATGGTTTCAGACCTCCAGGAGTCCTACTCTCATTCCTGTTTGGTTCATCCACAACATACTTACTATAACTTGTACTGGCTGATCTCTTTGGGGAAAAGCTTGGTTTCACTTGACTATCTAAATTAGCAGCTGGTTCTTAACAATGGCTATTGATGCAGCGGCAGCTGCTGTCTTCCTGAGCCCTTTCTCAGATTGATTCCTGCTGATGACTTTTGCGCTCTTGGACTTAACCCCATCTAAATGACTAGATTCTTTATGATAGCTTCCCTCAGGTCGTCTCATGGAGAGGCCTTTTAGAATCTTTTCACTGCCTGAATATCAGAGACCAGTTTTACATACTGTAAATATATGCAGCAACAAGGAAGAGCCTTTCTTCTTATGAAAACACTGAAAAGGTACTTTTAAAATATTGAAATAACGTGTAACAGGATGGAAAGCAAATGCTTTGGAAGCCAAAGCAAAAAGATTTCAACAGTTGAGGATGACTCTCTAAAGGAAATAGAATGGAATTTGAAGGATAAATGTGTGGTCCTGAATTGCAATAAAAGACAAAAACCATGCCTTCAGGTTCAAGGTTAGACTACCTGGCTTAACTGTGGTACATGCTAGGATGGGAGTTGGAGATTTCATTTGACTAAGAAGATCACCATGACCTGAGTGCTAAGAGAGGATGTGCTCTTACGTGTGTTAGCAGCAATGCTTTGTCCAGGTTGAGAGGGGAAGCCCCAGACCCTCTACCCAGGGATTGAGCCCTGGCAGCTGGTGGTCATAATGCATCATATTGACTAGCATATTGACTTAAACAATTTTGGAATGAAATTTCTTTGGGTGAGGCATTGCTCTCCAGTGTTAGGTGTTTGTCACTTCGGTGATTCTCAAGACTTCTGTGATCCTCCCTTCTCAATCCCTTATATAAATACAGTTCTCCGGGACTAAGGTCCACCCTAAGCCTACTCTTTGAGAGGGACTTAATAAAATGAAGGGGATGAAGAAGAGGACGTTCTGGATGGCATGGAAATTAGATGCCAGTTCGTGTTGTTATAGTTGAGAGAGCCCCAGGTCTGTAGTCTGGAGAGCTGTCTTCAGATGCCTGAAGGATTGTCATGTGGAAGAGGAGTTAGATTCGGTTCATCTTAAGGAACTGTTTTAGACTGTGCACCTTACTTGAGTTAAAGTTGAGAGGTGCAGAAAGGAGCAGCTTGGTCTCTGTTTTCAAGGCTGTGTTTATGGTACAGTGGAGGAGACACACACAGATGGCTGTAAAATAGTGATACTCTGGGTCTCTAGGAGACACAAATGAAGAGGCAGATTTCTGCCCAGTTTAGAAAGGCCTTTCCCAACAGTTAGACTTCCCTGGTGGCTCAGACAGTAAAGAATTGGCCTGCAACGCATGATACCCAGGTTCCGTCCCTGGGTCGGGAAGAACACAAGTGGAGTGGGCTGCCTTGAAAACTAGTCACCAGTCATGTTGTCCTGCTGGCAAAGAGGAGCTGGAGGAAGTCAGAACAGATGACTTTTCTGCCTCTATTAATCTATGGTTCAAGCCCCTCAACTGGCTTTGCTTTTCTTAACCAGAGAGAGTCGTTGCCAAGCTGAATGCCCACGGGTTGAACTCTGTGTTCTGGGTGGACCATGCTGGAAAGAGTGTGAGGTGGCATAGTTTCCACCAGGTGGAATTGCATTGGTGTGTTTGTTTTATGGGGCCAATGAGAACGGACCCGGCTGTTTTTCTCGTTCACGGACCTGCTAGAAGAATCTAGTGGCACATTTGGCGGGTACGGTCTTGCTGCTTTTGTTTGTTGGTTGCATCTGGTTGTGAGGATCATGGCATCCCATTTGAGTGGGGCAACATTTCATTTCCTGGGACAAGTAGGCTGAGAAAAGTCGGTTTCCCGTATTTCTCACCTCCAGGAATCCAGGTGACATCCAGAGATGAGCTGCTGAGACTGGAGGTTCCAGGTTCTTCCCGTTTGATTTGTTATTGTTGTTTAGCTGCTCAGTCGTATCCGACTCTTTTGCGACCCCTCGGACTGTGGCCTGCCAGGCTCCTCTGTCCATGGGATTTCCCAGGCAAGAACACTGGAGTGGGTTGCCATTTCCTCCTCCAGGGGGATCTTTCCAACCCAGGGATCAAACCCAGGTCTTCTGCATTGGCAAGTGGGTTCTTCACCACTGAGCCACCAGAGAAGACCTTCCCTTTTGATACTGGAACTTGAAAATAATTCAGACTTCTATTGTTGGGTCCCTGAGCCCTAAAAAACATGTATGTCACATTTGGGCTCCGTGCAGAAGGCTGAACCAAGCAAAGGCAGCCTGGGAGGCAGAATGTTCTGGTAGCACCATTCTCGTTCTGTCTTCTTTTTGCTGCCGAGCCACCATTCTCATCAGCTCTCCCTTCCCCACCGTCGATAGAATGCAGTTGTAAGGAGGCCAGACGGGACCTTTTTCTTTTGGCAAACGCGTTCTAAAGTTCCAAAAGGCAGACATTACCTGAGTTTGGCATTTCCTCCCAGTTTTGTGTGTCGTCTGACCCTGGGTCAGCTCTTTGGGACATTTCCCCCCAGATATGTCAAAAATCACCTGAAGGATGTGGAGATGAGGTGTAGGAGGTTAGAGGGAGCAGAACTGCCACCCACTGCCCCCAACTGCTCTCATCGCTTTGTAGGAAGGAGACAGGCAGTTCTTTCTTGAAAGCCTGGAGCCAGAACCAGAGGTGAAATGCCACAGCTGCTGTGGCCGCAGGGTGTGTGGACGTGTGCGTCGTCCTGACACTCTTCCCTTCCAGGAATTCTCTCCCCTGGGTGAGTGAGAGTTGAGCCAGCCTTGGATGGAGTGGGCTACCTGCCTCCTATATCGGGCCCCTGGGACTCTCTAGAGTAACAGAGGCAGAGCGTGGGAGTTCTCAGTTCTGACAGTTAACTTTCACCCAGAGGCTTAAAAAAATGCATGGACCCCAGTCCCCAGAGGTAATTTTTAAAAAAAATAAATACTTGCGATTTAATTTTTTGGCACACTTTAATTTTTATTAAGCGTATGGTTGATTTACAATGTTATGTTACTTTCTGCTGTATAGCAGTGTATCAGTTATACATACACATGTATCTACTCTTTTTAGATTCTTTTCCCATTAGGCCATTACAGAATATAGAGCTCCTAGTAGGTCTTATTAATTATCTATTTTATATTTGGTAATGTGTGTATGTCAGTCCGTCTCCCAGTTTATCCTTTCCCCCACCTTAATTTTTTAAGAGCTTTATGTATTTCCACAGTGTACCTTTCACCCATTTGCAGTGTACAATTCAGGGGTTTTAGTATATTCACAGACTTGTATGAGAAGTACCACAATTGGAGGACATTTTTAACAATCACGGGCTTCCCTGATAGCTTAGTTGGTAAACAATCTGCCTGCAATGCAGGAGACCTGGGTTCGATCCCTGGCTTTGGGAAGATCCCCTGGAGAAGGGAAAGGCTACCCACTCCAGTGTTGTGGCCTGGAGAATTCTGTGGACTATAAGAGTTAGACACCACTGAGTGACTTTCAGTTTCACGTTACCAGTCACCCTCAATTTCCCTTCAGAATCCTCAGTCCTCAGCAATCAACCACCTATCTACTTTCTATCTCTAATTTGCCTCTTCTGGACGTTTCTTGTAAAGAGAACCATATAGCAAGCGGTCCTCTGTAACTGACTTTTCTCTTAGCATAATGTTTTCAAGGTTTGTCACGTACTTCATCACGTATTTCATTCCTTTTATCCTCAAATAATATTCCACTTTAGGAATATGCCATATTTTGTTTATCCACCATCAGATGACAGGCGTTTGGGCTGATTCTCATTTTTGGCTATTACGAGTAATGCTGCTAATGGCTACAAATTTCTGTGGGGAAATATATTTTCATTTCTCCTGGGAATACACCTGGACACGGAATTTCTGGGTCACATGGTAACTTTACATCTAAGCTTTTGAGGAACTGCCAGACGTGGTTCAAAGCAGCTTCACCATTTTACAGAGGCATTTCATAAAAGCTCCCCGTGGTGAGTCTAGCTGCGATTATAATGTGCTGCCCTGTGGGTTGCAGTTCTCACCCTGCCTCATTTGGTGGTGGTGGTTGTAGTTTTCGTAATCTTTGACCGCACCCTGCGGCCATGCGGGAGCTTAGATCCCCAACCAGGGATCAAACCCACTCCTCCTTCGTCTTAAGCACTGGACTCCTGGGGAAGTCCACTTGGCCTCATTTGAAAGTAAAACAACTGAAGAACAGAGATCAGCTTTTACGCAAAGGAGAGAATATTTTTAGAGCAGAGCATCCACCCCTTGCAAGGTGTTCTTTCCAACCTCCTCCATCCCTCAGCTCTCGCTAGTAGTCCAAGGCTAACTGAGCTCTGGCTCGGGGACTGGTCAGTCTAATGCCGGAGGAAGTGTCCACCTAGGATCTGGCTTGGCTGCAAAGAGTTAAGTTGGTCTGGAAACCTGATCTGCAGTTGAAGTGGAGCAGAGCCCCAGATGTGTAATCCCCGCTTCTAAGGATGCGACATCTCTTCTTGTAAGCGTCATCGCTTTCTTGGTGCTATCTGGTAAAAACTGAGTCATGAGGTGCTGACAAAAAATCCCTTGCATTCAATGTGAAATTTGAGGCATCTGCTCATTCCTGAGATATTCACAGCTGTCAGCCCTGCTGTCTTGATGGTAAACAACTTGCTGGGAATGAACTCCTGCCACTGTGACTTTTCCCTGGCTTGTCTGAGAGAGGCATGGACCCAGATGGTGTGCCCTGGAGAGTGCGGGGGTAAGGGACTGCCTGGGGGTCACCCAAGGATCGGGCAGCTCTGCCTTTCACAAAGCACTGCTTCCAGGGCAGCCCCAGTGGAGGGAGGCAGAGGCCAACCGAGTTGTCCCGAGGGCTCTGAAAGGACATTTGTCTCACTGCAGAGGCGCGTTGCCCTGATGCCTGTGAAGCAGCCTGAGTCCTGTTCTCCCTTCTCTGTGTTTGCAGCCATGGCACGGGGTACGAGAGTGACAACCACACCACACCCATCCTCTGTGGCGCCCAGTACCGGATACACACCCACGGCGTCTTCAGGGGCATTCAGGTGAGTACACGGGGCCCCGGCTGCCTCTCTCCTTCCCAACAGCCTCTCACGTCCTCGCTGCTGGCTGTTTGGCCCTGGCAAGTCTGTTCCTAACCATAGGCTCCTGTGTCAGCAGGGATCCCCCCTCTTCCACTGGGGCAGGCTGGGAGGTCTTCTCCTTTCCAGAGGCCGGTGTGCATGCAGCCGCCTCACTCAGACCAGGGTGCTTTCTGCAGAATTCCCTTCTTTCCTCCTTCACTGTTTAATTCGCCTTCTCTAGGGTAGGCTATGCACATCTTACGTTGGGGCTAAATGAGCTTGAATTAATGACCTGGACTGTGGACTTCTAAGACTTGTTCTGCACGGTCAAGTGCCCAAAGGTAGACTCCGTCTTTGCTAAGGGAGAGTGAGGAAAGGAAAGTAAAATGGAAATTGGACGGAAGGCCATCTCCCGGAGCCTCTTTTGGGCATTCAGAACCACGCACAGTTACCAAGGGCTTGTGTTTGTGCCTTTTGGCGTGTGACTCTGTGGTTGCAACAACATGAGTAACGGCTGAGATACTTTCTCCAGAGTAGTCAGCACATTAGAAATAAGTTGTGTGTGGGCCAAGTTCCCACGTGATGTGTGGAGCAAGTGCTCTGAGATGTTCTGAAGAATGTTTCCAGAGGCATCATGGGGATAGAACAGCGTGTTCCCTCATCCCCAAGCCTTCCAGTGGTGAGAATAAAAGTGAGGGTGACAGAAACATGGACATCTGATGGAAGTCAGACAAGTAATGTCAGCCTTCTCCACCAGGACTGGCTGACACTGACAACTCTGTTTTATTTCCTGTTGCCCGGTGCGCTGCCTCTGGGGTGAATTAAAGGACCTGTACGAAACTCCTTTTCCCTTCCTTTTCACCAAGCCCAGTTTATCAGACTTACTGTCGTGGTCTGTGTTAATTTTCCTCCAGAGCGGACCAATCAGACACAGCTGCCTCCTCATTTAAACTTATTCCATCTTTTGCCTTAAGACACTGTGGCCCGTCAGTAGTAGAGCCGTATGGTATTGCTGCTGCTGCTGCTGCTGCGTCGCTTCAGTCGAGTCCGACTCTGTGCGACCCCATAGACGGCAGCCCACCAGGCTCCCCCGTCCCTGGGATTCTCCAGGCAAGAACACTGGAGTGGGTTGCCATTTCCTTCTCCAATGCACGAAAGTGAAAAGTGAAAGGGAAGTCGCTCAGTCGTGTCTGACTCTTAGCAACCTCATGGACTGCAGCCCACCAGGCTCCCCCGTCCCTGGGATTCTCCAGGCAAGAACACTGGAGTGGGTTGCCATTTCCTTCTCCAATGAATGAAAGTGAAAACTGAAAGTGAAGTCGCTCAGTCGTGTCCGACTCTGTGCGACCCCATGGACTGCAGCCCACCAGGCCCTCCGTCCATGGGATTCTCCAGGCAGGAACACTGGAGTGGGCGCCATCGCCTTCTCCAGCCGTATGGTACTACTGTATGTTTACTTCCAAAAAGATCGCGCAGCAAGAGGTGAAATAGGAACTTGAACGTATGCTTGTAGGTGGTGGGGGAAGTGCCCAGGGCAGGAGTGGGTAAGCTTAGAAGTGGTCCCAGGTCTTAAGACAAACTGTGGATGTGCTCTCGGGCCCTGACGTGCACATCTGTGTGAGGACGAGGTGGGTTCAGTGACCCCTCAGGCACTTGCGTTGCTTTTGCTTATGACTCACTGGTCCCCAGAGCCTAAGGGGCATTTGCCTCACTGTTTCCCTCTAGCTTCTTCTCATGGAGGACCAAACCATGCACACACACTCCTACAGGATAAAGGTGATCCACAGAATGCCCTGTGATGGACATAGAGTGGGCAGAGGGCACACACACGGTGCTTCCTGGTGTCTCTAGTAAAGGATCGTGCTGGCAATGCTGTGGGCTTCCTGTGGTTTCAGCTCCCTTCACAGACAGAACCCTCACCTCCCAGGATGTATTCTTCTTCCTTGTCATTGACTCACACGTGGAAGGTTGCTCAGTTGGGGGCTCATTTTTCTCTAATAAGGACTTCCCAACCCATTGCAGATAGGGCCCGAGGTCATGTGGCCTGGTGTCCGAGTGGGAGGGAATAGAGTAGAACCTGGGGCTTTGACTTCCAGACCTCTCTGCTTCAAGATTGAGAAGCTGAGAGACAGGAAAGATTGGGAACTCTCCCAGTGTGCAGCATTTCTTTTCCAGATGCTCTGGATCAGCAGCCCTAAGACTGACTTCATCTCAGGTCCCGGTTCTGGTTGATCAGCAGTGATGATCTTAGGGCAGTGCACTGTTGAATGTGCTGCTCTGTCATCCACTAGCGATGTCTGCTTTGGGCACCTCAGATGTTGGGGGGAGTGGTTTCAGGCATCACATCCACTATCCCTCCTTTGGGAATACTTCAAAGCTCACTTTCCTTGGGACCAATGTGAATGTTCACATGTGGCTTAAAGCCTCTGTTCATCTTACGCTCTGCTTGCAGGATGTGCGGCGTGTGCCTGGAGTGGCCCCGACTCTTGTCCGGTCGGCATCTGAGACCAGTGAGAAGCGCCCCTTCATGTGTGCTTACCCAGGCTGCAATAAGAGATATTTTAAGCTGTCCCACTTACAGATGCACAGCCGGAAGCACACTGGTAAGTGCATTCACTGTCCAGTCTTGGTTCTGGTGGCTCAGGGGCGGCTTGGCAGGCCCTGCTTCCTGCTGTCACTGTCAGGACACAGGTGATTTCTGGAATGCAAAGTAGACACTACTTTCAGGGGATGGAAAAAGGCTGCCAGGCCATTATGTATCCTGAGGTTCTATCCTTTATTTAAAAAGGGAAGAGCAGAGTAGGTAGAGAGAGAATTTCACAGAATTAAAGAGACCTGGCTTGAAGTCTGGTTTCACCACCAGGTGGTGTGACCTTGAGCAAGTTACTAACCACGCTTCAAACTTCATCTGCCTTACATGGAAAATGGAGATGATAGCCTCCCTTATACAATTGTTGAGACTAGATTAACTTCTAAAATCAAATTGAATGAAAGGAATTAGAGATATGAACCATCTCTTCCAGTTCCCTGTGTCAGTAAGTCTGAATAAACGCTCTAACTTTTATAATAGTATTAGCATCTCTTACGGGAGAGGAGCTAGCCTTGGGGCTTGGTAGTTAGATGATTCTAGGAACTTGATGTGCAAGATTATTCTGGAGACTTAGAATGAGATGGTCCAAAGAAGAACTTAACTGCTTGGGTTAGTAATAACCAACCAGGTAGGAGTGGGAAAATGGCTTCTAGGTTTAATTTTTGTTTTCAACCCCCCTGAAAAAGATGATTTTTGATGATGTTTTAAAGAAAACTGGATTTTCCCACAGGTTACAGGGTGTGCCTCTGGGAAAGAACTGGCCACGTTTGGTTGTTGGCCACAGGGAATGTGAACATCAGTTTCACAAATGTCTGTTCTTGGTTGGCCTTGTGGGCACTAGATGGGAATGTGACTGAGTTTTCCTACAGGAAATCAGGGCAAAGCGCAGGCTTTCCTACTGGGGAGCTGGTACCATTTTTTCCCCACGATTTAAGGTAGCTTCTTCGTTTTAAGTACCATTATTGTTTATTATTGCTTCCCTCATAGCTCAGTTGGTAAAGAATCCGCTTGCAATGCAGGAGACCCTGGTTTGACTCCTGGCTTGGGAAGATCCGGTGGAGAAGGGATAGGCTACCCACTCCAGTATTCTTGGGCTTCCCTTGTGGCTCAGCTGGTAAAGAATCCGCCTACAATGTGGGAGACCTGGGTTCAATCCCTGGCTTGGGAAGATCCCCTGGAGAAGAATAGTGGCTACCCACTCCAGTATTCTGGCCTGGAGAATTCTGTGGACTGTATAGTCCATGGGGTCACAAAGAGTCAGACACAACTGAATGACTTTCACTTTCATTGTTTTATTGTTACTGCGGACTTTTCTTTGGGGAAGCTGAAGAAGAAAATGAGCTGGGTTCAGATCTCTTTAGACCATTGGTCTTTGCTAAGCCATTGTGTCTGAAGGCTACAGTGAAGGCTACAGTTCTGGCGTAGACCTGAGTTTATACTCAGTAGACCGCCTGCTTTAAGCTGAAAATGAGAAGTTGCATGTTGTGTTGTTATGTATTTCCCCAAATGAGATCATTTGAAAAGTATCTGATTATCGGAGAAGGCAGTGGCACCCCACTCCAGTACTCTTGCCTGGAAAATCCCATGGATGGAGGAGCCTGGGAGGCTACAGTCCATGGGGTCGCTAAGAGTCAGACACGACTGAGAGACCTCACTTTCACTTTTATGCATTGGAGAAGGAAATGGCAACCCACTCCAGTGTTCTTGCCTGGAGAATCCCAGGGACGGCAGAGCCTGGTGGGCTGCCGTCTATGAGGTCACACAGAGTCGGACACGACTGAAGCGACTTTAGCAGCAGCAGCAGCAGCAGACCGCCTGCTTTAAGCTGAAGATGAGAAGTTGCATGTTGTGTTGTTATGTATTTCCCCAAATGAGATCATTTGCAACGTATCTGATTATAAGGAAAATGATAAAGTAAAATTCTGCCTAGATAAATACAAGAGAATACACTGAAGGCAATATGGTTGTAGAAATTATAATGGAAAAGAGGCACTTAGAAAACAGTAAGGGTTAGATGTCTGTGGGAAGGGAAGGCAGTAAGAAAGATAGCCATGACCTTCAGACCTGCCGGAGCCTTTAAGAAACTCTTCCGTGCAGAAGACGAGGAGGGAAGGGTATTTAACATCACTGAAGTCCCCTTCTTGAAAGAGTGCCATCTTTTTGTATCTATTCTCAATAATAGTTCAGTTCAGTCGCTCAGTCATGTCCGACTCTTTGCGACCCCATGAATCGCAGCATGCCAGGCCTCCCTGTCCATCACCAACTCCTGGAGTTCACTCAGACTCATGTCCATCGAGTCAATGATGCCATCCAGCCATCTCATCCTCTGTCATCCCCTTCTCCTCCTGCCCCCAATCCCTCCCAGCATCAGAGTCTTTTCCAATGAGTCAACTCTTTGCATGAGGTGGCCAAAGTACTGGAGTTTCAGCTTTAGCATCATTCCCTCCAAAGAATACCCAGGGCTGATCTCCTTCAGAATGGACTGGTTGGATCTCCTTGCAGTCCAAGGGACTCTCAAGAGTCTTCTCCAACACCACAGTTCAAAAGCATCAATTCTTTGGCACTCAGCCTTCTTCACAGTCCAACTCTCACATCCATACGTGACCACAGGAAAAACCATAGCCTTGACTAGACGGACCTTAGTTGGCAAACTAATGTCTCTGCTTTTGAATATGCTCTCTAGGTTGGTCATAACTTTTCTTCCAAGGAGTAAGCATCTTTTAATTTCATGGCTGCAGTCACCATCTGCAGTGATTTTGGAGCCCAAAAAAATAAAGTCTGACACTGTTTCCATTATTTCCCCATCTATTTCCCATGAAGTGATGGGACCAGATGCCATTATCTTCATTTTCTGAATGTTGAGCTTTAAGCCAACTTTTTCACTCTCCTCTTTCAATTTCATCAAGAGGCTTTTTAGTTCCTCTTCACTTTCTGCCATAAGGGTGGTGTCATCTGTATATCTGAGGTGATTGATACTTCTCCCAGCAATCTTGATTCCAGCTTGTGTTTCTTCCAGTCCAGCGTTTCTCATGATGTCCTCTGCATATAAGTTAAATAAGCAGGGTGACAATATACAGCCTTGACGTACTCCTTTTCCTATTTGGAACCAGTCTGTTGTTCCATGTTCAGTTCTAACTGTTGCTTCCTGACCTGCATACAAATTTCTCAAGAGGCAGATCAGGTGGTCTGGTATTCCCATCTCTTTCAGAATTTCCCACAGTTTATTGTGATCCACACAGTCAAAGGCTTTGGCATAGTCAATAAAACAGAAATAGATGTTTTTCTGGAACTCTCTTGCTTTTTCCATGATCCAGCGGATGTTGGCAATTTGATCTCTGGTTCCTCTGCCTTTTCTAAAACCAGCTTGAACATCAGGAAGTTCACGGTTCACATATTGCTGAAGCCTGGCTTGGAGAATTTTGAGCATTACTTTACTAGCATGTGAGATGAGTGCAATTGTGCAGTCATTTGAGCATTCTTTGGCATTGCCTTTCTTTGGGATTGGAATGAAAACTGACCTTTTCCAGTCCTGTGGCCACTGCTGAGTTTTCCAAATTTGCTGGCATATTGAGTGCAGCACTTTCACAGCATCATCTTTCAGGATTTGAAATAGCTCGACTGGAATTCCATCACCTCCACTAGCTTTATTCGTAGTGATGCTTTCTAAGGCCCACTTGACTTCACATTCCAGGATGTCTGGCTCTAGGTCAGTGATCACACCATCGTGATTATCTGGGTCATGAAGATCTTTTTTGTACAGTTCTTCTGTGTATTCTTGCCATCTCTTCGTAATATCTTCTGCTTCTGTTAGGTCCATACCATTTCTGTCCTTTATCGAGCCCATCTTTGCATGAAATGTTCCCTTGGTATCTCTAATTTTCTTGAAGAGATCTCTAGTCTTTCCCATTCTACTGTTTTCCTCTGTTTCTTTGCGTTGATCGCTGAAGAAGGCTTTCTTATCTCTTCTTGCTATTCTTTGGAACTTTGCATTCAGATGCTTATATCTTTCCTTTTCTCCTTTGCTTTTTGCTTCTCTTCTTTTCACAGCTATTTGTAAGGCCTCCCCAGACAGCCATTTTGCTTTTTTGCATTTCTTTTCCATGGGGATGGTCTTGATCCCTGTCTCCTGTACAATGTCACAAACCTCATTCCATAGTTCATCAGGCACTCTATCTATCAGATCTAGGCCCTTAAATCTATTTCTCACTTTGACTGTATAATTATAAGGGATTTGATTTAGGTTATACCTGAATGATCTAGTGGTTTTCCCTGCTTTCTTCAATTTAAGTCTGAATTTGGCAATAAGAAGTTCATGATCTGAGCCACAGTCAGCTCCTGGCCTTGTTTTTGCTGACTGTATAGAGCTTCTCTGTCTTTGGCTACAAAGAATATAATCAATCTGATTTTGGTGTTGACCATCAGGTGATGTCCATGTATATAGTCTTCTCTACTATTATGTTAAGAACCTTTTATTAAATACTTTCCATGGGCTAAATTCTCTACATTCATTATTTCATTTTATTATCACAAACAAAACAATTATCCGGTGGGTAGGATATAGGGAAGACTCAAACTCATGCCTTTTAACTCCAAGTCACAAGCCCCTTGCTCAAAGAGTCGATGGTCTGTTTTGGAGGCAAGACATACAAAAGTGAAAAGGGAGAAGAGACTGTGTGATGATTGAGTCAATCTGGAGGCTCTGTAAAGATTCATTCAGAGGGTATTTTTCTGAGTGAGCATCGTTTGTTTCTTGAAGAAGGAAGGGCTTGGATTAACCAATAAAGGGTAGGCAGGGTCAGGCAGAGAAAGTAAAGGATGAGCATAAGCAGAAAGGCAGAAAAAAGACATGAGACTGGATAGAAGTGTTGCTTTTTCCAGCTTGAAGAGCTGAAGTTAAGGCACTAGGCTGGATATCAATAGAAAGTTGAGGAAAGTTTCCTGCTCTCAGGATTTTCCAGTCTGTGGCAGACGGTGGATCTGACAAGGCCCCATGTCAGCCATTCTGTAATGAGGGAAGGAAAGGCTTTCTATGTGAACAGGAAGCTTCCAAGAAGGCATCACAGAGGAAACAGCATTTGAGAGGGACGTGCCATAGAGTTTATGATGGGTTAGGAATCTGGAGATAGGGATGGAGGATGTTTAGTGTGAGCGAAGTATAAGGCAGGGTTCAGGAATGGTGAGTTCTATAGAGCAGGAGTATAGATGAATCAGGGAAGCAGAGGAGGTCTTGAGGCTGGAAAGGAACCAGGAACTGCCCAACAGCAGAAAGAACCGGCTGATCCTGGGATCGCTTGCTCTCCATCCCAGAATGCTGGTGACTCAGAATTCTCATAAGAAGGTGGGACGGTCCAGGGTTGCTCAGTGCACTCAGGGGGCGCAGTTCCTGGGATTTGGCTGAACTTTTCCTGCAAAGACAGGGGCAGGGCTTCACTGTGAGGCAGGAGGTTGTGTAATCCCATTCCTGTCTTCTCTCGAGTAAAGGGATACCCAGAACTCTAAGGCTCTGGCTCCTGGTTTAATTTGAACATCTTACAACCCTGGAGTTGTTTATACCTAACTCAGGGTTGGGAAGTCAGTAGCAGAGAATACCAGAGCTTTAGGCCATAAAACATAAAGTACTTACTCCACGGGGCCAGCTCTAGGGGACATCCATCCCAGAATTCTGCCACAAACTCAAGTCTTGGACTTAAGACCGCTTTGGTTTATTATTTGTTTAAATATTAGCTGCCAGTATTTTTTGAGCACTGCCTCTGTGCTAGGCTCTAGGCTAAGCCCTTCTGTGGCTGGTCTGTTGTAATCTGTTTACAAGTCCTTGGAAGCTGTCAGGTTATTGGCCCCGTTTCACAGTGAGGAAACGACACCTCACCCAGCAGATTGAAAGAGCTGGATATTCCCCACCATGTCAAACTCCAGAACCCGAGTTCCCTTCGCTTCCAACTCAGCCTTATTCACCCAGCCCCTAATTCCATGCCTCCTGCCCATGAATATATGTATGTAGGTGGGACTTCCTCCTAACCCTGTGGTTTGGCATGCATGCATGCTAAGTCACTTTAGTCGTGTCTGACTCTGTGACCCTAAGGATAATAGCCCGCCAAGCTCCTCTGTCCTTGGGAATTCCCCAGGCAAGATATTGGAGTGGGTTGCCATGCCCTTCTCCAGAGCGTCTTCCTGACCCAGGGTTGAACCTGCGTCTCTTACCATCTCCTGCATTGGCAGGCCAGTTTCTTATTGCTAGAGCAACCTGGGAAGCCCCCTAAGGTTGACAGCATATCCCTGAAACCTTCCACCCAAATGCCTTTCAGCATTTTGGGATCCTTTCAGTCCCAATAAGAGAAGTTGCCTCTAATGAGATCTTTATTTCCAATATCATTTTCCAATGGAATACGTATCTTCCCCAAGGTGAGAAACCATACCAGTGTGACTTCAAGGACTGTGAACGAAGGTTTTCTCGTTCAGACCAGCTCAAAAGACACCAAAGGAGACACACAGGTTTGTAGGCTCCCTTCTCGTTGCTGGCAGTGTGTTCCCTTGGGTCATTGTTGATTTTGTGATTCTTTTTATTGTTCAATATGGGTGTGAGAGGGTCAGCCATTTTTTAATTTCTCCAATAATTTTCCCTCCTAATTGCTGGGGATTTACCTTCTCTTAAAAAAAAAAAAAAAGAAGAAAGAAAAGAAAAGGAAACGTCCCACATTTCCCCTGAAAACCACAGAATCATGATATTCCCACTAGCAATTTGCTGATGATACACTGAGTGTCAGTAAAGAACACGGGTGGGGGGAGAGCAAAGTCCCATCTGTAGTGTGTGATTCACTTTTTCAGTCTCAGACACAGCTGAAACTTCTCTGAGAAGCTGGACACTTGTGGTTAAGCAATAGTTGTTCCCAAGACAACAGGTCTTCAAGGATTACTGTGCGGTATTAGGTGGCTCCTGCTGGGCCTGGGGTGTTGGGGAAATCCGAGGGCGAGCCAGACACTGCAGGTATGGCTGGAAATGCCCAACTCCTCAGGCCACCGGGAAGCGGGCCTTGTGGGCCTTGCTATGCCCCCACACGGTTAGGGCCGCGGCTAGACCTTCTCTGTCCGTTTAGGTGTGAAACCATTCCAGTGTAAAACTTGTCAGCGAAAGTTCTCCCGTTCCGACCACCTGAAGACCCACACCAGGACTCATACAGGTAAAACAAGTGCGTAAACTTTTCTTCACATTTATTTTTCTTTATTTTTTTAAACTACTGTTGAATGGGGTTGCTTGTGATGTGAGAGATTGGAAAAGATGAGTGGAAAAGTTCTAAACAGCTTTAGATTCAGGAGAAAGAACAGTGCATGGATGTCTTTAAATAATAACATTGTTTAAGAAGGAATGGGGGTGGGAAGTATGGAGCAGAAGAGATGTGAAAAGAACTGCTTTCAGGAGTGTCCAGAATGAAGTGAAGAGATAAGCTAAGTCCCTGCTGTTCCCAGTTTGTTGCATCACATCTTTATCGCTCAGTTTGATAGGATAATCAGCCTTGGAGGAAAATAGCAGAAATTCTAGCAAGCCAATCACTTGTACTCCTGAAAGTCTGCATTTTATAACACTGTTTTCAGAGACCTGAATCTTTGCTCTGCTAAAAGTTAATGCCCCAGGAGCAGGCATGGTTTCTGCCAGACTCATATTGGTGTGTGGGTATTATTTCCTTCATAGTAGAATAGAGGGAGGCACTTCCCCTCCTTCCCTCTGGCCCAGTGGTTAAGACTCAGCATTTTCAATGCAGGGAGCACAGGTTCAGTCCCTGGTCAGGGAACTAAGATCCGACATGCTGCATGGCCAAAAAGTAAAAATAAACAAACAAAAGGAGTAGAGAGAGAAAAGACATTTATTCACAGCTGCTGAAAGTTTTTGCTTCTCCACAAGGCTGGTATGATTCAGAATGAAAATAGCACCATCTTCGTTGTGTATTTTCTAGCTTTAGAGGGAGGACCAATGCTTAGTTTATCTCATTTTATCTTCACAACATCCTCAGAAGATAAGTAGGATAGGTAACATTTCATCCCCATTTTACAGATGAGGAGACTGAGGCACAGAATGATGAAATAACTTTGTTTAAAATCCCAAAGCTAGTAAGTAGCAACCCCAGATCTGTCTCTTCCCAGCCCACCTGCCCACTGCTTCTTTACTGGGGAAAGAGTCTGTGTTCACCCTGTGGCCCAGGGAGGAGAGAGAATCAGGAGGAGACCCCCTGGTCAGCAGAGTTGAGTTCCCTCGAGAGTTTGAGGAGGATGATGACCGACAGGAGAAGCGGTTAGGATTTGTCCATTAGGAGGTGACCTTTGACAGCACGGTTGGCCGTGGGAGCAGGGGACAGGAGCCAGATCAGGAAGGGCCGAGGGACAGTGAGTGGGAGGCGAGGGAAGTATAAGGCGTGATCCGCCGTGCAGTCCTGGATTCTCAGCCCCAGCAGGCTGTACTTGTAGGCAGTCAGAGTACCTGTGGCCCAGAGTCAGTGGGATGGACAGCTCATTCCCTGACTCGAGTACCTTTAATGTCACTTCTTTGCCTTAGTCCTGAACTCATAATTTGGTGGGGAAGAGGTACCCTGCGCCCCACCTCATGCATATCTGTCGATGTACAAAATGACCTATGTCACTCGCAGACTGTTTAATATCTAACTGGGAGCTATAGTTGATTAGCCTCCAGTTCTGACCCGGGGACAGTGCCTCCCCTGGGATATTTCTCAGTGCTTATCCCTTCCAGTATTTCTCAGAGAAGGACTAGCTATATCCTGAGAACCTCCCCAGGTGGAGGAATTGGCTCCTGTGATGTTTTTACTTAGGATAAAGCCACAGCTGTATTTCCATTATGCCGAGGCCCAGGAAGTGTGTCCTACAGACAGACCTGGATTTGGAATCAGACAGACCCAGGTTTAAGAAGTCTTGCCTGTGTCTGCACTCACCTGAGGTTCCAGCCTCATCTGTAGAATGCGGATAATAATGCTTACCTTACAGGTTGTTGGAAAGAGTACATGAAATTATATATATTATGTATAATTTATATATATATATATATGATAACCCAGCACAGAGCTTAGTACATAGATAAGCATTCAGAAATGCTAATTATCTTTCCCATCCAAAATGAGACTTGGAAGAAACTTCTGAGGCCTCCTTAGATGGAGAAGCCTCGATTTTTTGGCAAGCTTTGAAAAAATCTTGAAACCATGCCTCACCTCCAATCTTCTATATAATGGGTATTACTCTCTAAATAACCCTTTAAGGTAAAAGAAGCAAATACCATGTGTACTGAGGTCAGTGATTTATTTAACATGCCCAGCCCGTCCAGAATATGTATACAGACAGAGATGTTAAAGCTCTAGTTGCAGCTGTGCTACTGGGTGGCGGTCCATTAACAGTATCCTGCGTGATGATCCTAAGGCCCTTGCCTTCCAGTTAAGCTCAGTGCCCTCCTTAAACAGCAAACGGGAAGCGTTTGCACAATTCACAAAACCGTCTAATGACAGGGGTTGTGTTTTACCAAGTGTTTTCCCCCCTTGATTAAATATGAAGCACCCAGACATTTCCGTTACCTTGATTCGCTCCGTCTCTCCCATTTCCCAAGTCTTCTGACTCAGTGACATTTCGTAATTGTCACAGCATTTTAATCCTTGAGGCCCCAGAGGTGCTGCCACGTCAAGGCCGCCTCGTGAGATGAACTAGATGTGTGAGCTTAGGGAAAAAGCTAGAGGGAATGTGGAGTGGGTGCCTTGTGATGATTTAACTCAGGCCTCTGGTAGTTGAACTTGCAGCTCCGTCTCTCCACGGCAAGTGTCTCTGACTGGCCATTGTGTCAACAGGTGAGAAGCCCTTCAGCTGTCGGTGGCCCAGTTGTCAGAAAAAGTTTGCCCGGTCAGACGAATTGGTCCGCCATCACAACATGCACCAGAGAAATATGAGCAAGCTGCAGCTGGCGCTCTGAGGGGTCCCCACCGGCCGCCGTCCCGCGCCCCAGGCAGGACCGAGTGCGCGCTCCTCTCAAAGCTGACTTTCAGATTCCTCCTCACTCGCCTGTCGGAGAAGGAAACGGCGGTTGATCTTTCTTCATCCAACGTCTGAGACAAGATGCCTGTACTACTGGATTCTACCAGGTTTGCCCAAAGGAGTTGGTCTCTGCTTAGCCAACTTTGAGTTGACTCGTAAGGCCCTGGAGAAGTGGCTCTCAGTGTCCGGTTAGTTAAAAGCCCGTCACCATTTGGTCTGGATTTTCCACTGTAAGCAGAGCCACTGTTGGTGATGTTCCCCTGCCCCTTCTCACTTTACGCTCATTTTCAAGAGGAATGGAGTCATTGTACCATTTTCCATCATAGAATATTTATGGGCCCAGGCATGTGGATGTGTCTGCTAATGTAAACTTTGTCATGGTTTCCATTTACTAACAGCAACAGCGAGAAATAAATCAGAGAGCAAGGCACTGGGGGTGAGTCCTGTCCGACATTCCGGAGGTTAGGCAGGCTGCTAACCTGGACCAGGCAACTTTTAAAACTCAAGCATTTCAAGCAGCTGAAAAAAAAAGAATCAGAACTAACCAGTACCTCTGCAGAGATATCTAAAAGAATCTTAGCATTCAGTTAATTCATTGTTAATGTTAGCACAATGCTCTTAAGAAATCGTGCTTGAGGATCTGAGATTTTGTTTTTGTGTTTCTGTTTGACTTTTGAGTTGTAATCATATACATCTTCAGAGATGTACATATCTCCTCACACAAAGGAAGTGGAATTCATTTTTATCATTTGGGGTGTCCTTAGAGTATACAGACCATGCTGGTTATGTGGCTTCAAGTTGTAAAAATTAAAATGACTCTAAAAGAACATAAGGGCTGGTCCAGAATTTCCACTGATAAGACTGTTCTTAAGTAACTTAAATAACTTTGGGTCTCCAAGTATATGTGGAAAAAAAAAAAAATGAGACTTAATGGTGTGAGGAAATCCATTGTTTAAAGGTGGTTGGGTGTATGTGTGTGTGTTTTGTTTTTATTTTTTAAGGGAGGGAGTTTATTATTTACTGTTGCTTGAAATTATTGTGTAAATATATATATCTGATAATGATTTGCTCTTTGACAGCTAAAGTTAGGATATGTATAAATGTTAGATGTATCACTGTTTTGGTGTTGATCTTCCAACATATTGATGATAACACTAAAAATGTAACCTGCATTTTTCACTTTGCTCTCAATTAAAGTCTATTCAAAAGGAAAGTGGTAAGATTCTATCAGCTATATTGTGTTCACATCTTGGGGAGAGTTGAGCCTCTTTTCCACAGGTAAGGTGCTGACACTGACATCAGTGACCACTTAAGACTAATCAGGTCCTGACCATTCTTTGTTTCTCTCTGTTGAAACTCAGGAGGTAATTACTGACCCTAGAAGCAGCCAGAGAGCACCTCCTCTCATCATAAAGTAATTGTGATCACAAGGGCTCATGGCTGGATGGGGGGACTTGTGTGTTCCAAGTCATTTTCATCAGGCTATCATTGCATCACTTCTTATTCCATGTCAGCAAAAAAAAGCCTAGAGAGATGCAAATAACTGTTCTTTTTTTTTTTTTTTTAAAGTTCACAGGTACACACTGCAATTAGGAGGGTATAAACTGAACACCTAGTACAACTGAACTTGCAATTGTAGTTGCTATGAAGTAGCTCAGCAGGTTGGAGACAGCTCAGGCTTTCCAGGGCAGCCGAGTGTGAAAGCAAAGATCTACATTATCTATAAACTATAAACTCTCTTCCTGGTTCTGGTGGATAGTTTTTCAGTTGTAAATAAGGAGATTAATTTGGTGCCGCTCCTCTCCACTCCATTATCTGGGAACTTGCATGCATTCCAGGCTTCATTTCTTCATTTAAAATGTATCTTGAACAGACAGCAGCTCACCGCAGGGATTTTTCTGTGTTGAAGAGCAGCTCAAAGTTTGGGGCCGCCTGAAAGTCAGGTCCTGAGGCCCCACTTGGTTTGCATCTGGCTCTTGCATCACTGTTAATTATAGCAAATGTGGTGACTCATTTGTATCAGCAGTTTTTATCTTTTCCTGCCAGAAGACAGCATTTCTCTGGAGAAGCTCAGGACAAGCATGGCAAACGTCAGCGAGTCAGAACGAGCCAGGTTTCACAACAAAAGCGGCCACATTGTTTCAGCTGCTCGAGGAAGCCCAGAGATTCTCAAACCACTTCAGCAGGTTAGCTTGCAGTTAAGGTCATGGGCTTTGGAAAGCCGACCAACCTGGGTTCAGATTGTCAGTCCTTGTTTTCCTCATCTGTGTCTGACAGATAGTCGTAGTGAGGATTAAATTAGGGGAAAAGCATTAAAACTTCAACCACACAGCAAAGGCTTCATAAACATCATCTAGGAAAATGATTACCCAAGAACTCATGCTAATTTCCTTTCCACTCCCCTCTCCCACCTCCCCGCCCCAAACACTACCACTACCTCCAGCGTCCTTTTGGGGTATCCAGATATCTTCACAGGTCAAGTCCACCAAATGACAAACAAATCCATTTCCATGTACCACAAACCAGAGTTAAGGTTTGCAGCAACAGAGCTCTTGTCAACCTCCCCACAGAGACCACATCTGTTGGTTTTGTGTTTGGTAATGTACCCGGTGGCATTGAGTATGTGTTCTGAGACCTGCGGTGTTGACCATGAGCAGAATGTCAGGAAGAATGTTGGTCACAGGGAGCTCTCTGTAGTTCAGGCTAGAGGCTATATATAGGTGCAGGTGTCAAAATATACATTCTCCCATCTCACTTTAGTAAAGTGTCTGGTCCAGTATCTTTAAAAGGCCACCTCCAGTCCTTCAATGGTTCTTCCCAGACTCTCTCATCCTGGACCTTCTGTAGCACTTGGAGTACATAACATTCAATAGCATCTTAATATGGGTGTTGTGCTTTCGCATCTAGGACCGTCTGTCAGTAAGGTTGACAGGGTAAGTATTTTTCCCACTTTACAGATGAGGAATCTAAGGCTCAGTGACAGTAGTGGCTGAGGCTGGTCTTGGTATTCCATATCCAGTTTTCCTTCCAAAATGTGTTTGACGATGTAGACATGCACTCTGCTCCATGGTTTTATATCTGCAAGTTATACCTTCCTAACCATGTGTGCAGAGAAGGCAATGGCACCCCACTCCAGTACTCTTGCCTGGAAAATCCCATGGACGGAGGAGCCTGGTGGGCTACAGTCCATGGGATCGCTAAGAGTCGGACACAACTGAGCGACTTCACTTTCACTTTTCACTTTCCTGCATTGGAGAAGGAAATGGCAACCCACTCCAGTGTTCTTGCCTGGAGAATCCCAGGGACGGGAGAGCCTGGTGGGCTGCCGTCTGTGGGGTCGCACAGAGTCGGACACGACTGAAGCGACTTAGCAGCAGCAGCAGCAGCAACCATGTGTGAACTCCTAGAGGAGTAGATCATCTCCCTTCCTGTGTTACTTCCTCAAGGACTTCTCAGCTTTTACTAACCATGCTGCTGCTAAGTCACTTCAGTCGTGTCCCACTCTGTGCGACCCCATAGACGGCAGCCCACCAGGCTCCCCGTCCCTGGGATTCTCCAGGCAAGAACACTGGAGTGGGTTGCCATTTCCTTCTCCAATGCATGAAAGTGAAAAGTGAAAGTGAAGTCACTCAGTCGCTCAGCAACCCCATGGACTGCAGCCTTCCAGGCTCCTCCATCCATGGGATTTTCCAGGCAAGAGTACTGGAGTGGGGTGCCATTGCCTTCTCCATAGACATTCCCTATGGAATGGAATTTGTTCAAGTACAGTCTCCCATTCGGAAGTTCTGGGGCGGGGCCTGAGACCACATTCCTGACACGTTCCCAGGAGATGCCAACCCTGCTGGGCTATGGACCACACTTCGTGTTAGCTGCTCAGTCATGTCTGACTCTTCACAACCCCATGGACTGCAGCTGGCCAGGCTTCTCTGTCCATGGAATTCTTATATTTCTGGTGGCTCAGATGGACCACACTTTTTGCAAAAACCTAAAGGCTGGGCTCCATAAATACTTTCTGCTGAGTTTTGCACCTGACAGTCCTAGGAATACCCTGAACCTTCTTAGCCTGTAGACAGTGACCATGAAGATGGCCTGAGGCTCTGCTGTAATGGGCCCTGGGGCTGAGGGCAGGGCACTGGTGTTGAATGTGGTCAGAAGTGCTGCGTGCAGGCGAGTCCATCTCTGCAGAGGTTTGTTTTCAACACAGCCTGCCCATCCTCTGTCAGTGACGTTCCACAGGCAGGGGAGACACCCTCTCCCCCAACCCAAGTCCAGGTAAGGAGAAGCACGGTGCACGGTCCACCTGCATATCCAGTCCTCACTCCCCGCTGGGCTCACATTTCCACCGCAGGCCTGATGCCATCCTTGCCAGCGTCCATAGACCAAAACCTTCCAGTTTTTTGGAGAGGATTTATTTCCCACGAACCAGGCAGGAATCCCCCATGTCTCATCCCTACTAGGGGCCAGTGTTTAGCTCTTCAGATACCAAAGGGAAAAGGGAGAAGGCAATGTCTTCCAGAGCCCTGTGCCCCTTGCGAGTTGTTTACACCACTGACTTTGGACTAACCAGGTCAGGCATGTCAGGAACAGGTGTGTGTGTGTGTGTGTGTGAGTATAAGTAGAAGAGTGGTTCCCAACTAGACACATTTTTCTTCAGAGCCTTGCAGCCAGCAGAGTGGCTCAGGAATTGCTCACAGGTAAATGTGTAAGAACCACAGTGAACAAAGGAATCCCCCAAGAGAATGTGAAAGGCTTGGCCCTTTTTATTCAGGTCTTTGCTTCTGCTATGCTAAGTCACTTCAGTTGTGTCCGACTCTGTGTGACCCCATAGACGGCAGCCCACCAGGCTCTCCCGTCCCTGGGATTCTCCAGGCAAGAACACTGGAGTACTGGAGTGGGGTTTGCTTCTAGTGATTATTTAATTGTATTTCAAATGATTGAAATCTGTGCAGAACTTAGTGATCACAATGATGACCACATGGCCTGATTTTTTACACTGAGAAAGTAGCTGCCTCAGTGGAGGGTTCTAGGTTCTTCTCCATTTTTCAAGCAAAATCCTGATTTTGTGAATTCTCAGACTCATCTTAAGAAGGAAAGAGATCCAGGCAGCATAAGAAGGGTCACCTCTCAGAGGGCCAGAAACCCAGCAGACCACACAGCCATACTCAGTGAGGTGCTACTGAGCAAAGTTTTGTTGCAGAGACTGGTGAGGAGACGAGGACAAACTCCTGAGGACTCCAAGAAGTCCGCACCTTTAAGCACAGATTGAAAAGCAGCCTGCTGTGAGTGGGAGCCTCAGACAGAAGGATGTCAGATGTAAACAGCTAAGGCAGGGAAATGAGCAAATGTAATTTTAGGAGCTCACAAGGCATTTTTATGGAGCACAGAAGGATTGAGAGATGGTCCATGAAGGTGGGGCTGAGATCAATGTAGAGGGTGGGTTGGTTGAAGTGAATGGCATCTCTTCCTCTTGGCATCCTGGGAGGATTGATGTTGACACTGGGCAATTGCTTGACATGGTAGGGACTCTGAGGAGGCATTTGGAGTCCAGGAGAAAGAGGAAGGAGGCATGGAAAGAGGGGGACAACTCTGGGAAGAAAGATGAGGGATGGAGTGTGGATGTTAGGGAAATCTGACAGGAAGAGGGGGCTTCTGTCTGACAGGGCCCGACACCCATGGGAACCCATCCCAACTCTGTTAACAAGCACCCAGGGCCTTTCTAAATGGGAGGTGCTCGGTGATAATAATGGGGCCATTTACTACATCTTTATGTACAGACCACTGCCATGGTACATGCATTCTCTTACTGAGAATGTGCCCAGTTTACAGATAAAGAAACCGAGGCTCTATGAAACACCTCACACAGGGTCTCACAGCTCTTGTACGGCAGAGATTCAAAGCCAACTCTGACTCGGAGCCCACACTCTTAACCCCTTCATTTTACAATACTTATCCCCCTTGTCCCAGAGCATGTTGGCCCCACGAACCAGAGGATAGAAATGCTGAGAGAACACAGCAGTGATATCTTCTTGCCCACTGGCTTATTCAGATACTAGGAATGTTTGCCCAGTGCCTGGAGGAAGGGTAGGTGTGATTGGTAAAATGTTCCTCCCATATCCATGATAGAGCCTGTTTGTGAAGTATGTTTTTATTCAATATTTTATATTAAATACCGGAACTTAAATGACATAGCATAATGTTAGGCGGACAGTGATAAAAGGGCAAAATTGAGAAACACATTTAAGAGTTCAAGGTCAATGAGTACTTTTAAAAAGCAGCATCCTGCTTTCCCAAGCAGCTCTACGTCAGAGGGAGGGGGCGGGGGAGGAAGCTGCTGGTGTCTGGTGATGGTGAGGGTGGGGAGAAATCTTGGGAGTGTCCCGTGACAGGTTTGCCCCTTAGTCTCAGCAGGCAGCCTTCATGTTTCGAAGACGTCTTTGGGCCCTTAGCATCCAAAGGAGGAAGTTCCAGGGAGACAGACTCACAGCTGTCTCTTGTCCTAATTTTTCTGAGGTCTCCAAATACAATGATCCATGTCAGTGGGCTTTATCACTCAATGCGGGCATAGCCTTCCTTCCAGCCGCCACTGCAGCAGAGCTGGCCCCTGGCAGGGGAGGAGGGGCACACTCTGCTTGGAAGGGTTTGTGGAGGTCTCATGGGGGAAGAAGTCCACCAAGCCACACCTGCCCTCCTGGCAGCAGCAGGATGAGTGAGGCTGAGTGAGGCTGAGTTGACCCCCTCTCGTAGGCTCCGCCTGATAAAGATGTCTGAAATCTCTGGGTGGACACCATAAAGTTTGTTTGAGGAAAACTCCCGATGCTGCCGTGTGGAGATAAGCTGCCACTGTTTTTAGACGGGGACTCCTGGGCCCCGGGAGAAGCAGCTGAGGTGCTATGAACCATGCAAGATGCGTCCTCCACCTGTGTCTAGTAAATTCTAACTGCTAGTGGCAAGACACGATGGTTCTGTTTGCTGATCCAGCCTCTGGCCCATCCCTCCGTTCTCCTCTGACAGGAGGGGTCTAGAAGGGTCCAGAGCAGAGGATGAGGATTGTTGAAAGAGGCCTTGGGGTCGGCTTGTCCTCCAGGAGCATCCCAGCAATGAGATACAGGCTGTGCAGCTCAAACCGAGAGATCCAAGACTCCTGAACCTCAGCTTCTGCTCAGATAACAACACTGTTCTCCTCCAGAGTGTTCCAGAAGCCTGAAGGGGATGCTCAGCTGGCATGCTCAGGCAGGGTAGCCAGGTCTCTAGCTGTGCAATGATCAGAGCAAGGCCTTTCAAGAAGGACTGAGGCAGAGCCTGTTCCCAGTTTTCCCCCACACTGGCCCCAGGTCATCCTGCCAGCAAGCCATGGCCCATCGCACTGCAGAGGGGAGATGTGGGCAGCGCTGGGCAAAGCCAGGAGGGGCAGGGTGTCAGTCACTGCCAAACCTCCCTTATGCCACAGTCGTCTGTGTGACCCTCCGGGAGACCGAAGGGGCTGGGACACAGGTCGCCCTGGAGAGAGAGCGGCTATCAGTGGGACTGGCTGGGACCCACCTTCATCAGATGTCAGGTCCACGCCCTGGTGTCCTGAGGCCTCTTTCGTATAAAGGTCCTCGCTGAACCCATCAGAATGCCCCCTGCTGGTTTCAGCTTCCCAAGTAAGAGGAGAGGAAAAAAGTTTTCAGAAGCCTTGGCTCAGGCACAAAATGTGGGACGTGTCAGCAAGAGGGACAGGACCAAGGAGTCTGGAGAGCTGTGGGGCTCAGTTTTGGGGTCTGTTTGGGTCTTTGGAAACACCTTGGTTGGTTACTGAACGAGAGGAACAATGGCTCCAATAGTCAAAAGCAGCCGCGATGAAAAATTCCTGGTTCTGGGTTCTGAGATGAATTTATAGTATGTGGGTTTTAAAAAACCACAATGATAGATTCAGAATTTATCAATATTTTACTACAGTCATCTCCATGGTACTACTAAACTGGGATGAAAATGGAGAAGTCTATCTATCTACTGTAGAGCCTCCAGGTACTTATTTCACTTTGCCTGTTTTCTTCCACACCAGTCCTCCTAGGATAACAGGCTGTATGGATGGAGGTCACACTAGTATCATGCCCCAGCGCCGGCATTTCCCAGCCTCATGACCCTGGATGTGCATTCTTCAGTCATGACCCCATGGACTATAGCCCCGCAGGCTCCTCTGTCCATGGGATTCTCCAGGCAAGAGTACTAGAGTGGGTTGCCATGCCCTCCTCCAGGGGATCTTCCCCACCCAGGGATCGAACCCACATCTCTTTCATCTCCTGAATTGGGAGGCGGGTTCTTGATCACTAGTGCCGCCTGGGAAGCCCTATGACTAGACAGCTGGACTGAACTCTGATTTTGCTCATCTCTAAGGTGGGAAGGTAACAATGACCTCGGGGACAGTCGTATGGGGGTAAACCTGATGCAGTACCTGGCATGGGGCTTGGCTTGTAATAGGAAGTTAGTTAATAAACAGCAGTTTGTGCTTGTAATTTTGTCTTGGACATGGTGGACTCCCATGGGTGTTTGCCTTGGTGTGCCCTGGAGAACCTCTTGTCCTTTCCTGGGCACCCATTGCCTGCTGGTCAGGGAGGGGAGCCCAGGAGAGCCAGAGGATGGTCAGTGTGGGCAGGGCATTCAGTCCTGGTGGATCTGACAGCTCCTTTCCCACCACAAGCATTCCTTGCTGACTCTAAAGGCGGAGTGCAGACTCCAGGCGAGTTTGGTACCATGCCCCAGCCTGCAAGCACGCACTCCTTGAAGCAGATACGTGCGGGCTCCAGCCCGTCAGAAGAATTCATTAGGACAGTCAGTGATATGGTGCTGAAACCGGAGGCTCATTCGGGCGGGCTGGGGATAGGGAAGTCTTGTCCCTGCTGAACCTCTCCAGCTGATAAAGGCAGCCTCCGCTGGCAGATTTCATTTTTCACTGGGCCATCTGCATCCAGTCAAGGATAACTTGTCTTTCTGAAAAAGCTCCTCGTCAGCATCAGCCCTGCAGAACGTCCCCCTCTGTGAGTCAGGCACCGCTCCTGCTGCCTGAGGTCATGGGGATGGGGTGGTGTCAACAAACCAGTGTCATCGTAATATACACGGAAGCATTGAAGTGACCGAGTGTTTATGTGGTTGATGCCCTGTGCTTTTTATCAGCCCGAGTTATTGCCGATTTAGCTCTGTGTTAGCTGGCCTATAAATCTTCAGAGCAGTGTTTTTATTTTCTTAATTTTGTCATTGCCGTTATCAGCTTTTATCACCTGTTTATGTAGAGAGCATTACTGCTCTCTGCAGTCATTCTTATTCTTTATCCTTTCTTTCTCACTCCTCCCACTGCCTTTCATTCCCTCCCTCTCCCTTGCAGGTTGGAAATTCCCAGTTTGAGAGAGTCAGTCTAGCCCTTCCTCTGATGCTATGGTTCTCTTGTCAGTCCTGAGGCGACATCTTCGAGGACACGGTCCATCCTTTTGGAAGGCTCATAGGTTTGAGGGGAGCTTAAGAGAATAATCAGGTTCTGGCCTTCAGATCC
Organism: Bos indicus; assembly: GCF_029378745.1. Lineage (NCBI taxonomy): Eukaryota > Metazoa > Chordata > Mammalia > Artiodactyla > Bovidae > Bos > Bos indicus. Next base: position 63,600,415 of record NC_091774.1, on the reverse strand, counting down.
ACTCTGTCCTCTACCTTTGTGTGATTGCCAAAAAGTTTAAGACCAATTGTAGTGGTTGGGTCTCCCAAACATCCCTTTGGAGCCAAGGTTGACCAGAGATGCTCTTGCCCTACAGTGGGCACTTCCTGTCCACAGCTAGAGAAAAGACATACCCTGCTAGCCACTGTTGTCCAGCCACTACCATTAGAACCACTTTTATGGACCTTCTGGAAACAGGGACATTTAAACTAGGTTAAGGAGTGATGTCATTCACTGCCTGACTTAAGGTCAGAGATAAATTAATTACGTCATTTAGTAGTCACATATTGTGAGCCTTTTATGTGTCTGACCCCTAGTTCAGAGATGAAGCAAGCATGATCTTCTCCCCAGGGCCTCACAGTCTAGTAAGAGAAGCAGAAACTAAAGCAGATAATACAGGTGTGGGGGAAGGATCAAGGATGAATTTTGCCTGAAGAGGCTAGGGAAGGCTGAGCTGTCAGAAGAGTTTTCAGCCTGGACTTGAAGGATGCAAGAAGGGGAAGAACTTTCCAGGCAGAAGGATCTACAAGAATTAAAAGGACCAGGAGGACTTCCCTGGTGGTCTAGTCATTAAGACTGAGCTTCTAATGCAGTGGGCATGGGTTTGATCTCTGGTCTTGGAACTAAGATCCTACATGCCGAAAGTAAATAAATAAATAGGATATACATGTTGAGTCATGTCTGACTCTCTGTGAACCCATGGACTGCAGCCTGCCAGGCTCCTCTGTCCATGGAATTTCCCAGGCTAAGAATACTGGAATGGGTTGCCGTTTCCTCCTCCAGGGGATCTTTCTGACCCAGGGACTGAACACACATCTCTTGTGTTTCCTGCATTGCAGGCAGATTCTTTACTGCTGAGCCACCGGGGAAGCCCGTGTCTGTACCCAGAGTCAACTACTCCCTTCTCCCAGAAGCCCTCACTGTGTGGTTCTTCAACAGCTGCTCCTTAAGAATGAGGTCAAAGAGAAACAGAACAACAATCTCTGATTCTTTCTGTTTTGAAGATGGCTTGGTTTGCCAGGGCCATGTCCCTGCCCATATTCTTGTACTTCCTCCCCCATGCCTGTTCTTTTTTTTTTTTTTTATTAATTTATTTATTCATTTTTATTTATCTGGCTGTGCTGAGTCCTTGTTGCTGCACATGGGCTCTTTAGTTGCGGCATGTGGGATCTAGATCCCTGGCCAGAGATTGAACCCCAGGCCCTCTGCATTGGGAGCTCAGAGTCTTAGCCACTGGACCTCCAGGGAAGTCCCCAGGTGCCTATTCTAAAGCCTTCTTTGCTTTAGAACCTAGAGTCAGTTCCCACGGTGATCAGAACCATGCACTTGATTCCTCTCTCATGGGTGGGACAGCACTTGTCCAGAAAGAGATGCTGCAGGACAGGGACTGGGTCTCTGGCCCTGGATATCCCAGCACAGCCAATGGCAAGAAAGGAGTGATTTTTAAAGAAAATTTTTTTTCTACCTTTCACTGAGTTTACCAGTCATTTCCTTGCCAGCTGTCATAGCCTTGGCCTTGATAACAGTGTATACAGTTGCTCAGGCCCTGAAACCTCTGACCACAAATAGTTGTCCCAGTGCAGTGATACGAGTGAAATGTAACATATTCAAACCACAGCTTTGCTGCTGACTGGTGGTGGTAAGTGTATATGAGTTATTTGGACTTCTCTGAACCCCATTTTCTTCATCTGTATAATGGGAATAGAGTAACAAGCTCACTTAGAGTTTCAGTAAGAATTAAGCTAGACTTTGTATACAAAGTGCCTGGCTTTGCTGGTAATCAGCTGGTTGCCCTGACTACTCCTACCCCCTGCCTAGCCTCTTATAGTGATAAAGGTGATGATAACTTAAAAAAAAAAAATGATGCATCTACCTACAATTCTTCTGCTGGATCCCATTCATCAGGTTAGAGGAACAGTCAGTGACCCACCTGGAGAGAAGACTGTAGCTGTGGCTTATTATGACTATGCTCCATATGCTGTAACATTAAATAGCAATGGGTTTGCAGTGAGAATCCTAAGAGATAATGCATTTAAGGTGCTTAGCAATTTTCCCAGTACATTGAGAACCCTTGACAATGGAAGCTGCTCTGATTTAAATTGCTCTGATGAAATAAGGCTGAAAGGATTCTGAGTCAACGGACCATAGAACTGGAAAGAACTTAGAATCCAATCTTCTTGTTTCCATAAAAACAAAGGGCCACATAATGAGTGGCAAAGGCAGGACTCAAATCCAGGTAGCCTAACTCAGTCCAGAGTTCCCTACATCTAATCATCTAATCTTCAGCAGGAAATGGTTAATCCTTGCACAAGACTTTGTTTTTCCTACAAAGCTGGAAGACCAGAACAACCCTCAAGGAAGATAATTAATATTGGGATTTTGTTATTTTGAGGCTAATTAGGACTCACATTGCTGTGTTCCCCAAGGGAGAAGCTGTAAGAGGAGGCTGGAGCTTCGTTTCCAGGAATATGGAAGCTGTTCCATGCTGCCTTTAAGCACAGCCCCAGTGGGGATCAGATCCCTGCGAGCTAAAGGGACATACATCATCCAGAAATCTGGCTTCCTTGAGCCAAATATTAATACAAATACAAGCAAGACCCCAAATTGGGATTTCAGCTCTCTTTAGCAAAATGAGGCATTTTAGCAGATAAGACAAAGCTGGGGAAATTGGCAAAAATAAAATATCAGCCTCAAAACAATTGTATTTGGAGCAGAATATTGACCATATGTAGAGAGTGTAAAAGTGATTTTTAAGTAGAATTTTTTCTTTTTTCTTTTCCTGTGTGTTTACTTTGGCCATTAGCTCAAGATGACTATTGAAAATCTTCCTCTAGGAGCTGGCCTTGTTTTTACATTTTTATACCCTTGTTTTAAACTGAAACACCCAGGATCCATAAGCATGGGAAAGGAGTGGGTGAAGGGAGGTGAGCCCATTGCTCTGTGTCTCATGTAGTGTTTTTATGTAGACTCCTAGTTAGTGGAGCAGATGGTGAAAGTCAAAGGTTTTAGAGCCCACAGTCCTGGGTTTGTATCCAACTCTGCCATACTCCTCATATGATCCTGAGCAAGCCATGCAGCCTTTCTCACTCTCACTCTCTTATCTTCCAAAAGGAAATAATAATAGTACTTGTATCCGTCTAGGTCCAATCAGGAGACAGAAACCACACAATGATTTGGACGGGGGTGGCTTGCTCTCAAAAAGTATTAAACTCAGATATTGGTGCATTCAAAGATATGAAGAGAATCCTAAAGGGTAATCCAAGGCTGAGGGAAACTGCTCAAGGAAGGACAAACATGGGATGGGAGGCCTTCCTGAGGCTGATGTGCAGATCTGGTGGGAGAGGTGTGGCTGGAGCCCACTGGGCGGCAAACAAGTCTGTGAGGTTGTTTGGTCCAGAGCTGGTCCACAGTGGCCAGGCAGTAGGAAACAGCCCAGGTACAGGTGAGCCAAGGTGGGTGGGCAAAGAGAAGTAAGGTGATGGGAGTCCACTTCCTGGCAGGTGTCACTTGGCCTGGAATCAGAGTGTTGGTATCAGGAGGCCTCGGGAAATGATTGTGCAGGGTGCAGGCAAGCAGAGGCTGGTGGGCAGATGTAAGGGGATTAGGGAGCCTGGGAGGGGCCTGGAGTGTCTGTATGAGGAAGACCAGAGGGAAGTGGTCACTGGGCTCCGGGTGGGGCTCCAGGCTGCTGAGGGACTAGGCACCCTGGGTGGGATGGAACACCAGTGGATATCTCCACACATGCATGAGCAGAGCAGCAGGAGCAAGCAAAAGCAAAACAAGCACAGGAAAATTTTTTCCCCAGTAGTGTCTCTCCGTTGCCCTCTGTTGACAAAGCTTAACAAGGTGCTCCGTGTGAAGAAGAAATACTTCAAGAATCCCATCTATCATTGCGAAGCAGGTACTGAAGGGTGAATTTGGAGTTGAGAGGCAATAAACTGATTAACTGGAACAAGACATCAAAGAGTTGTTTGAGAGAGTCAATGAAAGAGATCATGGAAGGTCTTCGTCACAATGCCTGGTAACTTGCAGTAAATGGAATCTGTTCTTTTGATTGCTGCTAGAGGGTATTCATCCACATTTTCCAAAATGTATATGGTCTTTAATTTATTTAGTAATAAACTCCACTGTTTAATGAGAAACCAGCACAGAAAGACAGCCTCAATATCCTATAAAAGCTCTAGATGAAAGCACTCCCATAAGCTACAGGCTTTGTATGGTGAAAATTAGTAAGTAACACCTTACGGATGCTTCCTGGGTGGCTGCCACCTGGCTACTCTGGAATAGGATTGCAATGACCTGTCTCCCATCCACCAAGATTTACAGAGGTGCTGCTGCTGCTGCTACTGCTGCTAAGTCACTTCAGTCGTGTCCAACTCTGTGCGACCCCATAGACTGCAGCCCACCAGCCTCCCCCGTCCTTGGGATTCTCCAGGCAAGAACATTGGAGTGGGTTGCCATTTCCTTCTCCAATGCATAAAAGTGAAAACTGAAAGGAAGTCGCTCAGTTGTGTCCTACTTTTACCGACAGCATGGACTGCAGCCTACCAGGCTCCTCCGTCTATGGGATTTTCCAGGCAAGAGTACTGGAGTGGGGAGCCATTGCCTTCTCCGACAAAGGTGCTGAGGTGTTCCCCCAAAATGACACTTGTTTGGCCCCATTTATACCCTTTCCCAGCCTGTGCCATGTCTCCTGATGGCTCATTTTCACATTTCCTTGCATGAAAGAAGCTTCATTGGCCCCCAGAATCTTGGGACTAAAGTGACTGGATCTTAGAGGTCACCTGTCTAGACTTCATTTTTCAGAGAAGCCTGGAAAGCTGAAGTGGATTTCCCAAGACCATCCAGCTCTAGGCCAAACAGCGACTAGAATCCAGGCCTTCTGAGTACACCACGCCGTCTACAAAGGGCATGCAACAAATGAAGCACGTATTTTATAACCCGAAATTGAGTTCCCAAAAATGAGTGGATGGAAGTATGTGTATTTGTTTGTGTCCCTGGAACTCAGAATATGACTTTATTCAAAAATAGGGTCATTGCAGATGTAATTAGTTAAGATGAGGCCATACTGGAGCAGGATGCATCCTTACCAATGTGACTAGTTCCTTATAAGAAGAGGAGAAGAGAGACAGAGACACAGGGGAGAATGTCATGTGAGGATGGAGGCAGAGAGACTGGGGTGATCACAAGTCAAGGGACATCAGGGTTGCTGGCAACCTCCAGAAACCAAGAGGCGTGCATGAACAAATATTCCCTCTGGGCCCTCAAGAAGAGCCCAATCATGCTGACACCTTTATTTCAGACTTCCGTCCTCCAGAACTGTGGGAGGATAGATTTCTGTTGTTTTAAGCCACCCAGCTGTGGGAAACTGAATAGTGTGCAAAGACGAATGTCCAGTGATGCTATGTGGCAGGAGGTCTTGTGCCTAATGTAACTCCACCATTGCTTGTCTCATTTCACCGAGATTTTAATCTCAGTTCCTCAGTCTGACCATCAAGATTCACCAGGTGTCCATCTTCTAGCGTTATTTGTTCTGTCCTGTGGGAGATGCTGAAGCTTAGAGAGATGGAGTAATTTGCCAGGTTGGAAGGCTGGTGAGGAGCTGATTGATATTTGGAGCAGTTCTGTTTTCTTCCCAAGTCAATGTTTATTCTACTGCACCATAAATCATCTCTTTATAACATAAATATCAGTGGTGGGGGGGATGACCTGGTAACTGAGATTATTGTATGAATTGAATTCGGGTTTCTCCTTAAATCTGACAAGGATGCAGCACCACCTTTACCATGATGCCCTCACCACCAAATAATTTAAACTTATTACACTTGGGAAAAGATGCAAAACCTGTGTAACAAATGTATCAATTAGAATAAAGCAACACCTATTTAAAGAACTGTCCAGCATGGTTCAGTTCAGTACAGTTCAGTCACTCAGTTGTGTCTGACTCTTGGCGACCCCATGAATCGCAGCATGCCAGGCCTCACTGTCCATCACCAATGCTCAGACTCACGTCCATCGAGTCAGTGATGCCATCCAGCCATCTCATCCTCTGTCATCCCCTTCTCCTCCTGCCCCCAATCCCTCCCAGCATCAGAGTCTTTTCCAATGAGTCAACTCTTCGAATGAGGTGGCCAAAGTACTAGAGTTTCAGCTTTAGCATCATTCCTTCTAAAGAACACCCAGGGCTGATCGCCTTCAGAATGGACTGGTTGGATCTCCTTGCAGTCCAAGGGACTCTCAAGAGTCTTCTCCAACACCACAGTTCAAAAGCATCAATTCTTCGGTGCTCAACCTTCTTTATAGTCCAACTCTCACATCCATACATGACCACAGGAAAAACCATGGCCTTGACTAGACGAACCTTTGTTGGCAAAGTAATGTCTCTGCTTTTGAATATGCTATCTAGATTGGTCATAACTTTTCTTCCAAGGAGTAAGTGTCTTTTTATTTCATGGCTGCAGTCACCATCTGCAGTGATTTTGGAGCCCAGAAAAATAAAGTCTGACACTGTTTCCACTGTTTCCCCATCTATTTCCCATGAAGTAATGGGACTGGATGCCATGATCTTTGTCTTCTGAATGTTGAGCTTTAAGCCAACTTTTTCACTCTCCACTTTCACTTTCATCAAGAGGCTTTTTAGTCCCTCTTCACTTTCTGTCATAAGGGTGGTGTCATCTGCATATCTGAAGTTATTGATATTTCTCCCGGCAATCTTGATTCCAGCTTGTGCTTCTTCCAGTCCAGCGTTTCTCATTATGTCCTCTGCATAGAAGTTAAATAAGCAGGGTGACAACATACAGCCTTAACGTACTCCTTTTCCTATTTGGAACCAGTCTGTTGTTCCATGTCCAGTTCTAACTGTTGCTTCTGACCTGCATACAAATTTCTCAAGAGGCAAGTCAGGTGGTCTGGTATTCCCATCTCTTTCAGGATTTTCCACAGTTTATTGTGATCCACACAGTCAAAGGCTTTGGCATAGTCAATAAAGCAGAAATAGATGTTTTTCTGGAACTCTCTTGCTTTTTCCATGATCCAGCGGATGTTGGCAATTTGATCTCTGGTTCCTCTGCCTTTATATAAGTCTTATTCTGAGAATGGAAGATGTAATTTGTAGAAATTAATTGTTGTTGTTCAGTTGCTAAATTGTCTTGTTGTTCAGTCTCTAAGTTGTGCCCGACTCTTTGTGACCCCATGGACTGCAGCACTGCAGACTTCCCTGTCCATCACTATCTCCCAGAGCTTACTCAAATTCATGTCCATTGAGTCAGTGATGCTGTCCAACCATCTCGTCCTTTCTCGTCCCCTCCTCCTCCTGCCTTCAGTCTTTCCCAGCATCAGGGTTTTTTCCAATGAGTCGGCTCTTCAAATCAGGTGGCCAAAGTATTGGAGCTTCAGCTTCAGCATCAGTCCTTCCAATGAGTATTCAGGGTTGATTTCCTTTAGGATTGACTGCTTTGATCTCCTTGCCATCCAAGGGACTCTTAAGAGTCTTCTCCAGCACCACAGTTCAAAAGCATCAATTCTTTGGCACTCAGCCTTCTTCATGGCCTTACTCTCGCATCTGTACATGACTACTGGAAAAACTGTAGCTTTGACTACATGGACTTTCACCACTAGCCCTGCCTGGGATGCTGGAAACTATTAATAGTTTCTTGTTTAACAGGAAAAAAACTTATTACTTACTTAATACTTATCTAGTAAATACAACAACCTTGAAAATTTGTTATTTTCCTTGGTCAAACTCTTAAAATTTTCATAGGAAGAATTTCTTCATACATCCACACACACCCACATACGTACACATGCAAATTAGTAAGACAATTGAGATACCATTTCACATTTACTAGAATAGAATAACACCAATTAATGGAGATGATGTGGAACATGGGAATTCTCATATACTGCTAATAAAAATGTAAAACAGTAAAGTCATTTGGAAAACTCTTTGTCCATTCCTTATAAAGTCAAATATACACCTACCCTATGACACAACAATTCCACTCCTTAGTGTCTGTTCAGAAGAAATAGAAGCACACATCCACAATAAAAGCTGTACAAGAATGTTTATATGATCTCTATTCACAACAGTGAAAAACTGGAAACAGCTTAAATATTTATCAGTAGGAGAAGGCATAAGTAAATTAATTATGACACATTCATACAATAGAATGTTATGTGGTAATAATAAAAGAATGAATGAGTGATCATTGCAACAAAATGGATGAATTTCAAAACATTTTGAATGAAAGAAGCCAGAAACAAAAGTGAATGTACTGTATGATTCCTTTCATATGAAGTTAAAGATAAGGAAAAATCACTCATAGATAGAAACCAGAATTGTTGTTGCCTATGGAGAGTGTCAGACTTTATTTTTCTGGGCTCCAAAATCACTGCAGATGGTGACTGCAGCCATGAAATTAAAAGACGCTTACTCCTTAGAAGGAAAGTTATGACCAACCTAGATAGCATATTCAAAAGCAGAGACATTACTTTGCCAACAAAGGTTCGTCTAGTCAAGGCTATGGTTTTTCCTGTGGTCATGTATGGATGTGAGAGTTGGACTATAAAGAAGGCTGAGCACCGAAGAATTGATGCTTTTGAACTGTGGTGTTGGAGAAGACTCTTGAGAGTCCCTTGGACTGCAAGGAGATCCAACCAGTCCATTCTGAAGGAGATCAGCCCTGGGTATTCTTTGGAAGGAATGATGCTAAAGCTGAAACTCCAGTACTTTGGCCATTTCATGCGAAGAGTTGACTCATTGGAAAAGACTCTGATGCTGGGAGGGATTGGGGGCAGGAGGAGAAGGGGATGACAGAGGATGAGATGGCTGGATGGCATCACTGACTCGATGGATGTGAGTCTGAGTGAACTCTGGGCGTTGGTGATGGACAGTGAGGCCTGGCGTGCTGTGATTCATGGGGTCACAAAGAGTCAGACATGACTGAGCGACTGAACTGAACTGAACTGATGGAGAGTGGGGAGAGAGGATCTCAGGGAATTTCTAGGGTGATAGAGATGTTCTATATCTTTTACTGATGTTTTGATTACTTGGGTATATACATTTATCAAAAGTCATCAAATTGTGTGCTTAAAATTGATGTGTTTTATAGATTTTACCTCATTTAAAAAATACTGCAGTCTACCCAACAATCTTTGAGGAGAATGAAGAGAAAAGAATATTTGGAGTAAGGTCAGTAAATAGAACAGGAATTTTTATTGTTTGTCGCTCAGTTTTACTAAGTCGTGTCCAACTCTTTACGACTCCATGGATTGTAGCATGCCAGGCTTCCCTGTCCTTCACTATCTCCCAGAGTTTTCTCAAACTCATGTCCATTGAGTCAGTGATGCTACCCAACCATCTCATCCTCTGTCACCCACCTCCCCTTCTCCTCCATCTTTCCCAGAACCAGAGTCTTTTCCAGCTTGTCGGCTCTTCGCATCAGGTGGCCAAAGTATTGGAGCTTCAGCTTCGGCATCAGTCTTTCCAATGAATGCTCTGGAAGTGTGTTAACGATCTCTGAGGCTGGGTGTTGAGTATATGGCAGTTTGGTGTACTTTTCTCTCTACTGTTATGCATGCTGAAAATTTCCATGATACTTTTTAAAAATTAAGTGCAAAAGCCAAGGCATCCTCAGTGTGGAAGAATCCAAGAAATTCTCTTTCAGAAGGGAAGCAGACAAGAATGTCTCTCGTTACCACGATTATTTAACAGAAATTAGTAACACTGGCAAGAACTATTCAAGGAAAGATAGAGACAAGAGATATGAATAATAGAGACAAGACACAAAACACAAAGTGAAAAAGTTTTAAACAAACATTTCATCAAAGAAGATGTATAGGAAAATACATCCAAACTATCACTTATTTGTATTAATAGATTATGTAATTATATATTTTGCTGATCTCAGGAAAGCATCCAAGAATGATTAGTGAGAGAAAATGAGTCCAGCAGCTGAAAATATAAGAAAATTCACTAGAATGGATTTTATTTGTGCATTGCATCTGAAATACGACTTTAATAGAACAAATGCTCTTCAACCTTACACTTTAAATATCAAGACATACAGTTGTCTTAACCCAAACATGGTGATATTTTTGTCTGATTCTCTTGCCTTTTCTAGACTTAAGTATATCAAGTCCTCCAGTTTTTGAATTAAGGAAGATTTTACCCTGCAAAGAAACAATTTCATTATCCATGTTTGTTCATAATAAGTTTGTTCACAACATACATTTGTTCGTAACAAATGTTTGTTCATAACGAACACTTCCGGGGTTACCTTTGGTGTGATTGAGTCTGACTACAAGACTTTCCACGAGACTGATGAGACCCAGTGAGCTTTATTTATGTCCCTGTATCTCAGGGTCCCCTGAATTCAGGTTGCACAATTCCTAGCTTGTCTCTACTCACAGAAGTCTGTATCCCTCACACTCTGCTACTTCACTTGACTGGCTTTTGCATTTCTTTGATTCTTAAGATATTTAAATGTCTCTGGTCTAGTTTTAAAGACCTCTAAACTGGGTAGAATCCTGCATTCTTTTAATATTTTTCCAGTGTTGGAGTCCAGCAACACAGAAGAGATATTGAAGCAACATCCAACCCAACTGGATTCTGGATGTTTCTCATTGCATTGTCTGACCTTGTGCTCACAACTTCCAAAGTTATCCTATTGATGATGAACACGGGACAGGAAATTTGAAATGTTGTAACTCTTTAGAGGGAAATGTTCCTTGAATTCCATTTTTCTCTTACGAAGTTGCTGTGCTTATAATGATAATATTTAAAGGAAATAAACTGCCTCTGTTACCTCATAAATCAAAACTTTCCCTTGTAGCAAATGGTACTTTTGCCCAGGAAAATTAATTCCTCTCTCTGAGGGGCAAGTACTAATTAATTCCTCTCTCTGAGGGGAAAATATTAATATTAAAACCCTAGGAGAATTTGCCCCAGACTTCTTATACGTACTTGTGTGCCCAGATATGTAGATGGAGAACTCTCTTTGATGACAGTACAAGATTGAAATCAGAGTGAAGAAAAGAATCAACTCATTGCTTTTGTCACTGCTGTTGATATTGCTGAGAAAGGGCTGCCCCCCACCTCTGACGCCCACCCAGCTTCCCATCAAAAACAAACCAGCCTAGACTTAATCCTAGCAATCGACCCAAGTTTCCCTCCTGGCTTCTCCTGGGGATACTGGCAAATTCCTGAAAGTGCACTCAGGGTACTTTTCTTTTCTCTCTATTTGCTTAATGCTAATTGATGCCTCCACTTCAGCAAATGGCCATCCTTCCTCTGTTAAGGGACTTGGAATAAAAGCATGAACATGGATAAGCTACAGGATCACTCTTTTCCTTGCTCTCCTCTCACTTATTTGCCTTTTTTTGTCCCCCTTTACCGACCCGCCAATGACTCTCAGAGCATGGTTTATTGAAGCATAGCCCAGACCTGAATATAAAACTAAATAAAAAACTAAATAATAATAATAACACCTCATTTATTAAGCACATAACTATGTGCCAGTTACTGGGCTAACTGCTTTCCATGGACTGTTTAATCCTCACAAGCTATTGACAGGCTGCTTCCCAGGCATCTCCACTTGGGTCTTCCATAGGAATCAGCAAATCAATATGCTCACAATGGAACCCATCACCTTCTTTCCCAAGCTCCCTCCATCTCCTCCTCAGTGGCTCCAACCAGAAATCTGGGAGTCATCCTGGACTCCTCTTTCCTTATGCCCCTACCTGACATTCAATCAAATATGGAGCCCTAAATCTGAGTCTAACCCTCTCTCCACTGCCTTCACCTGTCTCCAGCCCCCACCCCTATGGTCTGTCTCTGGATTATCATTACAACCTGATAACTGCACTCTACATCTCCAGTCTTGCCCTTCTACAATCTACACTGGATCAGCAGTCAAGAGGGACTTGTCTAAAACTACAAGTCATCTCACCTCATCTCCTGTTTCCCTTAGGATAAAGCCTAAACTTCCCAGGGGTTTAACAGGCCTTTGAACACCTGGCCCTTTCCTTGCCCTCAAAGTCATAGCTCCATGAATCTACCTTATCCTCTATCATCTTTGAGCTTTTGTACTAAAGTGAAAGTGAAAGTCGCTCAATAGTGTCCGACTCTTTGCGACTCCATAGACTATATAGTCCATGGAATTTTCCAGGACAGAATATTGGAGTGGGGAGCCTTTCCCTTCTCCAGGGGATCTTCCCAACACAGGGATAGAGCCCAGGTCTCCCGCATTGCAGGTGGATTCTTTATCAGTTGAGCCACAAGGGAAGTTTTTGTTCTAAACTTTGTCTGAATTCTGAATTCCTCTCTCTATAGTTTCCTCTTCCCATTTCTCCCAAATCCCATAACTCTTATTCACCCTCCAGGTCTCAGCCTAAACAGAGAGGCACTTCCTGATTTCCAGGCTTCTATCTCTGTGACCCCTCACAAATACTGCTTTCCTCCTATGATTGCACCTACCATGCTGCTCTAGACTTTAATGATGGCTCCCCAAAGATGTCTCTCAATCCCTAGAACCTGTGAATACTCTACGAGGTGAAGGAACTTGGCTGATGTGATTAAGTTAAAGATTTTTCAATGGGGAGATGATCTTGGAATGGGCTTCCCTGATGGCTCATAGGGTAAAGAATCTCCCTACAATGCAGGAGACCTGGGTTTGATGCCTGGGTCAGGAAGATCCCCTGGAGAAGGGAATAGCAACCCACTCCAGCATTCTTGCCTGGAGAATTCCATGGACAGAAGAGCCTGGTGGGCTACATACAGTCCATGGGGTCGCAAAGAGTCAGACATGACCGAGCGACTAACACTTTCAATTTCTTCATCTTGGATTATTGAGGTGGGCCCTACATATAAACAGGAAAAGAGACAGGAGAATGGAATCAGAGAAGGAGATGTAGTAAAAGAACCAGAGCTCAGAGTGATGTGGAGCCATGAGCTGAGGAATGTGGGCAGCCTCTTTCTTCCTTCTTTCAGTTGCTCAGTAGTGTCTGACTCTTTGCGACCCCATGGATTGTAGCCCACCAGGCTCCTCTGTCCATGGGATTTCCCAGGCAAGAATTCTGAAGTGGGTTGCCATTTCCTCCTCCAGGGGACCTTCTCGACCCAGGAATCAAACCCGCATCTCCTGCATCTCCAGTATTGCAGGTGGGTCCTTTACCTCCTGAGCCATCAGGGAAGCCCACATGGGCAGCCTCTCGAAGCTGGAAAAGGCGTGGAAACAGATTTCCCTCAGAGCTCCCAGAAGGAAGGCAGTCCTGATGATATCTTTATTTTAGTCCAGTGAGAACCATTTTTGACTACTGATCTTCAAAAGGGTAATATAAAAAAATTTATGTTGCTTTAAGCCACTAAGTTTGTGGCAATTTGCTATAGCAACACCAGAGAAAGAACACATCCTCTGTGCAGATTTTTTCCCCTCTATTATCAATAACATGTTCAGTTCAGTCCCTCAGTCATGTCTGACTCTATGCGACCCCATGGACTGCAGCACGCCAGGCTTCAATATGCCATGTGGCGGGATGTTATTTGGGGGCAATTTATCCTCATTTTTCTCCTAGCATTCTGCTCTCCCTCTTTCTACTCTAGCATCTAGTCCTTGAGTTCGTTTCTTCAGGATAGTATGACTGTAATAGGAAAGAAATTTGGTATTCTATTACAAGTTAATCATTAGAGGGGTGTTGCCTATAAGCTTCAATTATACATAATGGCCTATCTCTGGGAACCCTGCTTTCCAGGTAATGAGCATTAAGCTAAAATACTTTTTAAAATATTTAAATATTTATTTATGTATTGCTGTGTTGGGTCTTCATTGCTGTACGGGCTTTTCTCTAGTTATGGTGTGTGGGCTTCTCCTTGTAGTGGCTTCTCTTGTTGCCCCATGGAATGTGGAATCCTTCTGGACCAGGAATCAAACCAGTGTCCCCTGCATTGCAATTCCTAACCAGTGGACCACGAGGGAAGCCCCCTAAAATACTTTTGTTTATCTCACAGGAAACATCCTGACCAGCCCCACCAGTGAGGGACCGCAGGGAAGAAGGAATGAACACATCGCCATTGGTGGCTGATGGGAATCAAGAAGTGTGTTTGACTTTACTCTCTCTCCTTTTAATGAAAAAGAGCCTGAATTCTAACTCAGGCAAGAAGGTTCTTTGGGGCATGAGCCCACCATCTTCTCAGTTTGCTGGCTTTTCCAAATAAGGTCATTATTCCTTGCCCCAACAGCTCATCTCATCACAACTGGCCTGTTGTGCAGCAAGCAGTATGAGTTAGACTCAGTAACATGACGAGAGGAAATGGCCAGCTGGTCCCCCTTTTGAATCTTTAGGTATTTTTAGAAGGGGACGACAGAGGATGAGATGGCTGGATGGCATCACTGACTCGATGGACGTGAGTCTGAGTGAACTCCGGGAGTTGGTGATGGACAGGGAGGCCTGGCATGCTGCGATTCATGGGGTCGCAAAGAGTCAGACACGACTGAGCTACTGATCTGATCTGATCTGATGTGTGTATTTACCAAAAAAATCATGAAGGGAATGACTCTAAGAGGAAATTACAAGGTTTAAAAGAAGAAGGAATTTCTCTTGAAGACCAGAAAAACATTCCTTCAGGCAAGAGGAGGTATAAAGAGAAAAGAGCAGCTTAAGAAGAGAGAAGGCAAGACCCCAGGAAGGGGGAGTGATGTGTCTTAGGTAGTCAGGGTGGTGGAGTGCCTTACGTAGCCCAGCTGAATATCTAGTGCTCTCTTGGTCTGGAGGGGCCAAGCAGACAGGGGAAGTGTCTCAGTGGATGCCTATTATAAATGCACAGATTCCTGTAACACCAGAAAGATCACCTTCCAGGCTTTGGCAATGAGTTTTCTGAAACATAGACTAGGATTTTGAACATTGACCAAGGTTAGACCTCAGTGATGTGGGAGTTTGATACAGGAATTAAGTTCCATTCTAGGAAAATAAAGTTATATTTCTTGTGCTCTTGAACGTGTGGGTTGGAATTCAAACCCAACACATGCATCCATCAAAGGAATGAAACACCCCCATGGTTTACTATCTGTGCTTATTGCTTTCACATATCTGCAAAAGTCAACTTTGCTATGAGCTTAGTAACTATCTTGCCCACAATGCAAAATTCTTTCTTAGCTGTCAAAGAAAATATCTTTTAATATCCCATATGATAGTAAGTGTTCTAAGCCTATTTTCTTGAGTTTTGAAATGAAAATTTGGATCTCTAAGCCTAATATTTTTGTGTGTTCCTTCATTTGCTCAATGAATTCAAATATCAAAGTTATATAGTACATTATGAGCAAGTACTCTGTTAGATGTAAATCCTTTCTCTGATTCTTGCTGGCTGTGTGACCCTGGGCAAATCTCTTAACCTCTTTACAAGAAGCCATGAGTTAGGCTGGGCTTCCTCGATGACTCAGCAGGTAAAGAAGAGACACAGGAGACACAGGTTTGATTCCTGGGTCAGGAAGATCCCTTGAAGGAGGGCGTGGCAACCCACCCCAGTATTCTTGACTGGAGAATCCCATAGAGGAGCCTGGCAGGCTACAGACCATGGGGGTTGCAAAGAGTTGGACACAACTCAGTGACTACACACACATACACACATGCATGAGTTAGGCTAACACATAGGCTTCTTGTTAAGATTGAGTTAATATAAGTAGAATACTTCATTTGGGTATGCTGTCTAACTTACTTTGTGTTGAATCTTTTTTTAAAAATCTGATATATGCATAGAGATTGAACTAATGTCCTATGTTGCAATTGGAGATAAAAGAGATGATAACTTGATATGAAAAGTACCCTGCTATTGAGTTTGGCTAGTTGTTTTTGGCCTGTGCAGGCTCTGTCATAGATACTGGGAATTTCAATGAACAAAAAAATTTCTACTCCTATGGAGTTTACATTGTATTGGGGGAAATAGGAAAAAATATGAACAACTAAACGAAATGAATATTTACTAAGTCAGGTGAAGAACAACACATCTGGGTAAAGGGGATGTGTGTTCAGTTTTAAATAAGGTGGTTATTTGGACAGAGGCTGGAGGGAAGTGAGGGAGGAGGGAAGAGAGCTCCAGGCAGAACAGCCAGGTTCAGAGGCCTGAGATGGGGCATCATCGTGTACCTGTGACCAGTAAGGAGGCCAGTTAGCTGGGGCGAAGTGGGCAAGTAGTGGATGAGAAGTTGCAGGAGCCAGATCATGGAGGGACCTTTCAGGGAATTATAAACATTTTCACTTTCATTCTGCCTGGGAAACCACTAGAGAGTTTTGAGCAGAAGAGTAACATAATTTGACTTGGAAATGAAAAGGATCGTGACTCAGCAATTCCAATGCTATGGATGTATGAAAAATATTGGAAACAGATATTCAAACAAAAACGTGTATGAGAATGCTCATAGAAGCTTTGTTCACAGTAATCAAAAGGTGGAAATAACCAAACATCCATCAGCTAATGAATGGATAAATAAAATGTGGTCTATCCAGAAGGTGGAATATTATGCAGCTATAAAAAAGAATGACATGCTAATACATGCTATAACATGGATGAGACATGAAAACGTATTAAGTGAAAGTCACATATCTGTGATTCCATTTAAATGAAATGTCCAGCATGGGCAAATCCATAGAAAAAGAAAGCAAATTAGTGGCTGCCAGAAGTAGGGGAAAGGGAGAACAGGCCGTGACTGGGCGTGGGTTTCCTTGTGGGATAATGAAATGTTTTAAAACGGGATACAGGTGATAACAGTGCAATGTAGTAAATCCACTAAAAGCCACAGCCTTGTGCACTTTTAAATGTTTAATTTCGTCTTATGTGAATTTTAACTCTTTAAAAAACAATTTAAAAGATCCCTCAGGCTTCTGTGTGATGAATAGACTGAAGTGGGGTAAGGACGAACATCAATGAGGAGGCTCCCATGATAATCCAGGAGAGGCAGCTTGGAGGAGACAGGGGTGATAGAGGCGGTGAGCAGGAGGCAGATTTGGATACATGATCTGAAAGGAAGTTTCCTCAGTGTCCGCTCAGAGGCTCTCTCGGTGAGAGCCCTGGTATTTACTCAGCACTGAGCAGGACTAGATGTAGGAAGCCTGGGTGGTGCTCATCTCAAGGCAGATACTGGGCCCGAGGATGGCCACAGTGATGGGGTACTGTGGGCCACAGAGACCTTTTATCTGGGACAATATGCTGGGGTCCCATTACCCCGGATGAAGGATTACACTCCACTTAAGAGTGGATCCTGTGCTAAATCTCTGTGTAAACTGTTTTCTTCTGACCCATCAATAAACATTGCTTTAAGAGAGAGTGCACCAAATGCAATGCTGGATCTTAATTGTCCAGAACAGTGACTGAGCCCCACTTGGTCAAGATTTTCTTGACTTAACAGCTGTCCAGAAAGTGACAAATTTATGATTTGAGAGCTGTTTCGTTTTTCTGCCTGAATCACACAATAATTTGTGGGAATTAGCTCCCTGATAAGATAAGGGGGTGGGGGTGGGGAGCTGGGGAAGGGAGGGCAGAGGGCATTCAATGCCCCTCAGTGTTCCAGGGAGGGCTGTGGAATTTTCGCTGCAACCCTGGACGCACTGCAGGGACCATTAAAGGATTAACCGGCCCTGGTGGGGCGGCTGCGCAGCGGTGAGGTTAGTAAATCACGGGAGGCCGGGTCATTATTCTGCGAGTTCATTCAAGTTGTATCCGCAGAGACACCGGTGATCCTCTGGAGTCTCCAAGGAGCACAGCAAAACCCCAAACTGGACTCCCGGGACTCGAAGGGCTGAGACTTCAGGTCACAGGCACCGGATTGCTTTCCCTTCTTGGCATAAACCCTCTCCCAACTCTTCCATCCCGCCTTCATTATCAGCACATTTTTGTGGGGGCAATCCACTGCAAGTTGACTTCTCTCTACCAAAATTGTATCAACTTTGCATTGAGTTGCTTTAGGAAAAAAATGTTCTTTTCTGAAACACAAGGACAAGCATATTGAACAAAAGGAAGTTTTCTTTCCTGGTGTTTGTCAACAAAGGCTTAGGTGGTTGCCTTTCCTCTTTCTTTGTCTGTGGTTTTTCTTTTTATCAGGCAGACGTAGGAGTCTTATTTCACTTAAACATGCAACTATTAAACAAAGGACTCTAATTCATCTGGACTACAGAATATGGAGGCTCTTGACAAGGGCAATAAGTGAAAATAAAAAATGAATTTGAATTGCTTGTGTTCCACTCCCCAGATGCCCAGCAAAACGGCAGCAAATCTTTTCCCCTGACCCTTTTCGGGACATTTATTAATTATGCTGCCGAGTGAGACTCTGTTTGAGAAATCTGTCTCTGTGTCCTCATGGACTCTGACCGACATCTGAAAGATCAATTTTGCAGAAAGAGAGGATTTTGTGTTGCCGGTTTAAGGGCTCTCTGGGCCCTAAACGCGCCACTGCTGAAGGGGTGTTAACAGATGAGGAGGAAGTATTCTGCTCGATCCAATCAACTAACCTGCTACCAAGCAAAGGTCCTGAGGGCATCGAGCCTGGGGTGGGTGGCCTGATAAATGGACTGAGGAATAAGCCCGCTGGGAGCCGGAGGCAAGTGTGTGGTTAAGAGTCCCACAGCCTGGATGAAATCCTGACTGCCACCACTTTTTGTCTGTGACTATGGACAAGTCACTTGATGCTTCTGAGCCTCAATCTCTCCATTCATAAAGTGAATAATAGTACTTTCTATTTAGGGTAGTTTGAGGATCCGTGTCTGACATGGAGTAAGAACTATGTAGCTAGTTATTATTATCTTTGCTTGGGGAGCAAAGGATTGCTTCCTTTACTGTGTCCAGGACAAAAGCAGACCATCCCCAGGGATGCTTTCTGGTTCAGTGCTGGACTGTGCTGTGTTTGTGATCCCTTGCCTAGTTTCATCTAGCAGAGGAGAAAGAACATTGGACTTGGGGGTCAGAAAACTTGATTTAGGATGCCTTCTTCCACTAATGAGATAAGTACACTTGGGAAAAATTCCTTATTCTGTCCAAGTCTCAGTTTCCTAATTTGTCCAGGGGCACACTCACCTGGGGCTCACTGATATATCGTGAGACTCAAATTAGATACCCAGTTTATACGGGTGTGCTGTGTAGGCTGGAAAGCACTCTATGGATGGAAGATGGTGGCAGCAAGGGATGAGCTATTGGATAATGGGCTTTTGATGTCAGGGGCTGTCCCAGTCCCTTCTGATGGCCTTGGTCTCAAGGAGGGACTAGGAATTAAAGATAGAAGGGGTCAGAATGATCCTAACTCCATGAATGCTTCACTTTCTGGAGGTGGGACAGAAGTGTCATCCTCATCCGAGATGCCAGGTTGACCTTTGCAGGAGTAGGCACTGACTTATAGCAGCTCTGCTTATATCACTAAAATCACACTGATAATAGCTAACTTAGTCACCTCATTCTCCTGCCTCCCCTGGAAGAGACATTCTGAAGTGTGGTGATTAACTCTGTCCAGCTTAAGCTCAAGAAGCCTGGCTACATGCACACTAGATGGAATGGCTCCAATAAATGTAGCTGGATTCCATTCCCCAAGGCCAGAGGGAACAGCAGGGGCTGACCCACTCTTGCTCTCAGGAGCTCGTGGTTTCTCAGTGGAAGGAAAGCAGCAGAGACAGACCAGGACTTAATTCAGAGGATGGCCCGGTGTCTTTCTTCTGTGCCCGGCTGAGCTCCCTTTTATATACTGTGTGATATGCTAAGCTGTATGGTTTTGCAAAAACCCACCCTCAGAGCAATAAATGATTCCTAAATGCGCAGTGCCCTTTTTTAGTGGTTTACTGTTGTTTTGTCTGGCCTTGCTGCACAGCATGTGGGATCTTCAGGGATCAACCAGAGCCCCCTGCATTGAGAGCACAGAGGCTTAACTACTGGACCACTAGTGAAGTCCCCTTAATACTTTTATCTCTTCTACTCACCACCTTAGCAGGGAGCAGCTCTGGGTTAGATAAGGGTTGGCGGGGGCGGGGGTGGGGCACAGTGCAGAGAGGGATCATGGTTTAAAACATGAGATACCCAATTTCTCTACATCATCAAACACCCCCCAGGTGTGAGCCTTCCCTGGGAACTGTGCCCAGGTCTGGAACTGTGGAAGCTGGGTTCACCACCCCCTTGCCTGTGTCAGCTCTGCTGCTTTCTGATGAGGACTCATCCTGGGCTTCTCCTGGCACCAGTCTCTATGAACAGAGATCTTTGATCAAAATGCTTTTGTGTTATAGACCTCCACAGTGTAACCTAATATGATCTAAGGAGACCATTCTACATGATTAAATTGCTCTTTCCTCAACTTAGACAAATATGCTTGGAAATGTATTTCCAAGTTATTCCATGGCTTCCCAATTGAACTCTTTTAAATCCAGCAACCCTGTATCTAAAGCACCCTGAGATAGACCTTCCACATGCCCTCCTATCTGTCCCCTTCTATTCTGATCCACACCACAGCTTCCTGTAAGTACTGGTTCTCGGTCAAGATCAGTTGCCCAGAAATGATAAATGAGCATTGTCTGATTCAGTCACAGGCATGATTCCTATTTTTGAAGGCTAAATTTTAAAGAAGATTACTTACAAAAGTAATGTGTCTGCTATCTGAAATAATTCAAAATAAAGTATATAGAATAAAAGGTAAAAGTAATTCTTACCCTTTATCCCACTCCCATCAGGTACTGAATGTTTGTGAATATATAACATTTAAGTGAAAAATGGAATCATGCTGTATATCCTGTCTACAATTTATTTTTTCATTAAAAATACCTTGGATATCTTTCCATGAGTATAAATTTTAGAGCAGGAAACAGGGGGTCCGTGGATCCCCCGGGGAATCCATGGATGGACTTTAGGAGTTCATCCACCCTGAAATTTTATGTGAATGCACGTGCATTTTCCAGGGTTCATGACACCTCATAGGTCTCAGAGGGTTCAGTCACCCCCAAAACGTATAAACAAAAATACCCCAACCCCATATTCAAGGCTGTTTTTGTACTGGCTGCTCGAAAATCACAGTTAAAACTTTTAGACATCATTGTTGAATTGCCATTGTGATGTATTAGTCTAATGATGACTTTTATGAAATTGCTTTTAAATGCTAAGTATCTTCAAGCATCGAAGCTTGCTCTAACTCAGTAACCTGCTCAGTAGACCACATTGTACCTCTCTTTGCTCTGTAAATTTTGCAGCAGCCTTGGGCCAAAAGCAATAAAATCTGACCTGGACAAATCTGTGTAGTAACAACTGTGCTATTAATGGGGTCTCTGTGCTGGGAGGCTGTGTGACGTTCCGTCCAAACAAAATGGAAAGTGAAAAGCGAGTGAAAGATAGTCCTTAAATCCGGTAACTATTTCAGAAAAGAAATGGTGAAAGAGCTTGAAGTCTAGGTTGCAAACCAGTTTCTAAGTCTTTACTTTCTCCCACTGTAGCCCAGGATAAGGCTTGTTAAAAAGTCTCCTAGCAACTGTCCAGCCGTGCTTCATCACAACTGGAAATTATCTCATTAATTTATGTGTCCTTGTGTATTATTTGTGGCTACTGGCACCTTCCCAGAATGTAAGCTCTGCCATCAGTCTTGGTGGTTGCTGTTTCCTTAGTTGCCTAGGAAGGTGCCCGGCAAACAGAACTTAATCAAAATCAGTTGAATGAATGAATAAATCAGTGAATGAACACTGCCTTGCTCTCAACAGTGAGAACTGAACACCTGGAAAACGAGGTTGGAGTTGTCCACCTTTTCTCATTGTCAAGACACAGGCCCACGTTCCCAAAGGAACAAAAAAGAGAAGGATGCCCGTTTGCAAGTCACAACTCGCAGCTCAACCCTCAGGAAACTGTCAACTCCAGCTTTAAGCGGGTAACAAGGACGAACATCTTTTCCATTCCTTGATTATGGAATGGGGGAATGATGCTTTTTTATTTTTAACCTTGTCTTCATTCTAAGATGACAAAATGCACCAGCGTGTACCATGCAGTGATTTCTGCCTCTGACACAAGTGGAAAGGGCTGAGTGGAGACATGAAGCAGCTGTTCTGCTCTTCATTGGCACCCTGACCCTGTTCAGACCCAAAACAGTCAGCAGACTGTCCTCGGGGCCTGGTAGGTGAGGAGTCAAGGCTCTGAGTCGGGGGGAG
Organism: Bos indicus; assembly: GCF_029378745.1. NCBI lineage: Eukaryota > Metazoa > Chordata > Mammalia > Artiodactyla > Bovidae > Bos > Bos indicus. The sequence continues at coordinate 63,578,254 of NC_091774.1, read as the reverse complement.
AGAAGAGGCTGCCCCCACCACCCTCCCCAACTCCGGCCCTCCGCCGCCCCCTCGCTAGCACAGCCCTGTCGTATCTGGGACTCATAAATCCCAAGCCAGTATTTGATCCCACAAAGCAAGATTGCGGTTATCTGGGTGGATGGGCCTGTCATGTGGCCTGTAGACAAACCGCAGCCAGGCCGGGCCGCGCCGGATCATTAGTCACCAGGACAGAAGTTCTGTACCGGGTCAGCCCCAGGGCCAGTCCAGCTCAGGCTTCAGACGGGGCCCCCGGAGGACAGCTCATTATTGTTCTCAGGGACTCAAAATCAAGCCTTCCTGTTCTTTGGGAGGTGAGCGGGGTGGTGGTGAGTAAATAAATCTCCCGCATCTGTTGGCAGGGCTTTCCCAACGCTGGTGTGCATAGGAATTGTCCTGGAGAGTGTATTATACCTGCAGATTAGTTGACTCCATCTCCAGAGATTCTGATCATCTTGTTCCAAGATGACCTGCCACCTCAGGGCTTTCTGTGCTGTATCCCAAACACTGGTTTCATGTTGTCTAGGCATTCTCCCCTCCCTCTACCCACTCCCCATGCCCTGCGTGGGAGGCTGCAGGACAGTGAGAATGAAGGGCTCTCTGGACTTCTGGCACAGGGCAGTCCACACCGCCTGCTTTAGCTCTCCTGCCCTGGCCCGGACTGGGACCAAAGAGTAAAGAGGGCCAAGCCCGGAGCTGGCAGGGCCAGACCCTGGGAAGCAGGTCAGCTTCTCGAATGATAGCATTATGAGCAATGACAACGTTAGTAAACTCTTTGGGTCGGGAAGATCCTCGGGGGAAGGAAGTGGTAATCCACTCCAGTATTCTTGCCTGGAGAATCCCATGGACAGAGGAGCTGGCAGGCTACAATCCATGGGGTTGCAAAAAGTTGGACATGACTTTGCAACTAAACAACGACAACAGCATTGGTTGCCATTAACTGAGTGCTTTTATACACCAGGTACTGTGCCGAGTGGTTTCTGTGAATTATAAGGCACCAACCCTATGTGATAGGAGCCACTGTTAAGCCCATTTATCAGATGAGGTACAGATGAGTCACCTAAGTGACCTTCCAACCTCAGCACTATGACTACAGAAACTGTTCTAAAGCCTGTCTCTCTAGGTATGGGCAGGCGAGCTGTCACAGTGGTATTTGAGATGGTTTTTAAAAATATGTCCACTGAGTGTTGATTCTCTTGATACCAAGGAGTGGAGCTTAAATTCTTCTCACCTTCAGTGTGGGCTGAAGTTAATGACTCTCTTCCAATGAACAGAATACGGCAGGAACGATGGTCTGTCACTTTGGGGATTCTGTGTTAAGAGACTACGGCTTCTGTCTTTGGGGAAGCCAGACCATGAGGGGCCCTATGGCTTGGCCACGTGGTAAAGAACTGAAGACTCCTGCCACCAGGAACTGACTGCCTGAGCCTGGAAACAGAGGGTCCGGTCCCTTCAGAGACTGTTACTTGCCACCACATCATGAGCTGGCTCGTCACTTCATAGGAAAACCCAAGCCACAGCCATCCAGCTGAGCTGCTCCCAGATTCCTGACCCTCAGAAACTGCATGGGATATTAAGTATTTGTTGTTTCATACTGCTAAGTTTTGGAGTAATCCCTTAGCTGGCATAGATAACTAACATAGCATCCTCAGGGAGCCTTTGAGAAACGCGGGCCTCAAGCCTCACCTCACAGTTGCTGCATCAGAAGCTGAAGTCCTGCAAGGCCTGCCCCTCCCCAGGTGATTCACAGGCACCTTAAGTTTGAGAAGCATTGTTCTAAGCCACCCCATTCCCAGCCAAGAATGTTGTTGTCATTTAGTTGCTGAGTCATTTCCAACTCTTTTGCGACCCCAAGGACTGTAGCTCATTGGGCTCCTCTGTCCATGGGATTCTCCAGGCAAGAATACTGGTGTGGATTGCCAGTTCCTTCTCCAGGGGATCTTCCTGACCCAGGGATCAAACCCATGTCTCCTGCATTGGTGGACGGATTCTTTACCACTGAGCCTCCTGGGAAGTCCTCAGTCAGAATAGAAAAATTATGAATGCACACTACTTCTCCCAAGGAAAGTCTTTTAATCTGGCTCATCTTGTGTCTTTCCTCTTGTGCCCTTTCTCATTTCCCTAAGGAAAGTCAGCAGCCTCTGTGTATCGCCCCATCCCTGCTGCTGTGTTCCCTTATCCTGCTGAGAATCCTACCCTTCTGCCCCAGACCTGGCACGTGACAAATGCCTCCTAGCACAGAAAGCTCAGTAACCCTTTACAGGAAACCCCCCAAGGGAGTACTTTAGATGGGAACCCCTGGGAGAATCAGGAATCACAGAGGCCAGATAACACTCAAGTTGGGAAAAGTACCGGAGGGATGTGTTGCCATAACAAATATGTGTGAGCTTGATTCATTTCCTTGATATGGGGCCAGCTTGCCTCTAGGGGTCTCCTCCCTTTGGGGAGTTTTCAGTGACTTCAAAGGCCAAGTCAACATACGGGAGAGGTGGTTGGAAGAGGGTGGAAGCGGGTGTTTGGATTTCAAGTCGTGAACATGGGGGGAACCAAGAGAACCTGTATCCGGATGGTTTTTCTTGCATCATCGCTGACTGTGTGCCTGCTCTGGATGTGGGGCACAGAGACTTCCTGGAGGACTGAAACCAGCCGAGTCAGGCCTTCAGACTGGGAGTCGGGGCGGGCAGCCCCACCAGCAATGGGAATCGAGGAAGGAGCCCTGGCTGCTGCTTAGTCCACGAAGGTGGCACACGTGACAAAGCACTGTTACTATTGCAAACAAGGCTTCTTTCCTGAGACCTATGCTAGTGATGTTGGAGTGTTCTGGCCAGTTCAGGAACCCCACAGACTAGTTGGAGCAGGCGGGTGATACTATGGCTTCAGTTAGCCTTTTTACCTGTGTTTTTAGCTAGTCTCTACTGTGCACTTAAAAAATAAAATTGAAGTGTAGTTGTTTTACAATGTTGTGTTAATTTCTGCCGTACAGCAAAGTGATTCTGTTTTCTTTTTTTATATTTTTTCCATTATGGTTTCTCATAGGATACTGAACACAGTTTCTGATGCTTGTTGTTTATCCACCCTATATATAATAGTTTACATCTGCTAACCCCAACCTCTCACTCCATCCCTCCCCCTCACTTAACAACCATAAGTCTGTTCTCTGTGTCCATGAGTCTGTTTCTGTATCATAGATGGGTTCATCTCTGCCATATTTTAGATTCCATATATGTGATATCGTATGCTATTTGTCTTTCTCTTTCTGACTTATTTCACTTAGTATGACAGTCTCTGGAGAAGGCAATGGCACCCCACTCCAGTACTCTTGCCTAGAAAATCCCATGGATGGAGGAGCCTGGTAGGCTGCAGTCCATGGGGTCACTAAGAGTCGGACACGACTGAGCGACTTCACTTTCACTTTTCACTTTCATGCACTGGAGAAGGCAATGGCAACCCACTCCAGTGTTCTTGCCTGGAGAATCCCAGGGACGGGGAAGCCTGGTGGGCTGCTGTCTATGGGGTCACACGGAGTCGGACACGACTGAAGTGACTTAGCAGCAGCATGACAGTCTCTAGTTGCATCCATTTTGTTGTAAATGATATTATTTCATTCTTTTTTGTGGCCGAGTAGTGTTTCAGACTCTTCGTGACCACGTGGACTGTAGCCCACCTGGCTCCTCTGTCCATGGAATTCTCCAGGCAGGAATATTGGAGTGGGTAGCCTCCCTTCTCCAGGGAGTATTTCACTGTATGTGTGTGCCACACCTTCTTGGTCTGTTCATCTGTCAATGGACATTTAGATTGTTTCCAGGTCTTAGCTATTGTGAATAGTGTTCCTATGAACACAGGAGTGCACATATCTTTTTGAAGTATAGTCTTGTCTGGCTATATGCCCAGGAGTGGGATTGCTCATTCATGTTGTAACTTTATTTTTAGTTTTTTGAGGAACCTCCCTCCTGTTTTCCATAGTAACTGTACCAACTTACATTTCCACCAACAGTGTAGGAGGGTTCCCTTTTCTCTATATCCTCTCCAGCATTTGTTGTTTGTAGACTTTTTAATGATGGTCATTGTGACTGGTGCACTTTTATTTATTTATATTTTTTACTACAGCCAAATGGAGCTATTTTCCATTCTGCAAAAACACTGTGCATTTCACATCTAGACCTTGAAACCACTACTTCCTCTGCTTACTGTCTCCAATGTATGTGACTAACTTCTACTCAACCTTCAATTCCTGGCTCTCTACCTCTGGGAAGCCACCCTAGATTCTACCACACTGGTCAGGTATCCATTCTCTATGCTTATTTATTTATTTAGCTCTGCAGGGTCATACCTGCAGCATGTGGGATCCTTAATTGGGCATGTAGAATCTAGTTTCCCAGACCAGGGAATCAAACCCAGGATCCCTGCATTGGGAACGTGGAGGCTTAGCCACTGGACCAGCAGGGAAGTCCCATCCTTTCTGCTTTGATAGCATTCTCTCTTATATAGGTCCCTCCCTAGTTTTCCTTAGCCTGGAGACAGGGTACTTGTCTTAATCACCCACAGGCAGCACCTTGCTTTGCAAACAATAGATTCCTTTTTCTTTAATGAATGAGACAAGATAGCTTTATTCTTTCCTTCTGATTATAAAGTATTACATATTCATTGTAAAAACTTCAAATTTCATAGAGATGTTTCAAGAATAAAGTCCATCTTCTAAAAGTCCCGGGGCTGTTTTTCCTCTGTAATTGCTGCTCTTCTCTTCCCTCCTAGACTGGAAGCTCTGTGAGGGGCCGTGTCTCAGCCACGTTCCATTTATCAGAGAGCTGGTGCTAGTGGTAAAGAACCCTCCTGCCAGTTCGGGAGACATAAGAGACGTGGGTTCGATCCCATTCCTGGGTCGGGAAGATCTCCTGGAGGAGGGCACGGCAATCCATTCCAGTATTCTTGCCTGGAGAATCCCATGGACAGAGCAGCCTGCAGGACAGCAGTCCACAGGGACGCAAAGAGTCGGACAGGACTGAAGTGACTTAACATGCACAGATGCTGGCACAGAGTCAGTGCTCAATATTCATGCTTGAATGAGTACATGAATGAAGAGTCTCTGTGCCTAGAACAGTTCCTAGCTCCTAGGTACATGTTCCATAAAGGTTTACGGAATGAATCGTCTGCTGATCATTTGTCTGGAGAGGTGAAGAAGTGGTGGAGCTCTTGAAGGAAGACCCTAGAAACCTAAAGAGGCCCCTGGAAAGCGGAAATCACTCTGCCTGGGACCCTCCATCTCACACTGGAGTCGCTGCAGGCTTAGCTAGTGCCCTACTTTCATCATGCTTGTTGCTTCTCTCACTTCTCTTTGACTTGATAAATAGAGCTGAACTTTCTGGTCTGAAAGGTGCTGCGTTATTGATTCAAAAGCTGGCAACAGTGACCCCCGCACAGAAACATTTCCTGGAGATCAAATAACTGGCTCCTTTCAGCCCTCATCAATCTGCAGCCCGGCTACACGTCCACTTACTCTAGGACTTACTACCTGAACCCTAACCCTAAGTCCCCCAGGCCAGGGGATGGCCCGAATAATTTACTAGCATCTCGATTTCCCAGGGCTGTAATTTAGAAGGGTTTGCCGTTAGAGGGAAAACAAAGCAACACTTTTGTTCACTCGAGGTTCTGAGTGGCACTGTGTTCATGGAATGAAAATCATAATCCCCATCAAAAATGCTTTTTACATAATTTTTCTTATCTGGCTTGCATTAAAAGCTAGAGATAACCATTAATATCTCCAGTTCATAAATAATCAAATAAGCTGAGAGAAGTTGAATAGATGATCCTCAAGCCACAGATGTAATACTACTGCAGGTGATAATAGTAAATAAAATAGTGATACTAGTGTTTTTTTTAGTGTTTATTGTGTGTCAGACTGCATTGAGTACTTTTTTATAGATAATCTGATTAAATGATCACACCATTCTTACAGATTATGCATGACTAGTATGTTCATCTGACACTTGTAGGTACTGAACCTACAAGTTCAAAAAGAAAAAGAAAGAACTTAAGCAACTTGCATGGGAGAGTGAAGCAGTTCTGGTTCTCCTAATTGCTACTCTGTAAACTCCATTAGGAGAGGGACCACATCTACTTAGCCCTCAACTAAGCCCTCATTGCCAGCACAGGGCTAAAAGTGATAGGGAATAAGTGCCTAGTTCTGCTTTTGAATCTGAAATTCTTTCTGATTTTCTTTTCTGCCTCAAACATGAAGAAGGCACGTTAGTGCTATGTGTCAGAAGGCCAGTCAGACCCATTTTCTATCCATTGCCAAGGCTCTTTATCTTCTGAGCCTCAGTTAGCTCACCAAGAGAATGGTCACAATCCACACGCAGTACTGTCCAGGCACCCTGTGGGCCTTGACTGGAGCCCCCATGCTCCCCTGCAATGGGGGCATGACTACTTCTGAGACAGGTCAGCTGTGGTTCATAAAGTTGATAAGTGGCTGGGTCACATAGTTGGAGAAGGCAATGGCACCCCACTCCAGTACTCTTGCCTGGAGAATCCCATGGACCGAGGAGCCTGGTAGGCTGCAGTCCGTGGGGTCACTAGGAGTCGGTCACGGCTGAGCGACTTCACTTTCACTTTTCACTTTCATGCATTGGAGGAAATGGCAACCCACTCCAGCGTTCTTGCCTGGAGAATCCCAGGGACCGGGGAGCCTGGTGGGCTGCCGTCTATGGGGTCGCACAGAGTCGGACACGACTGAAGTTAACTAGCAGCAGCAAGCCTGAGATGGAAGCCACGTTAATGCCAAAAGCAGACTCCACAGTGTCATTTCTCTCTCTCGTTTTTTTTTTTTTAAACTTTGTCGCGTACAATAAGCCACACAATTTGCCTATTTGATGTTTAAAATTCACTGGCTTTTAGCATAGTCACAGAGTTGTGCAACAGTCATCAGAATCAATTTCAGAACATTTCACTACCCAGAAAAGAGACTCCTTCCCCTTTGGCCACCTCATACTCCAACCCTACTATGCTCACTTAGCCTTAGGCAATGACACATCTACTTTCTGTCACTATAGATTTGCCTGCTTTTGACATCTTGTATAAGTGGAGTCATGATATGTGGTCCATTGTGACTGACTTCTTTCAGTTAGTCTAATGTCAAGATTCATCTAGGGTATAGCACATATCAGTACTTCATTCCTTTGTATTGTCCAATAATATTCCATTGTATGGATATACCATAATTTATTTATCCATTCATCAACTAGTGGACACTTGGGTGGTTTCTGATGTTACCTCTCTTACCACCCTATTTGCCTCCCAGGGATGTTCTGAAGACCAAATAGAAATGAGACAAGAGAGCATTTTCTATTCTAAAGTGCTGTCCAAGTAGGAGGCAGCAATTCTTAGTGAGCTGATGGAAACAAATGAGGGTAAGTTGGCTTATGTTTGTTTATTTGTTTCCAACGAGGCACAGTGTATCCTCCAGCAGTAGTTGGAAATTTAGTGAAGGACTGAGAACTGTTTGTGTTCTTATCATTGCTAGTGCCTCTTCAGCATGCCATTCTGTGATAATAGTTTCTATCTTGACTTTTATTTTTTGCTATAAAACAAATTATAGCAAGTGACTCTTTAAGGGAATGTTTTTTATTTGGAGTGATTCAAAAGTCTGGCATTTCACTTTTATGGAAAACAAATCTATCTTCTGTCACTAAATGAGGGAATTGTTGACTGGAAATAATCTTACTAAACCAATTAAAAAAAAAAACTATTCATGGATCTTTCTCATCAGCGGCTCAGCAATTCATATATCTTTCAGATATCAGAAAGGGCTAATCATGTGTGTGTTACTAAGGAATCCACTGTGTATATTTTGTAAACACACTTAGATGAATCTAAGAAGAAAACCAGGACAGTTGGGAAACTTGCATCCTTTTTTCTTCCTTATCCTGGGGTGAAATGAAACAGAAGTGAGAGATTATGTTCTTTAACTCATCTTAATTTAGCGAACTAGGAATTGTTTCAACTGAGTCCATAAAGATGGCACACGCTGCACAAATATTCCTCGTATATAACACAATTTCTAGTTAGGTGTGGTTTTTTTTTTTTTTTTTGGCAGTCAGTATGAAGGCAGTGTAAAAATGTTCCTGTAAAATCCTTCCTGTTTTCAGCTAAAGGCTGCTTCCACTATTTTCAAAGGAGCTTCTACACGATTCAACAGATTTATTGGGTGCTGACTGCGTCTGACAAAGGACATGGAGACAGACGTATGAAGAGATACCAGCTGGAGCATGAGGAAGGTGATCATCAAGACAGGAAGATAGAACTAGAGTGGGGCAGAGGGAGAGAGAGAGAAAAGAGGAGAGGCTTTGTTGGGATAGCAAGCAGAAGGGCCAATGAGATGTGCAGAAAACAGTAACAGCTAATATTGTTGTTTATACGTTTACTATTTGCTAGATACTATGCCAAACACTCTACACATATTTTCTCATCCAACTCATGACAAGTGGATATCACAAGTCGGTATCATTATTAATGCCCCCTTTAAGATGGAGACTTACTTGTCCAAGTCATACCCTTATGAAGTCATGGAATGCAGGCCGAGTTCCTAACCACAGATTGAAACCACCTCTCAGTCAGACAGAAACCTGCCTACTCAGGATGCTCCATATAAAAGAGTAGATACTTTCTTTTTAAAGGAAAATAAAGTCCAATTTTCTCACTGTACATTAGACAATCTAGCTTGGAAATGTAGGTGTTGAATATGAAAAGATCGGAGTTTTACACTTTCACCATTTGAGTATTCTTGGGATGCACATGTTATTTCGGTGGCCCTGGGTAAGGCTTGGAAGAGGGTGACTTTTATCTCCAGTGTTCAGAACTGCTCACTCATTCTCTACCACCTTTCAAATGACCATTTGGCTGCCCATTACACCCAAGCTGTCCTGTGTCTGGATCTGATATTTATTTTCTGAGGTTATAGAGGAAGTAGGATCCGGAACTGGAAAAGACTGAAAGATATTATCTGGTCCAATTTTCCCATTTTGCAGATGAGGAAAACTGAGGCTCAGATGAGTGAATCAGCCCAACTCACAGTTGGATAATAGGTCTTCAGTGGTTGTTCCTTCTTACTTATAACTGTTGTTGCTTTTCGGAGAAACATGGAAGAATCTCTCAGAATCCCATAATGTCTGAGATGAAGAGCACTGGCAGTTCTCAAGATGATTTAGGTGATGTTCAACAGCATTTAACTTCCTGTCGATCCTGGTTTAAGTCAAAGAGATAATTTCCATTTGGCCCCTTGTTTAACACCTAACACTTGGTAATCTCTCTTCATAACAAAGAGAGAACAAAACTCAGGCTCAGAACCTTTCACAGGCAACTAAACAGCAAGATTCTCATAACCTTGCTTTGTTTTCATTGTCATTATTATGCTACAAATTTGTGGCAAATGATACTCTCTGCTTACTGTACTGATACAAAGTTTCCCCTAAAATGCATCTATTGATATTTTTAAACATTGATTTAAACTCTTAAGCAAATTATATTGCAGATGGTTCCCACATATGATAAAAATCTTCATAATGTTAAGTAAATGACTTAAAATCAGGAGACATTGCTATACCATTTCAGTGGCAAACAGTAAAGATGTGGGGCTCTGAACAGGCCCCTGAGGCAGGCCTATCTCAGATCACACTGCCTAGCTCTTGCCTTCTATGAGAAGGGCCAACTTTGCTTGAGGATTAGGGATAGAGTCGTGTTGACAAATTACTTAGCCCCAGGATCCCTCTGGTGTGCCCATTTGTTCCTCTGCCCCCTCAGTCTCCGCTTCCCTCCAGTCTTCCAATAACCTCCAAGTTTCCCTCTCTTCCCGCTGTAGACTCTGACACTAAAGATGCCGGATATCTCACAGGGAATTACTTCACACGGAAGAATGGTGACTCACCGTGGCCTCCGGGACCAGACTTCAGTGAATGAAAAAGTGCTGTGTGGGGCGGTGGAATGACGTTGGCCTGGGGGCTCCTGGCCCTGCCTCTCAGGAACCTGGGGGCCCTCCGTCTCCAGGACTGAGTTTCCTCAGCTCTTCAACTGCCCCACCAGCCAGGAGAACTGTGAGCTCAGATGGCTCAGTCCCCCGTTTATCTTACCTATGGGCTCACAGGGAAGGTGGGCTGAAGAAGGAGGAAGGAGAGAGGAAGTGGTGAGGGGACGGGGGTCTTCCTGATCTGTGAAATGAAAGAGACACATGTAGCTACTTAGAGGTCGAAACTCATGGAAGGGTTGTGAGGATTAATTAATTAAGACAGTGTCTGAACATGTCATGCCATAGCGCCCAGCGCACAGTAGGTGCTCAAACGTGGTGGCTCGTCTCATTGTCATGGGACTGGTGAAGAAACGAGCCAGCTTCCAGACACAGTGGAGGATGCTGAGAGGCGACCGGCTTCACCCAGGATCCTCGAGTGGTGGAGTCGCTCCTTACCTGGACCCAATGGAGAATGGGCCCGTCCCCTTCCTCCAGGTCTGACCAGGCACAGAGGGCACAGTCAGAAAATTAACACCAGGAAGACAGTGAGGGGTTTGGGGGCCCCTGTGTGGAGGAAAAAAAAATGACTAGAAGCCAGTCAAAGGTCAGGAAATCCATTTTTTTTTTCTCCTTACAGATCTATAAGTTGAGAGGTTTGTAAAGGTCAGTGTTGTTTTTTTAAAGTACCTTCAGGATTTACATTCTGAGTAACACTCGGTTTCCTCTGTGGTAAACATGAAGATCCAATTAGTTTTCCCTATAATTCAAAGAGATCCGAGAAACAGGGACCTTTCCGGTTGGAGTCAGTTTGGCTATAAAGTTTCTTGCTACATTATTCTGAGGATGAACTTTAATCCATATCTTATCTCCTGTTTGAAAATGAACATCCCTTCTCTTCTTATCATAATGTTTCTGCTTTCTTTTTCACTTTTTTTCCCCTTTCCTTAGGAGCCTTGGCCGTATTCCTTTTTGGCAATTAGAGTGAATTCTTCATACTTTGTTATGTGTTGCACTCAGTTACCTTAAGAATTTTTCTCCCTGTCTTGACTCCAGAAGGCATTTTAAGGTCCTGTCAAAGCAGAATGTTGCTGGAAGCCGAGCTTTCTGGGCCCCAATTCTCAGTCTTTTACAGCGATGTGAAATGGTGATCACTGAATATTTCTCTTTTTTATGGCATCTTTGGCCAGGGATGAAATCACTATGCAGCCGTTCCATGAACCCTGATTACAAAGGCTGCTTCTCAGTCTCTGGGTTTCTCCCTTTCCCTCTGGGTTTACTAAAACCATCCTGGTTTTTCCCCGGGGGACTGTGGGGTGAGGTGGGCAATCACCAAATACCTTCCAGGGTGAGATTTTCCCCCAACAATGGCCTATTGTGGTGCCCTGACCAGGGCTAGTTCTGGATTCCTGGGGTGAGAAGACTGGGGTATCCTTCACCTCCTTTCATGGAGGGTGAGAGTCAGTGTTCCAGGCCCTTCTGCAAGGCAGGACTGACCTTTGAGTAAAAGATCTGTCTGTGAGCTAAGGAGTTGAAGGGCTTCGTGCTCTGCAGCCATCTTATCTAATTCTCTTTTGACCAAGAGAAGAGGCATGAGCTCTTCAACTACCAGATCGTGTCTTGTACAGACATCATTTGGAAGATTTGATAGGAGACACGGGTCCTCTCTAGCACAATCCCTAACTGACCTAAGATCCTGATAATCATAATAATTATCGTCTACCTAGTGTTTACTATGAACAGGCCCCAGAGAGGCACTTTACATGTATTATCTCATTTAATCTTAGACCAGATACTATTATGGTTTCCATTTTCGACATACAGAAACTAAGGCACAGGCAGGTTAAGTAACTCATCCAAAGCCCAAAAGAGTAAGCGCTGGAGCATGGCGCAAATGGCAGTTCAAAACATCATATATATATATATATATATATTTTTTTTTTTTTTTTGATGAGGGAAGAAAAGGATGGATGACCATTTGAACACCTAGCTAATATGGTTCATTTACAGAGAAGTTTTTACTTTGCCTCTAAAAAGATTGCCATTTGGTTTTCCTCTTTGCCTGTCGCCTAACAGTCTAGAGAGAAAGTATATCAAATCAGAATGCATTCTGAAGTTGCAAAGAACAGACAATCCAACTCAAACTGACTTTATTAAGGATATTTATGAACTCATGTAATGGCGAGTCCAAAACTACAGTGATCCAGCATCTCGATGATGGGTTAGTTTTTTTTTCTGTTTTTCCATTCTGCCTTCTGAAGCGTGTACTTCCAAAGGCTGATTTTCTTCATGGTGACAAAGTGGCTATAGCATTCTAGGCTTCATACGCGAGTAGTTGAGAAGGGAAGAGAGCATTTTTTTTTTTTTTCAGTATTCTGAGCAAGATCCGAAGGTTCACTTTTGTTGGACAACTTAAATTGCAGCTAACCCTTGAATCAACCTCCATTCAATGCCAGGGGAGTGGCATTTATTGACTGAACTTAAGCCAAACACTGATCACCCCTGTAAACAGGGGCAGAATCTATTTCTACTTCCACCACATGGGATACACAGCGAGGCTGGATACCCACATAAAAATCTGGGTGTGGCCCAAAAGGGGAGAACATTGAATGAGCACTGGGTAAATAATTCATATCTTTGAATCATTTAAAGATAAAGCATGCCTTTGGTTGAAAGTGACAGAATGCCAAATGACTGAAATGTAGGAGATGATTAATCTCACTTTGTGTGAAATGTAGAAACAGGCCATTCCAGTGGGTGGAGTGGCTTAATGATATCTCCTGTGACTTGAGCTTTTTCTCGCTTTCATACTCAGCAATGGTCATCAATGGCTGCTGGAACTCTTGGCATTACCTTCTCAAGTGTGACTCGAACAAGAAGGAAGCAGGAAGGATGGAAATAAAAAGTCTCTCTACCTATGCATCTTGTCTGTCACTGAGCTAAGAAAACCTTTCTCCCAAATCCCCCAGTCTTCTCTCTCTTCATTGCTACTGATCCGATCTGGATCACATGGCCATCACTAGCTATACAGGAGGCTGGGAAAGTGAATACTTGCAATTTTCAGTCTCTATCACGGGAAGCTGGCAAGAAAAAAAGTTGGCTGAGAATGGCCTTGGGTAATCATCTAGTAATGTCTTCTTTTGGTAATTTTGAGCAAATGAAGTGAAAGTGAATGAAAGAAAGTGAAGTCGCTTAGTCGTGTCCAATTCTGTGGCCCCGTGGACTATAGCCCACCAAGCTCCTCCATCCATGGCATTTTCCAGCAAGAGTACTGGAGTGGGTTGCCATTTCCTCTACTGTCCTAAGATTTTACTAGTATCCATTAAAGAGAATAATACCGAGATCTGGCTTAATCCATTAGAGAGAAAATACCAAGATCTGGCTCAGTCTCAAAGTACTTTTTAGCAAAACTCAGACTCACAGTAGTTAGCATTCATCCATACTATCTTCAAATACAAAGTTCAATGCAGCATTAGGTGTTCAAGTGTTGAAATCAATGAGAGCTTTATCAGAAGCACATTTAGGCATCAGCCTACTTCACATTGTCAGCAGTCAAGGAACACCTCACACCTAATTAAAAATCAGACGTCTAAAGTAGGCCTATAAAAATTGGAAATTCCAATACAGACCATTAATTAATCTGGTTTGCTTTTTCAAGATGGCAAAAATATTTCTCTACTAATTAATTCCCTCATCTTCAGGGCTATAAGCTCAGTCTCAAAGTACATTACAAATATCCTATCACTCAATAAATTGCAGCTAGTATCAGCAAAATATTTTTGGCTTATTTGAGGACTGGCGCAACAAGGCCAAGAAAGTGACTCAATAGATTAGAGAAACGGTAGAGTGAAAGATGCTGAGAACAATCTGATTACACGAACATACATCCATTATGTTTTCAGTTTCGAACTATTCCAACTGTGGATATTTTTTTATTTTTTTCCTCCTGACTTCCTTTGAAAAACGACATGAACAAATTTTTCACTGCTGTTGGAAGCAGACTCTGTTAGAAGAAAGAGGCCAATACCCGGGGAAACTGTGACAAATGAATCTGCTCGGAGGAAAGAAAAGCTTAAAACATTCAGAGAGCTGAGCATCCAGGAGTAATTGCAGTTTGGCTGGGCAGGGCCAATGTAGACTTACATTTAGTACTGACTCACAACCAACATTTCATGGTGCTTCAGCATTTATGAGACATTTTTACTTACTCTGCCAACTGGCCCAGGTTCTAATAAATCTCCACTAGAACATATTTGGTGTGTACAATTATACTGGATGTAATAGGTATTATTTTTGGCAGCCCAGCAGTTTATTCCCCATCTTCCCTTTTCTGGCAGCCAGCTCAGGTCTGGCCAATCACAGTGTCCATTCACCTGGACTCATTGAGGGCCAATCGGTGTCTTCCCCTGAGATTCTGATACATAGCCAATAGAGTTACTCACCCACCTCATCAGCACCCCGTGCTGCAAAGCTAGAAAGTGAGACTGGAGCTGTAGAGGAGAACAACGGGAGATGGAGAGAGTTTAGCAACTCTTTTGGAACTAGGATCAATCTTTGCCTGATCTCAGACCCCTTGGGATATCTTAGCTAGGTGAGCCAAAAAATTCCATTTCAGACTTAGCTAGTTTGGTCTGAATGTCTGTCATTTACATACAAAATCCTGATTGATGCCACCATTTAAACTGTGTATAATCCATCTTTGCAGGTTCAGCTTGAATTGAGACTCTTTGACGAAGTCTCCCCTGATGACTCTCCCTGACCCTTCTTCTTTCCAGTAGCCACATCACTCACTGATTGTACCAGCTGGCACAGTGTCAGACGTAATCGCAATATTCTATGATTTTTCAAATGTCTTTTCAGCTGTGTTGTATGTAAAGTCTTATGGGAATGGATAATACAGTCACCAGTCAACAAACAGGAGAAGTTCTGAAAGGATTTTTGGAAGTTGTTTGGTTTGAACTTGAAATACATGTCTCCAGAGAAGTAATATAAGCAATGGTTAAGTTCCCAGGCTAGCTCACTAAAGCCTATTTTATGAAAATGTGTATACAATGGCAGAGAATCACAGAGGAGTCGTGCAGAAAACTACTGCTTGGAAAAAAGTAGGTTTGATTGGAGAAAACCAGGAGGTAGAAACAGACTTTTCAGGACTATCTGGAAAAGCTTTAGAGTGGTGTTGGTCTTCTTTCTTAGAAATTAGTTTTTATTTTTACCAAATTATATATCCACATTGTTCTCTAAGGCTTACAACAAACAAATAGCCGTTCCCAAGCTACTCCATCTCCTCAATTTTCTGATTTATTTTTGGAGGGAACTACTTTTAATCTTATAGTTGTTTACTTTGGTATTTAACACATATGTCTAAGCCATTTCTTGAGTTTTCTTTTTTAGGCATTTTCTGTTGATTTCCATGAAGGCATATAAGCATTTAGCGTCCATCTTCACCTGCCCACCCTGGTACACAACACTCACACCCTCATCTTCTTGATGCTGGTCTAGCATGAGACTTTGGTTAGATCAATATTTGTTCACATTATCACGACTAGATAACACGCAATTCACTGCTGAGCCATGTAGTATAAAATGTGTGAAGATTACTTTTCCTTTGAGTCACAACTCTAAGTTGTCTTAGGAATAATAATTACATTATTTTCTGTTTGTTTGCTGAAGTTTTTATGTAATTATTAAGGTAGCCTCAAATTTTCCCCCAGTTGGCTCTGTATCTTGCCAACAAGTTTGGTAAACACGATGTCCTTTGTTACCACCTATATCTTTTATCCCTTAGTCCTTTTTTTTTTTCGTATAGCTAATGTCCAAGAGCTCTGCTTTGTTCTCATTTCTGCTTTGTATTTTTTAAATAGGTTGTACTGTTTTAAATACCTTTAACGATTTCCTCAAATTCAGTTCAGTGCTACTTTTGATAGTACTATTTTTGATAGCTCAAGGATGCATATATTCTTTTATTTCTCTGAGAATTTTAATAAAGAAAAAATACTGGTTTTCTTCTCCCTCAATAGCCTTTGTCTTTTCTGTTTGTTCTTACCACCTCTTTAACATTAGAGTCTTTCTTCTAACAGCAAGTGATTCTTGGTATTCAAGTGGGGCAAAAAAAAAAAAAAAAAAAAGAACTAATTGGGAGTTGTGAGGATGGGGCTTATCAACTATGGGCTTCACCACAGGGTGATCGTATTGGATCTGATCATAAGCCTGTCACGTCAGCATCTTTTCTCTTTGTTCTTTTATTGTGGACCATTAAAAAAAAAAAAACTTCATTGAGTTTGTTATTGTACCCCTCTGTTTTATGTTCTGGCCACGAGGCATGCGGGATCTTAGCTCCCCGACCAGGGATCAAACCTACATGCCAAACCCACATGTCCTGCATTGGAAAGCAGATTAATCACTGGACTGCCAGGGACATCCCTCTTTTCTTTTTGGCTGGCCAGATTCATCAGAGAAGAATTCTGCAACCTTCTCTTTAGAAGATGTACGTCAGGCTTTCAACCTACTAGAGATCAGGGCTTGGGCTGTATCTAAATTTTCATTTAATCCTCTTGTTTTTAATGCACTTAGCTTCTCCGGAGAATAAACCTCCAGTATTTTGCTGGTAAGACACAGTCACCCAGGTGTAATGACTTGGAGAGGTTATCAATTTACTTCTTCAATAGACTTCCAACTGCAGCTCTATGTTCCGTTCCCCAGCGCTGCAATGCAAATTAGGATTCTTTTCAGAGCTCACTATCATCAGCTTGGGAGTCTGATTTCTTGGGTCTTCTGTTGGTTACCACTAGACTTTTTGCTTTTTTTAAACAAGAATGGAGTAATTGTTCATGTTGCACTTTTCACTTTACTCATCAAGAATATCATTCCAAACCAATAAATAGTTCCTAAACTACACTCATAGTTCTCTTGTATTCCTTCGTATAAATGTACCATCATTTATTTAACCCACTTTCTACTGCTGGATAAATGTGGGTTATTTCCAATTTCTTTATAAGCAACTGAGTTTTGAGTATTTTTGTTGCAAATATTCTGTTTATGCCTTTAACTATTTCCTCAAATTCAGTTCAGTGCTACTTTTGACAGTATTATTTTTGATAGCTCATTAATCCCACAGGATGTTTCATGAAATAGGTTCTGCAAACAAATATATTTGGAACTGCTGAGATTCTGTGTGCATCAGAATTTTAAAAGCTCCATAGATGTTTCTGTTGTGCAGCTCAGTCTGGAAACCATCTTGATCACAGACTGCTTCCATTTTACCCAAGAAAAGCTGTGCTAATTGAGGCTGAGTGAAGCAGTAGAAGAAAAACTGGCAGGTATCTTAGTCCCTTTGGGCTGGTGTAATACAACACCATAGACTGGGTGGCTTATAAATAACAGAAATTTCTCACAGTTCTGGGGGCTGCAAAGTCCCAGATCAAGACACAGGCAGGTTTTGTGTCTTGGGAGAGCCCAGTTCCTGGTTCATAGGCAGCCATCTAGTAGCTGTGTTCTCACACAGCAGGATGGATAAAGAAGCTTTCTGGGGCCTCTTTTACAAAGGCATCAATCCTACTGGGCTTTGCTTTGATGACCTAACCATCTCCAAAGGTCCCACCTCCAAACACCACTGCACTGGGGGTTGTTGTTATTGCTGTTAAGTCACTAAGCCCTGTCCAACTCTTTTGTGAACCTATGGACTGCAGGCTGCCAGGCTCTTCTGTTCATGGGATTATCCCAGCAAGAATATTGAAGTGGCTTGCCATTTCCTCCTCCAGGGTATTGTCCCGATCAAGGGATCAAACCTGCATCTCCTGCATTGCAGGCATATTCTTCACGGCTGAGCCACTGGGGAACGCTACACTGGGGATTCAGTTCAGTTCAGTCACTCAGTCATGTCTGACTCTTTGCTACCCCCATGGACTGCAGCATGCCAGGCTTCCCTATCCATCACCAACTCCTGGAACTTGGTCAAACCCATGTTGATTGGATCAGTGATATTATCTAACCATCTCATCCTCTGTCCTCCCCTTCTCCTCCTGCCTTCAATCTTTTCCAGCATCAGAGTCTTTTCCAATGAGTCAGTTCTTCAAATCTGGTGGCCAAAGTATTGGCGTTTCAGCTTCAGCATCAGTCCTTCCAATGAATATTCAGGACTGATTTCCTTTAGGATGGACTGGTTGGATCTCCCTGCAGTCCAAGGGACTCTCAAGAGTCTTCTCCAACACCACAGTTCAAAAAGGATCAATTCTTTGGTGCTCAGCTTTCTTTATGGTCCAACTCTCACATCCATACATGACTACTGGAAACACCAGAGCTTTGACTAAACGGACCTTTGTCGGAATGTTTCTGCTTTTTAATATGCTGTTTAGGTTTGTCATAACAAGGAGCAAGCGTCTTTTAATTTCATGGCTGCAGTCACCATCTACAGTGATTTTGGAACCCAAGAAAATAAAGTCTGTCACTATTTCTTCCCCATATATTTGCCATGAAGGAATGGGACCAGATGCCATGATACACTGGGGATTAGTGAATTTGTGGAGGGCAGGGGGGCGGCGGTGGTGGTGGTGGTTAAGAGACAAATCACAGAACATTCAGTCTCCAGCAGCAGAGTAAGAATATGTGTGGTTCAGAATGATGAACAGCCCAACATTAGTTGTTGTTCACTCACTAAGTCGTGTCCGACTCTTTGCGACCCCATGGACTGCAGCATGCCAGGCTTCCCAGTCCTTCACTGTCTCCCAGGGTTTGCTCAAACTCATGTCCATTGAGTGGGTAATGCCATCCAACCATCTCACATAGTATCACGCATCTACTTTATTATGAGTATGTGCTCAGAGCTCTATACAGTGGGAAGTAATGCTTTTGGCATAATTTCGTTTAAAAAATTCATGAAATGAGGAAATAAAGCACAGTTTGTTTGGAACACAAACCTCATAGTCTACACTCGGGGAAAAAAGAATGCTTAATGCTGTTGAGAGGGAGGGTTCCAGACGGGAATACAAGCACCATTTTGCTGCTGCTGCTGCTAAGTCGCTTCAGTCGTGTCCGACTCTGTGCGACCCCACAGATGGCAGCCCACCAGGCTCTGCCATCCCTGGGATTCTCCAGGCAAGAACAGTGGAGTGGGTTGCCATTGCCTTCTCCACTGTGTGAAAGTGAAAAGTGAAAGTGAAGTCGCGTCCGACTGGTAGTGACCCCATGGACCGCAGCCTACCAGGCTCCTCCATCCATGGGATTTTCTAGGCAAGAGTACTGGAGTGGCTTGCCATTGCCTTCTCCGCGAGCCAAGTCTAGTAGTTCTCAAATTATAGTGAGCAGACATTTCACAAGCCAAGCTTGTTAAAAATGCAAATTTCTGGGCTCATCGCTCTTAATCTAACTTGTCAGCTACAGAGTAAACTCTAAGCTCTAAATCCTGAACATACAACAAGGATTCCCCCAGGAGTCTAATGGAGGTGGTCTGTGGACCAAAATTTGAGAAACTGGTGTAGGCAGTATTTTGCCAGAAATCATTAGAGTAGCTTTAATCTGGAAACTTCTCTTAAGTTTACTTGTTAATTGTCATAGGATCTTGGGGTTAAGGCTGAGAACACTTTTTCCCATCCAACAGGGCACCAAGGCCAGAAGATGTGCTGGAGTGATCCACTTTGGAGTGATTTTTACAGAGCCCAGTGTGTTAGGCAAACATTTGGGGTGGGCTGGGTTTTCTAACCTTGTCTGTTTGGCTGTTTGTTTCCTGAGGTCACTTAAAATGCATGCAGTCCCTTAGAAAGTAAGGCTGTCAGGCTGAAAGGCTATCAAGACCCTGGTAACTGGGCTTTAAAAAACAGAAGTTAGAGAAAATGAGAAAACAGGCCGGTTTGATGTTTGGTCCAAGGAATAGGAAATAACCACTCAGAAATCGGAAGTACATTTTTTGGGGTCTCTGTTCCTCTCTGCACCTTAACTTTTCGCGACCTGACAATGCTCCTCTTTCTCCTGAGGCCTGTCTCCTACTCTGAACACTCTAAAGAGTCGGATCAAAGCGCCAGCACGCCAATCTTTGACCCAACTAAGTAGCCAACGCCCTCTCAGAGGCTGGGTCGGATTCGAGCTTTAGGTTGCGGGGCGAAGCTCTCAGGCTAAGCCCCTTGCTGGGCTCCCTAGTATTTCGGGTCAAGAGTCGCGAGCAGAGAACCGCACAGCGACCCCGCGCCGGGCAGCCCCGCGCCCCCGGAAGCTCGGGCTCTCCGGCGCCGGGTTGCGGCGGCCTGGGCGGACGCGCTGTGTGCTCCGCGGCCCGGGTCACCGCGTCACTCACAACCGGTCCCCACAAGGGCCGTCCGGTCTCAGGAGACTCGAGCGACACCGGCCACCGAGGGTAAGCGCTGCGCATCCGGCGGACGCTCTGGAAGCAGGCGCGGGGCTGCGGGCGAGCCCCGGGAGGGAGAGTCGGGGTCTCCGCGGCTCCTGCGGCGGTCTGGCCCGAGTCCGCCGCCAGCCCGGGTTTCAAGTTCAAATGCACGGGGTCGGTGCGGCTTCTCTCCGCTCTTCTTCCGCCAGGCCTGGGAGCCCGCGGTCCCCGCTCCTGCGTTGCACGGAGCGGGAATGACCCGAGCCACCGGCTGTTTACCCCCCTCCCCGCCCCCAGCCTCACTCTCTGCCCTTGTGCACCTTGCCCTTGCACAGCCAGAGCCGCGTGGCCGTCTCGACAAGGTCACCCCCGCTTGCCCGGCCAGGACCAGCTGCCTGCTTTCTCTTTGCTCAGCTCGGAGTTCCCGCTAGAAAACACACCGGAAGGGGGAGCTTTGGGCCCAGAGAAGGCTTTTCTGTCCAAAAAGGCCCGCCTCCCGCGCACCTGGTTTTAATAAGAGCCTAGGGAGAAATATGGCTGGGGCGGGGAGGCTCTGAGGGCTCCCCAAGAAATTCTGTCTAGAGTGAGAAAGAAGGGTGCACATGGATCATACGTGAGCAGGCGCACTCGGTGCACAAGGGTTGGTTAAGACCTCGTGCACTTTTCAACTTTGCGGCTTGGAGCAGATGTAAGATGGTAGTGATGTTAGAAATGGAATATAAACAACAGTGAAAAACACATTTATTAACATCGAGGACAAGAAGATCGCACAGTGGTGCACAATGTATTCTTTTCTCCCCAGTTTTAACAACAACATTGAAATGTTTTAACAACAATATTGAAAACAACCCTACCCCTGTCCTATATCTCCCACTGCCTAGGTCCATGTGCGCACATACTTTTTACATAGTTGCATTTAGAAGTACAGGGCATTCTTATTTCAAATTCTAGAACAGGGAGGTTAATTACATCCTAAGAAAACAGAAGTCTTCATTAGTTCTGAGAAAAAGATCTCTCAATATATGAGAAGTTAAAGATTGTATCACACTTTCAACCTATGTTATAAAAGTTTAAAGGATAAAGGACATGAAAGGCTTTCTTTAAAGACCCTGTGAGACATGTAAATATATATTCACACACATTCTTTTTGCATCTAAAGCCAAGAACAAATTTTCCAATATAGCACTTTGATCTTTGCACTCTAAAGAACTCAACTCTACCTTGTACTAGACTTTAAAGAACATTAAAGGGCATTTGCCTTGGGAGCGTTTGCTAAGTGAATGTGATCCTGGAAACATTTCCTGGCCCCCCTACCCACTCCCCACCTCCTTTTCCCCTGGGTAGCTTGGGTGCAGATGCTGTGTGACCCACTGGCTCTTCTAAGGGCCCCACCCATGGTGACCCTCCCAGTCTCAGGAAGTAGGCCCTGGAGGAGCTGGGGCTCAGGCAGTTTTTTGGGGGCCCAGATTTTGGACTAGAGAGTGAGTGGGATTCTCCCCCAGAGGCCTGGGACTGCTGGCCACTCACAGCCCCTGACCTTTTTAGCACTTCCTAGCGCTTGGCTGCATGTGAGGTTCCCAAGTTCACGGTGGGAGGTGCCCGTGAAAGATGCGCTGTTATTGTTGGACTCCCAGCACAGGGAGTAATTAGGGGAGTGACATGTGCTCAAGTCCAGGCCTTTCCTTGTGGGGTGGGTCACTTACGAAGCCGCGCCTGGCCTCTTGCTGGCAAAGGCTGTGGATTCCTGAGGATTCCTACGTGGTTCACTTCTCGGAGGAAGCCTTGATGAGGAAGAGGCTGGGAGTGGGGGCAGAAAAGTTTGGAATTTCCCGTGGTTCCTTGGGGATTGATTGTTGTTGAGAACCACCCTGGGCAACACCACGGTGGAGTGTCTGGGTCTGCTGGCCTTTCTTCAAGGCCACTCTGGGCTCCCAGGGTCTGTCAGGTGGCCCTGCACGTTGAGGGGTGGGGTTAGGACCGCAGCGCAGGGAGGAACCGGGGGAACTGCAGTTGCACTCAGAGAAGCAGCTTTTACTTCAGCTCTGTGGTACCCAGCGTGATGTTCGGCAGGTGGTGTATGTTTCTAATAAATGTTCATTCAAGTATGCAGCATGAGAGTGAGCTTCAAATTGTGTTTCAAGCCTGGCTGTGTCGGTGGACAGGGACTCTGGTGGCCCACTAGAAAGAAGGGATTGTGTTAGTTGCTCGTGTGCAGATCTTTGTGACCCCATGGACTGTAGCGCACCAGGCTCCTCTGTCCATAGGATTCTCCAGGCAAGAATATTGGAGTGGGTTGCCATTTCCTGCTCCAGGGTATCTTCCCTACCCAGGAATCGAACCCAGGTCTCCTGCATTGCAGGCAGAGTCTTTACCACCTGACCCACCAGGAAAGCCCTTAAAACCAAGGAAGCAGCAGCCCTCTCTTCCTGGTTCAAATCCTGGTGCCTCCACTTGCAGACTGCCCCTTGGCATCTCTGTGGCCCACAGTCCTCACGTTTAAGAAGGAAAATGTTATCTACTTCATTGAGTGCTTATGATGGTTAAATTGGAGTAAATTTTGGAAAGCCTGGCATATACTGCTAAGTTGCTTCAGTCGTGTCCGACTCTGTGTGACCCCATAGTTGGCAGCCCACCAGGCTCCCCTGTCCCTGGGATTCTCCAGGCAAGAACACTGGAGTGGGCTGCCATTTCCTTCTCTAATGCATGAAAGTGAAAAGTGAAAGTGAAGTCGCTCAGTGGTGTCCTGATTCTTCGCAACCCCATGGACCGTAGCCTACCAGGCTCCTCCGTCCATGGGATTTTTCCAGGCAAGAGTACTGGAGTGGGGTGCCATTGCCTCCTCCGCTGGCATATACTAGGGCCAGGGTAAGTGCTAAAAATGAAAAAACAAAAACCGAACAATGTGGGAAAGGTAACAGTTACCTCGTAGGGAAGAAAAGGTGTGGGAAGGGCACGCTGGACATTTCAAAAGTAACTGTCATCTTTCTCTTTCTTAACCTGGGTGGGTCTGTGGGTTTTGTGATGTTGCTATTTTTTGTACATCTTATAAATATCTTAGTAACTGCTCTATATATGATAAAACATTAAGATTGCACACTCTGATTCTCTTATAGACTACATTTTAACAGACAGGACCATTGAAGCATTGATTTGTGTGACCCATCGTCTTTTTGCACAACCTTATGAGGGAAGAATCATTTTTATTTCTGGTTTACAGATGTGGCAACTGAGGCCAGATAAGTTGCTTAAGGTCTGCATGGATAAACAGGATATCTTGGTTTTACATCAGAGTCTGTGTTCTTAACTGCTGTGAATGGCTTTTTTAATGTGTTGCTGATATAACGAGTTGTATTTGCACTTTAAAAATGAAATTATTTACCCTATCAATGATCCACTAGCATAGAATTGCACACTATGACTTGTCTATGTGACTTGGGATAGTCTCAACTGTATGAAACCAAGTCAAAATACAGAAATAAGCTGGATCCAGAAATGACTGATTGCAAACCCTCTACTTCAAATTTTATGTTCATCAAAACTGCCTACTATTCTCAGTACACTTAATAATGAGAAATGCTAAAATGCTGTCCATTTTAATTTAAAATAAATGCATATAAAATGAGATGCCACTTATATGTGTTTTATTTACTCTTTATCTAAAAACACATATGAAATCTTTCCATAAAAAATATATTTGGATTCCATCTAAGATTTCAGCAGAAGAAAGGTCCAGGATGCAGGAAAAAGAATATTGACTATTGCTGGCTTAAGACTATAATAGAGATTTAAGAATTTGATAGTGTGAAACAGGGCATTCAACATTTATTAAATGTTTTTATGTATAAAGCCTTGTGTTAGGCACTTAGGGAAAATACAGAGATGAATAAGACAGTTTGATATTCAAAGTCATTTGTAGTCCTTCAGTGTGTAACATGTGGATATACTATTGATGGTTTTGAAACGTGACACTAATCAAAGCCGATTGTATTATGAGATTCCAACAAGTGAAGTGTTTGGAAGAATGCAAAGAAAAGATCCGTGATTTCACAGTGATTCTAGTATCTGAGCTGGACTTCAGAGTTCATTGAAGAGCGCAAATAGGGGGCTGGTAAGAAATCCTGAGGCCTGTAAATAGTTGAGTTGACTAGAATGTTGTGTGGGAGATGAGACCAGGAGGACAGCTTGGAGTGAAAAGCACAGAGGACCTCGCTGAGGGGTCTGGCCTTCCTTAGCCAGTTGGCACTGGGGAGCCATTGAGGGTTCCTAAGTGTAGTTGTGACATGCCCAGCACTTTGACCTGACCTAGAACCATTCTTCTGATGGTGGTTGTTAAGAGGGAAGAAAATAAGATGTGGAGACCAGCGAGGAGGCTTTTTGGGTTAGTCAAGTGGGATGATCATAAGGATTTCAACTAGCATGATGGCAGGAAGTATAGGAAAAAAAGAAGTTTTGATGGGAGAGGTGTGGCTGGAGCCAAATTTCTAGTTTGAGGACTGATGGTATATGTTGGCCAAAGGAGAAACTAAAAAAAAAAAAACTGAATATTTGATATTGGAGACCAGTGACAAATAGAGAAGAGGAAGAGCTAGGGACATTTTTAAATGATCATTTGGGGAGGATGTGAGAAAGCTGGAGTTGAAATTTCTATTCTGCAGGACTTCTCTGAGCCTTTACAGAATGTGTCGTGTAGCATTTCCCCAGCTGACCCCAAAAAGCCCCTTTCCTCCAAACAGAGTTTGGAAATGCATCAGGAGGCCAGGCCTGCAAGAAAGAGCAAACAGAGCTCTGTGGACCTTTAACACCAGTCCCACAGCACGGCCAGGCCACAGCGCCCAGGCCACCTCACACCCAGGACACGGGGTTTTGGGGCCCATGTCATGGGATTTTGGGGCCCAGGTCACGGGGTTTTGGGGCCCAAGTCACGGGGTTTTGGGGCACAGGTCAGTGAACACTTGCCCCTCTCTTCAGGCTGCTATTCTAGACACTACTTCATCACGCCTCGGATTTATAGCAAAGGGAAAGTGCAGTATCAAACTTTAAATGGAAGATAAGTGAGAATTTCACACTTGTTTCTGACGGGCTGGGAAACTTGGGGGAGATTTTGAATTTCCTTAGGAATACTTTACTCTTCCTTCTGATGGCTAGAAGAGGTGGAAGCCCTGTTTCTATTATTCGTCCACTTATTTAGACACTGTTTTCTTTAGAACAGGGTTTTGAAACTTCATGTATGTGTTTGTTTAACACCAAGTCATCCAAATGGACTCATCTCTCGGTTTGCTGCAAGCTCTCCATGTGACAGGGACATCAGTGTGCCTGTGTGCACAGTCGTTCAGTCGTGTCCGACTCTTGGCGATGCCAAGGACTGTAACCAGCCAGATCCCTCTGTCCAAGGGATTTTTCTGGCAAGTATACTAGACTGGGTTGCCATTTCCTCCTCCAGGGGATCTTGCTAACCTAGGGATTGAACCCTCATTTCCTGTGACTTCTGCATTGCCAGGAAGTTTCTTTACCACTGAGCCCCCTGGGAAGCCTGTGCTTAGTCACTCAGTTGTATCTGACTCTTTGCGACCCCATGAACTATAGCCTGCCAGACTGCTCTGTCCATGAGATTTCCCAGGCAAGAATACTGGAGTGGGTTGCCATTTCCTTCTCCAGTGGATCTTCCCAACCCAGGGACATGGTTCCAGTTAAATCAAAGGCTCCCCTTACCATAAAAATCATCTCCATGATTTTTAAAAAGCTAATTTTAAACATATTTTAAAATGTACAATTCAGTGGCATTAAGGGCATTTACATTGTTCAACAACCATCACTATTATCCAACTCCAGAACTTTTTCATCTTCCCAAACTGAAACTCCATACCCACTAAACAATAACTCCCCATTCTCACTCCCCACCCTAGCCCTTGGCAACTGCCATTCCATTTTCAATGAATGTAATCTCAAGGGACATCATGTAAGTAGAATCATACAATAATTGTCCTTTTGTGTCTAGCTTATTTCACTTAGCATAATGTTTTCAAGGTCTATTCGTGTTGTAGCCTGGTCTGTACTTCCTTCCTTTTTAGACTGAATAGTACTCCATTGTATGTATATGCCACATTTGTTGTTCTATATGGATATTTGGGTGGTTTCCACCTACCTGTAATATTAAGTTCTTTAAGCAGTCCCTGCACAGAGCTTCCTTCCGCACAAGTGGACGAAGACTTTGGGGTTCGTTTTAATTATATTTGAGTTGATAATAGAAAATCACCAATCATCTCATTAAATCAAGATGTGAAACTGGATTCATTCAACTTTAGAGAAGAAATTCTTCTATGTACCCATTTCAAGTGGATTTGGATAGCAGCTGTTCTGAACTTGATTGGAGGGCTTGGTCCCAGGACCTAACTGGTGATTCCTGGCAGGGGAAAGTCCTTTTTGATTTGGAAGGGACCAGGGCTGGCTCATTAGAAGTTCTCCTTAGATCTTTGCAAAGCCTCAAAACAGTTGGGTAGAGAGATGGAAAAGTCAGTAGGATATTTGGAGATCCAGGCTCAGAAAAACATGGAGAAGAATTTGGGTGTTTCCCAGGGACATGCTGCTTTGGAGGCTGCTCTTGGGACTCAGTTTTGAGTTGGAGAGAAGAGATTAGAAGAGGACTTCCGTGGAATGAAGCTTTTAAATTGTGATGTTGGAGAAGTCTCTTGAGAGTTCCTTGGACTGCAAGGAGATCAAACCAGTCAATCATAAAGGAAATCAGTCCTGAATATTCATTGGAAGGACTGATGCTGAAGCAGGAGCTCTAATACTTTGACCTGCTGATGCAAAGAACGGAATCATTGGAAGTGCTGGGCAAGATTGAAGGCAGGAGGAGGGGGAACGGCAGAGGATAAGATGGTTGGATGGCATCACCAACTCGATGGACATGAGTTTGAACAAGCTTCAGGAGTTGATGGACAGGGAAGCCTGGGGTGCTGCAGTCCGTGGTGTCGCAAAGAGTGGGACACAAGTGAGTGACTGAACTGAACTTGGTGGAGTGGGGACAGGTGGAAACTCTGAGCCTGGAGGTCAGCTCAGCTTCCCACACCATCCTTTTCTCCTTCCCAGAAGACTTTGGTTCAGAGAAAACAAAGTAATTTTGACTGAGCTATTAGGTTGGAATAGTTTCAAGGAAAATTTAATGAGGTTTCTTCCCCTTTTACCAGCCTCACAGAAAACAACCAGCTTTATCTTGTGAATCTACTGATTGCCAAATTGTGCCTTTCGGTGTTTTGAGGTGCTGCAGTGCACTTGCAGGGTGCTGTGAGATACTATAAATTTTTAAGGAAAACAGAGCTATACTGTGCGATGCTCAAGAACCACTAGCTCGAGGTGTTCGTAGTTTCAGCGTTAGATTGTGCTGCATTCCTTTAATGATATATCTGCGGAGCTGGGTTTTTGGTGGCTGCAGTGGTAAAGTCGGTCATTAGGTGGAACCAGCGTGGAGTAGGAAATGAGGGGAGCAGTGTCCAATCCAATTCCAATGTTTAAGAAGTTGTACAGTGTGCAGTAGGTGTACACAGTCCATGAATAAGTGATTGTGATCATATGAGAAGGAAATTAAGTTTTTTCAGTCTATCCGTATTATTCTTTTAAATGGCTATTAAATTACTAGGGCATAACTACGTGAGTCTGAGTGAACTCGGGGAGTTGGTGATGGACAGGGAGGCCTGGTGTGCTGTGATTCATGGGGTCGCAAAGAGTCGGACACGACTGAGCGACTGAACTGAACTGAACTAGTAAGTTGTTTGAACTCAACGACTTAACAAGTGTTAACTGTTAGGTATTTCTTTCATTTCAGGGGTGCCATGAAAAATTACTGAGATACCCCTGGCGCAACATATCAAGAGATTTTGAAAATCTTTGCTTTAGTACATAAGAAAATTCTCAAAGTTGTATATTTACTTTCAAATACATCAAACATGGAGATGAGATGAAAAGAGAGAGAAACACTTTGCATATTTTTCTAAAGTAAATAGGTTTATTTTTCAATTATAAAATTAATATGTATTGATTATTTTAAAAATCCAAAAAAGTACTAAGTAAAAATAAAATCCTGCATATTACTACCCTCTTTTCCCCCATCCCCTGCTATAGATAACAGGTCATAACATCATGGTGCATATTCTTCCAGACTTTTACTTTTCCCATGAATGTTTAAGAATGTGCTGCATGCATGCGAAGTCGCTTCTGTCATGTCTGATTTCTTTGTGACCCCATGAATGGTAGCCTGCCAGGCTCCTCTGTCCATGGGATTCTCCAGGCAAGAATACTGGAGTGGGTTGCCATGCCCTCCTCCAGGGGATCTTCCCAACCTGGGGATCAAACCCGTGTCTCTTCCATCTCCTGCACTGGCAGGCAAGTTTTTTATCATTAGCTCCACCTGGGAAGCCCAAATAGATTTTTATAAAAACCAGACCATATAAATTCTATTTTGCTTATTCCTTTTTAAAATTCACTATATTGCACCTGTCTTTCCATGTCAACATGAATAGAGTTGTAATCACACATAATGCATATATATTTATTTTAAACAGATTTACAAATAAACTTTCAAGGGAGAAAAACCTTTCACTTCTAAAGACAATATTACTGATTGTAGTCTGATTCCACTGTTAAGAGTAGCTCGACCATGCCCCCTTGTGGCTTAGAGCAGTACTTAACATTTTCTTCAAATCTGTTTAAGGCCTTGTATTCTGACGCAGAGGACACACAAATGAATGAAATCACATCTTTTTAAGGAGCTTACAGTCTGTTAAGAGAAGATGAAATATATAGTTAAATAACTATGAAAGGGAATAACATGTAATTATGTGTATCTTAAGAGAGCTAAAATTAAAATTCCCATAAGAGGAAGGGGTTGGTTCCATCTTTGAAGATTAACGACTTCATGGCAGTAACAACAATGATAACAGATAATATTTATTGAGTGCTTATGAACCAGGAACTGCTCTTTGCACTTTTTATAGAAAAGATGGAATTTCTCTTCTAAGCCTTTAAGCATGGATCGAATCTTGTCTTAGAGGGTTGAAGAGGAGATGTAATGAGGGCAGGGGACAGTACTCCAGGTGGGGGAACTGCAGGGAGTCTGTGCTGAGCAGGGAGTCTGTACTGAGAGGGGTGGGCCTTGCAGATTGCTTGGAGTGATGTAGGAAGTGACACTGGAAAGGGGCAAGTGCCTTGAATCCCAGACTAAGGAATGTGATCTTAATTCTGTTGACAGGCAATGGGAAGCAATGATTCAAGTTTTTTGATCAGGGTAGTAATTTTATCAGAGCCGGACTTTGGGAAGATTAACTTTTCAGCGGTGTGAAAAATGAGAGACTTGGGGCAGAGGGGACAGTTTAGAGGCTACTGCAATGGTCCAGGCAAGATACAATACCACTCTGAAGAGGTGCAGCAAAAAATGGAGAGGAGGGAATGAATCTGAGCTTGGTTAGAAAGCCAGCAATGATAGAATGTCTTTCTAGAGTTTGACATTTTTACTTTTAATATAAAGCAGCACAGTAACATTTGGTGAACTTTGAATGGAGGTCTTCATACCCAGTGGGTTTATTTCTACATGAACTAAACAGATTGATTCATCAGCGTTCACATGCCAATTTCCTCCCTCTCCCCCAAGAAACTGCTTCTCTTCAGGACACCAGGTAGACCACTTGATTCAGCCTCTCCTCTGGTAATTTTGGCAGGGCTCAGGTCCTGTAGTAGGGCACACTATTCCTAGTCATTCTCTAAGTTTGCGAAGTGGCATAGTATTTGGAGAATGGTGTCACAAGATATTTTTTTCCCTAAAGAATATAAAACCAGAGGGATCTGCTGAGCCTAAACAAACGGGATTTGGATTAGACCTGAGGAGTGGAGTCTGAGGATGGGAGCTACCTGGAATTACATGATCTAGAGGGCGGCAGCACACTGTTCTGTGGCCACTTAAAAAGATGAGACAGTTAATCATGATGATTAGAATTTAGTGTGTCTTCCAATATAATTCATTTTAATTACATTTATAAACACTTATAAAAGAAACCCTGCCTTTAATATTATTCATACCTAGAGCAGTGATTCTCAGAGTGAGGTCACTAATTCATTGGTGAGCCATCTGATTCTTCTTGATGGGTTCATCAAGCCTATCCCATAAATGTTGTCATTATGCTAAACTGCTCAGTTGTGTCTGACTCTTTGCAACCCCATGGACTGTAGCCCGCCAGGTTCCTCTGTCCATGGAATTTTCCAGGCAAGAATACTGGAATGGGTTACCATTTCCTCCTCCAGGGGATCTTCCCAACCCAGGGATCGAACCCTTGTGACTTGTGTCTCCTGCATTGGCAGGCGGATTCTTTATCACTGCGCCACCTGGGAAGCCCCATCCCATAAATGTTTAGGGTGTTATTTCACGATAATGAGTAAGATGCATAAGCTCACATTTACCTCTTATAAAAATGATAAATGGATGAGACATCTTCCTTCCAGGTCTTTCTTATCACTGACTTTCCTGTGCCCATGTGGGCATATCCCTATGGAGTCTGCTATAGAGAGAAGTGATTTGTTGTTGTTGTTGATTTATTTATTTACTTTGTTTTTGGCTGTGCTGGATCTCTTTTGCTGTGCGGGCTTTTCTCTAGTTGCGGTGAGCAGGGGCTACCCTCTCGTTGCGGTACGTGGGCTTCTCATTGTGGTGGCTTCTCTTGTTCCGAGAATGGGCTTAGGGCACCTGGCCTTCAATAGTTGTGGTTCCAGGGCTCTAGAGCACAGGCTCAATAGTTGTAGCAAAGGAGTTTAGTTGCTCCATGGTATGTGGGATCTTGCGGGTCAGGGATCGAACCTGTGTCTCTTGCATTGGCAGGTGGATTCTTTATCACTGAGCCACCAGGGAAGCCCTGGAGAGAAGTGGTTATTTTGATGTTCCTTGTGCATTTTTCCAGTAACCAGTGAACATCTCTGTACTTCATCACTTTAGTTCAGGCACTCAGTTGTGTCTGACTCTTTGTGACCCCATGGACTGCAGCACGCCAGGCTTCTTTGTCCATCATCAACTCCCAGAGCTTGCTCAAACTCATGTTCATTGAATCAGTGATGACACCCAACCATCTCATCCTCTGTCTTCCCTTTCTCTTCCTGCCTTCAATCTTTCCCAGCATCAGGGTGTTTTCCAGTGAGTCAGTTCTTTGCATCAGGTGGCCAAAGTATTGGAGTTTCAGCTTCAGCATCAGTCCTTCCAATGAATATTCAGGACTGATTTCCTTTAGGATGGACTGGTTGGATCTCCTTGCAGTCCAAGGGACTCTCAAGGGTCTTCTCCAACACCACAGTTCAAAGGTGTCAATTCTTTGGTGCTCAGCTTTCTTCACAGTCCAACTCTCATCCATACATGACTGCTAGAAAAACCAAAGCTTTGACTAGATGGACCTTTGTTGGCAAAGTAATGTTTCTGCTTTTTAATATGCCGTCTAGATTGGACATAGCTTTTCTTCCAAGGAGCAAGTATCTTTTAATTTCATGGCTGCAGTCACCAACTGCAGTGATTTTGGAGCCCAAGAAAATAAAGTTTGTAACTGTTTCCATTGTTTTCCCATCTATTTACCATGAAGTGATGGGACCAAAGGCCATGATCTTTGTTTTCTGAATGTTGAGCTTTAAGCCAACTTTTTTACTCTCCTCTTTCACTTTCATCAAGAGGCTCTTTAGTTCTTCTTCACTTTCTGCCATAAGGGTGGTGTCATCTGTGTATCTGAGGTTATTGATATTTCTCCCAGCAATCTTGATCCCAGCTTGTGCTTCATCCAGTCCAGCATTTCTCATGATGTACTCTGCATATAAGTTAAATAAGCAGGGTGACAATATACAGCCTTGACGTACTCCTTTTCCTATTTGGAACCAGTCTGTTGTTGCATGTCCAGTTCTAACTGTTGCTTCTTGACCTGCATATAAATTTCTCAGGAGGCAGGTAAGATGGTCTGGTATTCTCATCGCTTTAAGAATTTTCCACAGTTTATTGCGATCCACACAGCTTTGGCATAGTCAATAAAGCAGAAGTAGATGTTTTTCTGGAACTCCCTTGCTTTTTCAGTGATCCACCGGATGTTGGCAATTTGAATTTTGAGCATTACTTTGCTAGCGTGTGAGATGAGTGTAATTGTGCGGTAGTTTGAGCATTCTTTGGCATTGCCTTTCTTTGGGACTGGAATGAAAACTGACCTTTTCCAGTCCTGTGGCCACTGCTGAGTTTTCCAAATTTGCAGGTATGTTGAGTGCAGCACTTTTACTGTACTTCATGGGCGCTCTTAAATATTTTCTTGAGCAACTGTCTTGAGTTATACCATGTTTTAAAGATAAGTTGAATAGAGAAAACTGAGTCGGGTTTCTAGGGCATTCAGGTCCTAGAATTTTAAAAGATTGACATGGCCCTTTTTTTGAATGTTTGAGAATGTGCTTCTGCTCATGGGCAAAGAGGTGTGAGTGAGTACAATATATAACATAATATAAGGCAATTCTTGAATTTGTGGATCACTAATTATCAGGCTTGAGCTATTTCAGACTTTGCTGGAGTCATAATCCAAACCTGATTTGTCATCGGTATACAGCAGTATCGTATTCCAAACCCTATCCGATTATAGTTACGTACTTTATCACTTTTTAACCATTTAAATTACATTCCTGTTAATGGAATCTATGTTTTAAAGTCAAGGGCGAATCGGTGGATTGCATGGTTCATGTCTAGTTGAGTTTTTATGGCTAATTGGGCACATATGTACTAAGTTAACCCCTCTATTTAGAAGTGAAGGATTTTACTAAAAATGAGTGTATTTTTATTACAGGCAGCTTAGTTTCATCTGCTTAAGTAGTTTTTAAAACATGAGCCATTTTTCAGTACAACTGTGTCTTAATGTGTTAACTGTATTTTTTAAATGCAGATTTTTTTTCTCACTAGCTTAATGGGAATTCAAAGAAATCATAGCCTTTTAATTAAAGCCAATATGTTTTGGTGCCAGACATTCTGAAGGATTCCAATGAACCAAAAAAGAACACATTTCTGCACTGCAAGTGTGCATATGGGACCCTTCAGAAGCTTGACAGAAATGCCTGATGGAAGGATTCGAAACAGGAAAAAGATTAATAAAAAGAACGTCAGAGTAGGTTTCAGAATAGCTTAAATAATGTGTGTAGTGAAATAATTTTCTACACCAAAGGATGGTTTGATTGAAAAATTGTGACTCTTGCCTAGTCTTAACATTATAAAGTCTAAATCTAACTTCAATCCATTTCAACTAAAAAAGAGTTATATTTTTCAAACCTAAACGCTGGTACACGTGACTGTATTTTCAGAACTAGTTCAAGTGGTCTGACAAGCAAAATTTGGTAGACAAAGGAATGGAATATTTGAAACAAAAGATCCTTGAAAGTCTGGGCTATACATTGTAATGGCAGCTGGAAGGAAATCACAGGATACATTCGATTGCAGTTTGATCAAACAGAAAGAGCCTGCAACCAGAAGTCAGATGATTTAAATTTTAATTCCTCTGCTTCTGGTGGCAGGGTCTGGGGAAGGGGCGGCAGGCGCCATGTCGGGCCGCGAAGGTGGCTAGAAGAAGCCGCTGAAGCATCCCAAGAAGCAAGCCAAGGAGACGAACAAGGAAGATAAGGCATTCGAGCAGAAGCGGAAGGAGGAGCAGAAGAAACTCAAGGCAAAGGCTGCGGGGAAAGGGCCCCCGGCCACCGGTGGAATTAAGAAATCTGGCAAAAAGCAAGCTGTTCCTTGTGCCTGAGGCAACGATGACCCTTAGTTCCAGTCCTGTTTAAACACCTGGATTCCCTGCCATAATATACGTTGCCACCTATAGCTAGAATGAAGTGTTGTCTTGGAACCTATTGTACATTTAAGAATAAACTTTTGTAAAAAAAAAAAAAAAAAATTTAATTCCTGCCCTGTACTCAGCTATCTGCGGGACCAGACAAGTCATTTAAGCTTGCCATACTTCTGATTTTTCAGGTGTAAAATAGTGATTATGTCTACCATAACCATCCGATGACTGTGAGGATCCTAATGAACTATTGTGTATAAAAGGCTTCTTGAAAAGTAATGCTAAAGTTTTATACAAATGGAATTATTTCTGTGGTTTTTGAATACCCACGGCCAGACAGAGAGCATGCTTTATTTGTCATTGCCTTGCTCAAGTGCCTGGTGTTAAGGAAAGGTTCTATAGACAGTGCTGAATGAATGGGTTTTTTTTCGCTCATTTTATTTTCTCCATCAGAGACTTGGGTCAAAAAAATAAAACTAAATGTGTGGCTTGGGATTCTTTAGAGTTTTACACATGTGCACCTTCTGGTACCCATCCAAGTTCAAGCCACATGTATAAACACAAACATAATCTGGTAGACATCCTAGTATTACATGTGTGCAGGGTGTTTGCTGGAAGTTTTTCTCCCCCACCCCCTATGGTATTGGACTTGGCAACTAGAGCCCTAGTTGAAAATGCAGATTTTAAATTAAGTCAGTGAGAGCTGTGGCCCCTCCCTTTCCCATCTCCATTCCTTGCCTCCCTTTATCCCCCACTTTGGGGCAGCCTATTTGGTCCTCTACCTTCACTCACTGACCCAGTCTCCTGTCTCATCCTCAAGGCCTTTTATGGAGGTTGTAGGGGAAGAGAGAGAGGGCGAGAGTCTTTCTGATTGCAGCCTTTTGGAAGAACAAAGTTCGTGATTTTCTCTTCTTTCCGAGAGGGAGAGACAGACTTCCTTCAACAAATTTAGTGAAGGGGGAAATTCCTTCTTGTTTGCAAGAAGGGAAAACTGGCTTTAGGTTTTCCTCCTGGACATCTGCTTGATCTTGCTCTGGAGCAGAGCAGAGGGCTGGAGAGGCAAGGCAGGCAGGGCGCTGATGGGGGACTGAGGGGGTGAGGATGCCCCAGTTTGTCTTGGTCAAGTGCGCACTGTGCTGAGGGCTGTAGCGTTTGGCTCTCTTGCTGGTTTTCCTACCTGTGAGGATGCCCACTGGGTGAGGAAGCATTCTGAAGAGTCACGCTTCCAGCCTCAGCCTGCCCTGTAGGGGAGGGAGGTGATGAGATTCCAGCTGAGTCAGTTTGACATTTCAAGCTGAACTAACTAGCACTCGGTGACAGGAACGCAGAGGTGGTGGAACTTGCTTGAGATCCACTACTCCGGTTGAGAAGGGAGATTTGGCAGCAGTGATTAGAAGACAGAAAACAAAGCAAAGCCTAAACTGTTTCATGTTTGTCTGGCACTGAGCAGAGCGTCTTCTATAAAGTTATTACGCTAATTAGAAACGGTCCTCATGTGGTTTGATTTCAATTACTTAATCACAGAATCCAGAGTCAGAGCAGAAAAGATCTTAAAGATAAGACTCCTAGGCCAGTAGTTTCAAATGATGTTCCAGGAAGTCCTGAGTGGGAGTGGGAGCCCAGGGAGGTTACCAGGACCCTCTCGGGAGGGGTGAGGATGGCTTTAGGTGGGAGAGGGTATGGAGGAGGGTAAAGATGCTGAGAAGGTACGTCCTCTGGTCTCTCTCCTAACCTCAAGGTAGAAAATATATTGCTTTTATCTGCTTTCAAGGTCAGTTTTCGTTATAAGATTACTTTTGTCCAAAGAATTCCCCAGTTAGAGAAAGAAGGGCTTCCTTGAAATCCATTTCTGAGATAAGTAAACTGAAGCTCAGACTGTGGAAGTGACAAGCCACAGCCCACAGAGCCCTGAATGGCAGAGCCAGGACAAAGGTTGTCTAGTTTTGACACCCTGTCCCGAACTGAGGGGTAAAGTTAGCCTTGCAAATTCGAGGTGCATTTACTAAGCAGCTACTAGACAAGAGTCATGCTGCACGGTTTTCTTCTTCTTCTTCCTAAAAGATTAATGCAGTTATTGCATCCATTTGGTGCCTTTACTGCCGGAAAAATAACAGCCAGCAGGGGCTTTCTTGGGTTACCTCGGTAAGAGATCTCTGTAAGTCAAACACTATTAACTTTAATGAAGCGGCTTTGATGGTGGGGAAGAGACAGCTGACACCACATTTCCCTAACAATAAACCACTCTGACAGATAAAAACAAACAGGCTCAAGATAACATATAGCATTTCCAGAACAGGGCCAATAATGAATGCAGACGGATGTGAGTTGGGGTTTCCTCTAGGCCGTGTCCCTCCATCTGTTGTGGAAACTTCTAAAAGGCAGGGCAGGACGATCTAATCTGGCTTTTACAGAAACCACTGCCCGGGTTATTATAAGGATGGCCCTGGGAGGAAATTTTAAATAAACTGAATCTTACCCTGGGCTCTTACTGAAACCCTCTTTGCTCTGATTTAGCCATCAGGTCTGAGCGCCAGTGGTGTGTTTATCCAGTTCTAGTAACCTGGGTCATATATATACTCCTCCACCGTCCCTGCCCTGGGGTGACCCAGCCTGTTGCCATCCGCTCCCTGGGACTGAACCTGTGACTGGTGAGCACTACCCACGGGGCTGCCACGGCTCACTCCCTCTTGGGCAATCCCCATGGAGAACTGCGCTTAAAACAAAAACAGGAACAACAGCAGCACCCAAAGCAATCAGGGTTAGGCAAGGTTTGGTGCTAAAGCCTGTTACAAGCAGCACAGAGGAAAATGGTATAAAATTTTGAGCTCTGACACGCTTTGGTCATCAGTCATTAAATCTAGGTTTCAGTTAGATGATGCTGAGTGACACACCAGTTTTTAAAGAATGTTTATTTCAGTTTCCTCACCAGACTCTGTCACTTTGCAAAACACCCTAAATGGTCCTTTCACTGGGGACTGCTTTAATGTGTGCAGTGGAGGAGTGCTGTGTGCTTACCAAGCTTAGTCATGTCTGACTCTTCGCAACCTCATGGACTGTAGCCCGCCAGGCTCCTCTGTCCATGGAATTCTCCAGGCAAGACTACTGGAGTGGATTGTCATCTCCTCCTCCACGGGATCTTCCTGACTCAGGGATTGAACTCGCGTCTCCTGGGTCTCCTGAATTGCAGGCAGATTCTTTACCACTGAGGCATCAGGGCAATAGAGGAAGGATTGTTATAATTATACTTTTGAATTTGTAAATCATTTGCTACATGTATTTTCTCATTGGATCTTTACACCTTCTCTACTGATGGAGATTTTTGATAGTCTCACTGATTTGCCCAGGTTCATCCAGGTGCCTTTAGAAGCAGCACTGGATGGGTTTCAAGTTTTATTCCAGTCTGATGGGAAACTCTTAGAGTTTTCTCCAGGTGTGTGTGTGTCTTGGGGGTGGGTGCGGGTATAGTGGCTAGAAAGCAGAAGACCCTGCCTAAATTACTTATTGCAATCCGCTGGTAATTCTAGAACCCTAGTGTAGCCTTACACACAATGCCATTTTCTCTGAAGTGTCTTTCCTCTTCTAAGACAATTAACAAGTTACCCAAGTACCTGTTTTCATCAGTGATAACTGTTACTCAGCCAGTGTCCATTTTGTTAGGTACTTATGCAAATACATAATCATATCTTTACTATTCACACCAGTTCTAGAGATGCTGTTAGTACTTGCCTGTTCTCCATGAGGAAACTGAGAGACATTAAGTAAGTTGCCCAAGGTCGTGGGCTTCTGAACCTGTGTTTGTCCCACTGTACCACACCATGCTTGGGTTTGGGTGTGAACATACGGTCAAAGCTGAACAACAGGAGAAAACGAGGCCCTAAATTGATGAAACTGTACATTAATAATAATAAAAGCAATAACACCAGTAGTTACCATATGCCAGCTCCTGTGCGAATGTCTCACCCACATGATCTCTTTCACCTTGACACTGCGCTTTGCAGGTGGAGACTCCTGTCATCCTTCAGTGCACTCCACCCCTTGGGATTTAGCTTTAGATAAGTACCCCTCTTCCTTTGTGATCTGACCATGAAAAGATATTGTTTGTTAACTGCATGTAGTTCACCCTGGACATTCCCCTCTCCCTGCAATCTAGAGATTTGACTTAAACCTGGGAGAGACTCAGACTCAACTGGAGATTCAGAGTGACCCAAACAGGCTCAAACATGCTCTGAAACCTGCAAGAAGAATAATATACAGTTCTAAATGCAGGGCACATTTTCATTTCGAGGCAGTGGAGGCCTGCTTTAAGATTAGCCCCTGTGAAAAGATGTAGGGCTCTTAAGTGTCCACAAGCTTAAGATGGGCCAGCTGTGTATAAGACATGGCTGATGAAGCAGCAGATGCAGTCCTAGGAAGAGTTTTGAACCATGGATTGTC
Source organism: Bos indicus (assembly GCF_029378745.1). Lineage (NCBI taxonomy): Eukaryota > Metazoa > Chordata > Mammalia > Artiodactyla > Bovidae > Bos > Bos indicus. The sequence continues at coordinate 63,539,679 of NC_091774.1, read as the reverse complement.
CTGGGATCCCTAAGGAAACGAAGGTAAAATTTTGTATTATTTTACGGATGAAACCAGGCATCTATTTATGAGGTCACAAGATTAATTTGGAGTCCTTCCCAGGTGATGGGCAGAAATAGACTTGTTTAGGTTAGGGTCACCCTCCTTGACCTCACAGTTTCTGGTGGAAAAGCAGACCATCCCATGAGATGATGGGCAGACAGAGCCCTGCAATTAGAGGCTGACCAAAAAGTAAAGCGGCACTTTCGGCTTTGCAAGGATTACCGCATGACCACATTCTGGCCTCTTGGAGATCCCATGACATAGTTAATCTTATTCTTACCTTTTAATAAATTGGGAAACTAAGGCTTACAGCAGTTGGACAGAGGCTGCGGGTATGAAAATTTTAATTATACCTGGTATGGGACTCTAATGCGGAGTTTGAAAGACAAAGAAAATTCCCATTGCCCCTTCCCACACCCTTAGCTGAGATCAGATTTCTCTCTGATAGATACGCTAGGAGGGCATGGGTTAATGAGGACCCTGACTGTGGGGGTGGCCAATGATCACTGGGAATTAGCTCTCACCCTGTGTTCAGGTCCCCAGGCAGCAAAGGGACTTGGAGTCCCGGGAACATATTTCCTTGTCTTCCAGCGTGAGAATGCCTTGTAGGGGCCAGAGTGACCTCTGGGTTTTGTGGGACTCTGTGGGAGCCATCCGTGGCAGACGAGGACTGATTGAGAGCTGCCCACTCAGATTTCTCCAAAAGGCACCGTTTTCTCTGTATCACAGCCGCCCTCGGGATGCGGCCTCCAGCCTTGACTCTGGCGGCTCCAGGCTTACAGCCCAACAGAGGCCAGTGAGAGTTTGTGGTGAGGGCTGAAAATATGGGCGGCGTTAGGCGGGGAGTGGATTTCCCTGATACCCTGGCTTTTCTCACCCAGTGTTTTTATATGCAGATAAAATGACAGTAAAATGAACAGCAAGGCCTTGCTCAAGGCGGGGAAGGGCTGCTGTGAAAAGCAGTCCCAGGCGCGTGAGTGGAGTGCTCGGTGGGGCAGCCCCTGCCCACCTGTGTTGTTCCCCAGCACCGGAGGAAGCCGGGGCGTCTTCAGTGTCTGAGCCTCCGTGGTGTATTGATCCCCTTCGGCCTGCAGCGCCCCCTTCTGGCCTGCCCTGTGTCAGGCAGTCATTGAGCTCCCGCCCAACCCCTGGTTTCCTTCCATCAGGCTTCCCTGGTGGCTCGGAGGGTAAAGTGTCTGCCCGTAATGCGGGAGACAGGGGTTCGATCCCTGGGTCGGGAAGATCCCATGGAGAAGGAAATGGCACCCCACTCCAGTACTCTTGCCTGGAAAATCCCATAGACTGAGAAGCCTGGTAGGCTACAGTCCATGGGGTCTCAAAGAGACGGACACGACTGAGCGACTTCACTTCACTTCACTTCCATCTCCCTGGTTTCCTTCCACCAGGAGGGATACAGGGCCCTGCAAGGGTCTCTTGCCCGTCTTGTTTTATGTGGACTTTGGCCCAGGGGACACAGTCACAAGCTTTCCAAAAGTGCGGTCACGACCATTCTTGTGATTACCCCCTTCTAGTCTCCCAGAAACTGGGCTGGTTGCGCAGTTAACTAATTTCAGAACCTCACAAAGCTCTGCCCTCTAGTGGGTCTTTGGGATACATTTCAATTCTCCGGAGAAACAGGAAGAAAGGCAACATTTAATGTTAACATGCTAAGGGTATTTTAGATAGAATGGCCAGAGATCGGAGCGCCTGGAACTTGACAATTGAAACCTCTTTCTGCTTCAGTCACCCTTTCCTGGCATTTAACAAGTTAGGGAACTGTCCATACCAATTTAGGCTATTTTAATAAAAAATGAAATGACACATCCCTGAAAACAAAACTTGGTTTGGATTCCTTGTTCTTGCTCAGGACAGTGCCTCTGCAGCCCGTTAACTTGTTTCTGTGGTTCGTTTACATTACTGACTGATAACGCAGTTGATTTTTGGATTGCATCAACTTCCTCTCTGTTTTCTTTATGAAACATCCCATTGACATTTTTCATCCTATAACAATTTATCTATTTTCCTGTATGTAGAGCAGAAAATGCCTTTTGTAACATATGTATGTTAATATTTAATTTTTTTCCATTTTTTCAAAGTGAGGGCAGATCTTAATTTATATGGCAAGCTGAACTGTGTGCTCCCTTCCTAAAGTTTTTAACTTTACCCTTAAGTTGACTCTTGCCTACTCGGTGACCTCACACCCTAATTTTTCCGTTTACTTCCTGTACTGCATTTGAAGTGCCTATAAATCACATCTTAGGTCAACCCTTTCCTTAACATGAATAATATTTGTATTCTCGCTGTGCAACACAATTTTACAGCAATGCCCGTTTATTTTTTGGCAGTCTAGACTTTTATTCTTTTTTCTTTTTCAAAACCCTATTAAATTTCAAGCCTCTCTTTTAGCACTTACAGTGATTACTGCTTTAATGCACCAATTTCTTGCCGCTCAAGGCATATCTGGAAAATGCCACATGTGAGGTACTTGATGGGTTGACCCAGTTTCATAAGGGCTCAAAGCAGCATTGGGCCCAGTCAGGCTGTGATGTGGAGGCAGAAGCATAAGGGATTGGTGAGCCAGACCATGGAGAGTGGATTCTTACCTGGTACTTGGGTTGGCTGCTACCTGGGTTACTGCCCTTCCCTGCTCCATGTAGCACCCTCCTTTAATTAAAATGACATACTTTAATGATCTGTAATCATTGGTTTGTTTCCAAAAGCTATCAGGTTGCATGTGGAAAAGTCAGTGGAGCAGAAACAAGATCCACTGACCTCATCGCCCCAGCATGGAGGAGGGAAAGTCAGCATTTGGCATAGGGAGGATGCATGCAGTTAGAAATTTTATTTCAATCGTATCTTCTGAGCTTGGCTTTTTGTGATAAACTCTGGCCAGTTCCTTTCTTACTATTCCTCCCCCTTATGAAGAATCATTCAATTGAACCCATTTTCACTTGTGTTCTTATGAGCAGTGTGTGTGTTGGATGTTCTCTGCTGAAGGTCTTAGAGTTCTAGTTATTTGTGCCCTTAGATGGTGTGAAGTCAGTTTGCACCTACCCAGCAGTCGGTCAGCAGTATTTACAGATCAGTGGGAACTCAGGACTTCAGAGTATGGTGCCTTCTATAAAGTCATGAATATGGCCCAGTTTTTTAAAAAAAATGGAAATATAGGGACTTCCCTGGTGGTCCAGTGGTTAAAACTCCACGTTTCCATTGCAGGGGGCACAGGTTTAATCCCTGGTTAGAGACCTAGGATCCTGTGGCACAGCCCAAAGAAAAAGAATAGTGGATTTGCAATATTATATTATGATTGTGGCTCAGTTTGCCTTTCAGGGAGATGTAGCAGAGTGCTAAGGACCCTTCAGTCAGATGAATTTTCTCTGACCATGAGTATGTCACTTATCCTTTCTAAGCATTATTTTTTTAATCTGTAAGATGGGAAGGAACAATGTGACATTGGATGAGGATTAAATGAGGTGCATGTAAAGTTCTTGGAGAAGGGAAGGGCAATCCAGTCCAGTGTTCTTGCCTGGAGAATCCCGTGGACAGAGGAGCCTGGAGGGCTATAGTCCATGGGGTCGTACAGAGTGGGACATGACTGAAGCGACCTAGCACATATAAAGCTCTTAGTACATAGTGCTCAATAAATATTAATTATTATATTTGAGGATCGAAGATCCTTTATAGGATCAGCTTGTGTGGGATGAACCTGGACTGAGGGATCTGAAAGGCCTGAATCTGGACTCCTAACTCATGCCTGTTACCTCAGTGACTCTGGACACCCCTATGGCCACCTGAGCCTTTATGTTCTCATTCTCTAGTGAGTGACCATATCCCACCACCCCAGGGGTATTGTGAGGCTTCTGTGAGCTGGAGGATGTACTAGGCTTGGCACTCAGTTCAGTTCAGCTCAGTCGTGTCCGACTCTTTGCGACCCCATGAATCGCAGCACGCCAGGCCTCCCTGTCCATCACCAACTCCCAGAGTTTACCCAAACTCACGTCCATTGAGTTGGTGATGCCATCCAGCCATCTCATCCTCTGTCGTCCCCTTCTCCTCCTGTCCCCAATCCCTCCCAGCATCAGGGTCTTTCCCAATGAGTCAACTCTTTGCATGAGGTGGCCAAAGTACTAGAGTTTCAGCTTCAGCATCAGTCCTTCCAGTGAACACCCAGGACTGGTCTCCTTTAGGATGGACTGGTTGGATCTCCTTGTAGTCCAAGGGACTCTCGAGAGTCTTCTCCAACACCACAGTTCAAAAGCATCAATTCTTTGGCGCTCAGCCTTCTTCACAGTCCGACTCTCACATCCATACATGACCACTGGAAAAACTGTAGCCTTGACTAAACAGACCTTAGTTGGCAAAGTAATGTCTCTGCTTTTGAATATGCTATCTAGGTTGGTCATAACTTTCCTTCAAAGCACTGCTGCTGCTAAGTCACTTCAGTCGTGTCTGACTCTGTGCAGCCCCATAGATGGCAGCCCACCAGGCTCCCCCGTCCCTGGGATTCTCCAGGCAAGAACACTGGAGTGGGTTGCCATTTCCTTCTCCAATGCATGAAAGTGAAAAGTGAAAGTGAAGTCGCTCAGTCGTGTCTGACTCTTAGTGACCCCATGGACTGCAGCCTACCAGGCTCCTCCGCCCATGGGATTTTCCAGGCAAGAGTACTGGAGTGGGGTGCCATTGCCTTCTCCGTTCCAAGCACCAGAACTTAAGAAATGTTAGCTGATCTCCAAATCCCCGTCTCCTGAGGTCACGTGTATTGTCTCCAACAGACACTTGAACTTTGTTTTACTTGATATGAGTCAGAGGTAAAGAAAAGACGACCCCTTAGAATGACACCCACTCTCCAAGTTAAAAATAATCATTTAGCACTTCGTTTAAGACACCTTCAAAAGCTCAGGAGTCTTTGGCTCCACAATTTAAAATATTAACTGAAACAAATATTGCTGTTCTGTTAAAATTCAATGCTTGCATATCTTGTTACAAAACAGTGGATTGAAAGTTTTCCTAATCATTCTGCTGTGGAATGAAACTCCTTGGTTGGGAAATGGTACACAAGTTTTGGGGGCACCGAGTGCTTTGGACATTAGCAGTCTGGCTGGAAAGATGCCATCTGCCACGTACCTGGCTCGAATGTACTAGCACAGCTCTGGGCAGAAATTTTGCTTGAGAGCAGCCCAAAAGGACTTTTTTTCTTTTGTAAATGAAGAATTCAGCTGATAATCAGTGCTTTCTGGGGATTGTAGCGGTGAGAGAAGGGGTCAATGACATGGGATCTACACGAAAGCTGTTTTCTGTCTGCTCCACGAGCAGGTCTGTGAGAAACGGACCTGCCAGAACACCCGCCCTTGGTGTGAGCAGTCTGTTTTCTGCTTACATACACAGACTTGATTTATAATCCCAGTCCGGACAGCATCTGAGTCTAATTACCTAGGTATATGAAAGTTCAGGAGATCGCAACTAAGTTAGCAATTCAGGGATGCGCTTTACCAGAAGCAGATGGAAAAAATAAAACACTTTAGTTTATGACTATTTTTCTATTTGGGGGAAGGAGAAAGAACAAAAAGAGTTGCCAAATTGATCCTTGTCAAGCACTAATTAAATATTATTCATGATTAATTTTGATGTTGATGTATTCAGCGTTTTAGCTGTGTCATAAATATCTGAAAGAATGAAATAACTCACTTTGTGTAGCTGTAATAAATCATGCATACCACAGTCCCCACGTGGCCTCCTGAGCCAGCCCCTTATTATTATTTTTTTAGATATGTACACTTTTAGTGACTTTTATGGTTATTAGAGATGTGAGGAAATAATTTCCTAATTATGCCTTGCTGCCATTACATTTAATTAAAAACAGATATTTGTTAAATTACAAAGAATGAATAGTTTCTATTGTATAGAAATAGTTATTGAAATATTTACAGATGAAATGATATAAAACTGGGGATCTTCTTTAAAAGAAAATCCAGGGTGTCTGGAAGAGGAGTGAGTGGTTGGGGATATAAATGAAACAAGAGTAGCCATGAACTGATAATTTCTGATGCTCAGTCATGGGTCCATGGAAGTTCATTTTAATATCCTCTATTTTTTGTATATTTTGTAATTTTCTATAATAAAACTCTAAATTGTATTTCTTTGGGAAGAGGCTCACATATATTCCTAAAGAGTGACTTAGTGGGTTTTCACTGTAAGCATGCATTCTTTCAGTTACAAACCATGGCTCAGAAAATGGGGTTGGTAGACTAATAATGATGCAAGTGATGAACATACCAATACCAGCTTCTGTTTAATTGAACATCAGCACGATGCCAGGCACCCTGCTATTTGCTTTACACATTTATTTATTATGCAGGTTAAGTATTTTTATCCTTATTTTGTAGATGAATAAACTGAGACTTAAAGAGACTCAACTACTTGTCAAAGACTACATACTCTGTAACAGAAATGAGGTATCCAAGTTTTCAAAGCTAATCTTACTCTCTTTCTCTTTTTTAATTTATGAAGAGACTGCTTAGTGAGGCAGTTTGGCTAGAACCATGAATTCAAGTAATCTGAACGGGAAGGGACTTTTGCTCACGAGCTCAGTCATTCAATCGTATCTAACTCTTTGCAACCCCATGGGCTGTAGCCAACCAGGATCATCTGTCCATGGGATTCTCCAGGCAAGAATACTGGAGTGGGTTGCCATGCCCTCCTCCAGGCGTCTTCTCAGCCCAGGGATTGAACCTGTGTCTCTTCTGTCTCTCGCATTGGCAGGCAGGTCCTTTGCCACTAGCGCCACTCTAGGGCTCCTGCATCCACAGGCGGATTCTTTACCACTGAGCCACCTGCGAAGCCCACAGAAGGGACTTTAGAGATGGCACATAGGTACATGCCTACTCCCTGCTCCTGCGCCTGTGGTGGCAGACATTGCTAACAGATCGGGGCATGGAATCCCTCTCTGCATTGTGTCCCAGACAGCTCAGAGCTGGCATTCGGATACAGCTCCATTCATCCTCTTATTCTCTCACCACCAGATGAGAAAACTGGGACCCAGAGAGAGGCAGGAGTCACTCAAGATCTCATAGCTGACAGGGGGCAAGGTACTCGTCTCCTGAGGTACGTCTAGGGTTCCTCCCACCATAATAGCTGAGTGCCCTTCCAGATCAAACTTTCAATGATGCTCTGTATGTTCACACGTGGAACTGTTTAGAAGAGTGCTAAGTGCATGAGCGCTCATTCGTGTCTGACTCTGCGACCCCATGGACTGCAGGCTGTCAGGCTCCTCTGTCCATGGGATTTTTCAAGCAAGACAACTGGAGTTGCCATTACGGCCTCCAGGGGGATCTTCCAAACTCTGGGATTGAACCCACATCTCCTGTGCCTTCTGCCTTGGCAGGCAGATTCTTTTCCACCAAGTCATCTGGGAAACACGCTAAGTACTGGATCAGTGTTAGCTGCTATTACTATAAGGAGGGAAAATGTAAAATATACTAACTGTAAGATATAAGGGCTGTAAATAAAGGCACATCCATGTTCAAAACCATCTGCTGGTGTCCTAAAAGCATAACAAAGCCCTGGACATAACAAAGCTGGCCCTGCGGCTGCAGGCTCAGGCCCCAGGGCTCCCAGCAACACGGGAGCTACCCGCAACTTCAGTTCCCAGACGGTGCTCCTCAGGAACGGGCATGGAAGGCACCCTTCTCAGGGCTCTGTCCAGTCTAGATTGATGATGTAAAGCAGCCGACCTTTTAGCCTCGCCTTTGTACGGCGCCCCACCAGCCTCACCAGCACAGCCTTGGCAGACCCATCCACCACTGAGTTCCTGCTCTGATGTGGCATCCTGGTTTGGGCTTCTTTCATAATCTCAGGCCTCCCTCTTCTGCTCTGAAGACTTCTGAATCCTTGGACAACTCTGACTAACAGAGAGTTTCCTGTTACCTTTACCTGCGTACAGCAAAATTTTATGCAAACAGAAAATGTTCTTCCCGCAGCCTTTGTTCTTCAGTGGCTTTGTGGGTTGAGTCTGCCTTGCCGAGGAGATCCAGGGATGATGCAGGTATTGTGAATGGAATTTGTTGTTGTTGTTTTTTAATCTGTGAATTAAACAGCTAATAGAAACGCATGTAATTTGTGTGACAAGTGACAGCTTGTGTGAAAATAACTTACCCAGATCCTGTTACGCATTTGCATCCATTATGCTGGGGAAAGCCGTATGTCACTGGTAGATCATTAAGTCTTAGTCACCAGTGTTTTCCTAGGTGAAAGGGTAATTATTTTTGCTGTTTGTTCGTAATTTATTAATAGTGAAGAACATTAGGGTAAAGGATTATTTCAAACAAAGTGACAGATCAGATGTGTGGAAGGCATAGTGATCCAGAGGTTGATAAGAGAAGCTATTAGTGCAAAGATAAGCTTTAGTTTGGGATCTGCTTGTGCTACCACTGATTGGCATTTCAGATAAATTAGGTGAATGCAGAAGACTGAACAGAAACTATAGAGAATATTTCCGCTTTGGATGGAATCAGCTGTGCTCTAGAGTAAAAGCACAATTTCCTATATTGTTACATGCATACTACTGGTGGTATACAGGGTGATTTTTAATGAGGCACAAAAATGTATTTTTTTTCAATAGTAATGTGTTCATCTTAAATATGCTAGGAAGACATGAAAGCCTACCAAGTCTGTGATTTCTTTGATTATTTATTATTTATTTTGCTTAAGCTTAGGTTAAGCTAGGTATTTATGTTTTAAAAGTGAGTTAAGTAAGAGAGTAAAGTAAATACATAAATAATAAAGATGGTGTTCAAATATGACAAAAATTGAGGTAATAAGATGTAAAGCAATGATGTTTAAGGAACATTGAATATATGATTCAAAGCAGGTATTGGGAGAAATTTACTGGCTATTTATTCTGAGTGTGAGATGCAAAGATTAAAGTCTTGAAGGTGTGATTGGCTTAAATGTGAGCTGACGTTTTGTCTGAACGCTTCCAACTGCTTCCTAGTTGAGCTCTGGAATGACTTCAGCCTGGACCTCAGTTTCCACATCTGTAAGCCGGGGGGTTGAGATGATCTCCAAGTTAACTTCCAGCCCTGCGTTTTTGGTTCTGTCTGGTAGACTGAACCAAAGATTCTGGGAGACAAGAATGTTGTCACCCTTAGCGGTATGATGTTCTGGGAAGTTTAATGTATTTCTTAGCCTTCTAAAGCTCAACATTCAGAAAACGAAGATCATGGCATCTGGTCCCATCACTTCATGGGAAATAGATGGGGAAACAGTGGAAACAGTGTCAGACTTTATTTTTGGGGGCTCCAAGATAACTACAGATGGTGACTGCAGCCATGAAATTAAAAGATGCTTACTCCTTGGAAGAAAAGTTATGACCAACCTAGATAGCATATTGAAAAGCAGAGACATTACTTTGCCAACAAATGTCCGTCTAGTCAAGGCTATGGCTTTTCCAGTGGTCATGTATGGATGTGAGAATTGGACTGTGAAGAAAGCTGAGCGCCAAAGAATTGATGCTTTTGAACTGTGGTGTTGGAGAAGACTCTCGAGAGTCCCTTGGACTGCAAGGAGATGCAGCCAGTCCATTCTAAAGGAGATCAGCCCTGGGTGTTCTTTGGAAGGAATGATGCTAAAACTGAAACTCCAGAACTTTGGCTACCTCATGTGAAGAGTTGACTCATTGGAAAAGACCCTGATTCTGGGAGGGGTTGAGGGCAGGAGGAGAAGGGGACAACAGAGGATGAGATGGCTGGATGGCATCACTGACTCGATGGACGTGAGTTTGAGTGAACTCTGGGAGTTGGTGATGGACAGGGAGGCCTGGCGTGCTGCGATTCATGGGGCCTCAAAGAGTCGGACACGACTGAGTGACTGAACTGAACTGAACTGAACTGAACACCATAAACCCAACTGAGCTCTTGAGATGGACTAATGACTTCTTTAAAGGGGACATCACTCATTTGGAATGTAAATTTATATGTGCTTATTAAAATGAAACCTGGTGCCCCTTCTTCTCCATCATACCCAGAATCTTCTGGGTAACTGGCGTAACCCACTCCAGCTCAGAGAGAGGGTCAAAAATTATTTCCCAAGTGAGAAGAACTCTAAAGCTGATTTTTTTTTTTAAAGAGAAGGAGTTAGTTAGAAGAATGGGAAAGACACTTCGATCAGAGAGGATAAAAGAAGACATGCCTCATTTAGGGAGATTCAAGTGTTCACTGATACAGCAGATGATGGTTGCATTACCTCCCTGGGCAAACACTGTGACTTAGAGTGGGGAGGTCAGGGTGGACAGTGGTTTGGTCAGGCTGCAGCCCTGGTGGTGGGGAGGGAGAAGATGGGTGAACTGAGTTGGTTCATGCCATCATGAGGCCCGTCTTCATGAAGGAGCCTCACGAAGGGGCTCAGAGGCCTTGCTGAGGGTTGGGACTTACAGCCAGCCCCTGTGCCCGTGAGGAGGCAATGGTTAGGAAAGCTCTGTGATCAGAAGAACTGTGGGGAAGATGGAGGCTTTGCGAAGCACTGGCCTTTGTTTAAAGGGTGGGTGTCTAGACCTCCTCCACCAGCTCAGTGCCTGAAGGGGCCTTTCCTGTGAGGGGATCTTTCTAAGTCTGGTGACTGGCAGGCCCACTTCAGCCCCTGATGATAACATCCTTGTCCCCCTGGCGGGAAGAGCAGGGAGCAGTAATCCCGCTGCCTCCATTGTGGCCTCAGCTGCTGATTCACAAATCACTTAAAAAACAATTTTTTTTTTTTAAAAGCCGACATTTTCCTTTGAGCTTCTCTGCTTGGAGATATTTCTCTGGATTAAAAAAAAAAAAACAGGGGTGTGTCTCCTCTTGCAAAAATACTTCAACTTCTGGTTGGTTTGCACAGACCATGTAAGGTATTGCTCTAGTGACAAGTAGCTTGTTCCTTCTGATGGTTTTAGACATAAGCAGCCCGTTCCTTCCCATCAGGCAGATCTGGATAAGCCATTGCCAGTTTGATGAAAATGCAACATGAGGGTGTAGGAGACAACTGCTGAGCAGGCTGCCAGAAGTTGGCTGGGCTTTCCAGAAAGAGTAGCTGTGTTACAGAGAGGGCATAAGAGAACCTGGGAACACAGCCTTGTCCTTGATTCACACAGCGGTTTGAAACTGCAGTACAGAGGAATGCCCCACCGCCAAGACCAAAATAAAAAGAGTTCTCCCACTATTCACTTTAAGCTTTGCATTAGATATCCATTATTTGAAGGATTAAAACAGAAGGATGACTGCTTGTTTGATGCACTTGATGGACGCCTAAGTTCAAAATCGAGCTCTGCTGCTTACTAGCTGTGGGGCTCTGTGCAAACGCTTGAATGTTTTTTATTTCCTTTCCCCTCTGAAGATGCAATGATAATACACCTTCCTTATAGGATTTTGGGGAGGAACAAATTTGAAAGAACTTGGCAAAACTCTTGGTAGTGTTCGAGAAATGCTCTTGTTATTATCTGATGGGCTTTTTTTTTTTTTTTTTAAGTAACTATCACTCTTCTCATAACCCTACACAGTGTAGTAACAGGAACAATTTACAAGCGTAGGCGACAGAGTTTAGCAATGTTCTTCTTTTTTTTTTTTTACAAATGTGAGCTCAGCTGAAGCTGGGAGGTAAGACATCTTAATTGTCCCTTTTGTTGTACAGAGGAGTCAATGGGAATCAGAGCACTTAACTGATGTGATCGAGTTCCCGGGGGGGAAATAGCGGAGAATTAGCACGCGGTTATCTGATGGTAACCTTGTCCCTCTATTGCACCAGTGTCCCTCTTAGACCCTTATGTCTTCAAGTGACATTTCCGTATAAACTCTACCCAGTTCCTGTAGGTAAACTGTCCTTATTCCTGTGAATCAAAACGCCGCAACCACCTGTGTCCTGTCACAAGCACCTGCTGGGGCACACGTGGCTTCCTAGTCTCAGGGTCAGTTAGGCAGGCAGAGGAATTTCCAGGGGGCACAGCCATGGGGGAACTGGCAGGAGTTGTTACTGATCATGCCTGTGACAAAAGTCAAAACTCGCAAGCCCGATATTCCACTCCATTCGAGTTCGGGGAAAAGCTTCTTGCTGTTTGCCTGATTACCTTGGAAAGGGTGACCAGTGAGTACAAGCTCGGAGAAGGAGAGTGATTACATCTTGATAGGGGCAGAGACAGCTTAGCGATGCCCCCTCAGTGCCTCCTGCATAATTCACAGGAGATGAGAGGCTGGGGCCTGGGAAGGTTAGTAAGTCATCTCACTCAGAGACTCCATTCAAGCCCTGTCTTCCAATATTGTTCTTTGTTGCTTCATTATGGTTTATGGAATGGGTTACCTGTTCTTTGTAGATTTTTAGTCTTGCAGACTTCTTGTAGCTTCCTTCTTGTTAGAATGGGCCTCACATTCTTTAGTTTGAGGTATAGCTTAAATGCTATCCCTTTGTATCTGCAGAGATTAATGTTACTGCAACTGCAGACACAGTGTAAGCTCTTCTTGCAGAAATGTCCTAGATGTAGCAGAGAGAGGCCTGGACTGTGAACACACCCTCCTGGTTCTGGTCCGGGTGGGCCCACGGGGTGAGCAAGACACTTCATCTCTGTGGCTGCTTGTCTACAATGCTTCTTGTCTACAGAGAGATTGCTGAAGGAGTATCCAAGACGCTTCAGCTTTTAAATTCGATGATATTTAAACAGTGGTTTAGGAATAATTTAGAAGAATTGATTGGGATACCTGACTAAAACTGAAAATTGGTAAGTTGTGGAGACACGAATATTTTTATTCTTCTAAAAGTTAATTTTGCAGCTATACCAGGGATTACAGATGCATATGTTAAGCAGTTTATGTATATTCTCTTTGCATGAAAGCTAAAGATTTTTTTAAATTAAAAAAATGTTTATTCTTATTTCTTTTAAAAAATATTTTAAGAGGGCCTGTCATTCGTTTCAGAAGTTCTTGTGTCTGATTTATAGTCAGAAACATGGAGGAAACCTCTAAAGGGTACAGGGTTCCTAACTGTCTCCCAGACCTGTGGCATCAGACTGTCTGGGTTGTGGGGCCCAATAGTCTATGTTTCAAAACCAGAAAAGAGTCCAGCAAACTCGCTGGGCAATTCTGATGATCAGAAATCACTAGGCAATCAGTGCTGAGTTAGCCTGAATTGTGTGATTATGGTGGAGTCAGTTCCTGATTCCTGACTCTGCCTTTCTCACTCCAGTATTTTCCCAGTGCCTAAGCTGAGCCATGGGAAATAATTGGGTTTTGATTCATTCATTGTAAAAATGCTTGGGTGTGTGTAGGAGAGGAAGACAGGTCTGTGCTGAGGACCAGGGCTGACTTTTCCAGTCTGTGCAGGTTGATCCTACAGCTGCACATCACACCCTGCCTTTGGTACCCTGAAGTCTCTTTGCCCATGTCCTCCTCTCCAGGGACTTCTGACCCCTCACAACCCAGAGTTGCTCCCTCCTCATACAAGTCAGCAGTGCCACCCTTTTCAGATTGCTTTCTTCCCTTTTTGTGAGGGGAACAGCTTTGTTGTTGTTCAGTCACTAAGTTGTGTCCAACTCTTTGCGACCCCGTGGACTATAGCACGCTAGGCTCCTCTGTCCTCCACCATCTCCTGGAGTTTGCTCAGATTCATGGCCATTGAGCCAGTAATGTTATCTAACCATCTCATCCTCTGCTGCTTCCTTCTCCTGCCCTCAATCTTTCCCAGCATCAAAGGCTTTTCCAGTGAGTGTAAGTTGGTTCTTCGAATCAGGTGTCCAAAGTATTAGTGCGTCAGCTTCAGCAGCAGTCCTTCCAATGAATAGTCAGGGTTGATTTCCTTTAGGATTGACTGGTTTGATCACCTTGCTGTCCATGGGACTCTCCACAGTCTTCTCCAGCACCACAGTTCAAAAGCATCAATTCTTTGGTGCTCATCCTTCTTTATGGTCCATTTCTCACATCCATACATGACTACTGGAAAGGAACAGTTTTATTGAGATACAATTGATACACCATACGATTCACCCATTTAAAGTGAATAAATAAGAGGTTTTTTATATGGAAGATGGTATGGAGATTCCTTAAAAAACTAGGAATAAAACCACCATATGACTCAGCAATCCTACTCCTAGGCATATACTCTGAGGAAGCCAACATATAAAAAGACTCACATACCCCAGTGTTCACTGCAGCACTATTTATGATACCTAGAACATAGAAGCAACTGAGACGTCCAATGATCGATGAATGGATAAAGAGGTTGTGGTGCATATATTCAATGGAATATTACTTGGCTGTAAAAAGGAATGCCTTTGAATCAGTTCTAATGAGGTGGATGAACCTAGGACCTATTATACAGAGTAAATAAGTCAGAAAGAGAAAGATAAATATTGTATACTAACACATATGTACAGAATCTAGCAAGATGGTACTGAAGAATTTATTTGCAGGGCAGCAGTGGAGAAACAGACTTAGAGAACAGACTTATGGACACAGAGGGAGGGGAGGAGAGGGTGAGATGTATGGAGAGAGTAACATGGAAACTTCCATTGCCATATGTAAAATAGAGAGCCAATGGGAATTTACTGTATGGCCCAGGGAACTCAAACAGGGGCTCTGTATCAACCTAGAGGGGTGGGATGTGGAGGGAAATGGGAGGGAGGTTCAAGAGGGAGGGGACATACGTATTCCTATGGCTGATTCATGTTGAGGTTTGACAAAAAACAAAATTCTGTAAATCAATTATCCTTCAATTAAAAAATAAATAAATTTATTAAAAAATATATTTTTGGTATATTCACATACAAGTACAGTCATCTCCACAATTTGAGAACATTTTCATCACTCCACAGAGAAACCCGTACCCTTAAGCTGCCATCTCCCCATCTCTGCATCCCCCAGCATTAGGCAACCGCTCATCTATCTCCTGTGTGTCCTTATATATCTGTCTATTCTAGACATCTCATATAAATGGAATCAAATGACATTGGTTTTTGTGACCGCTTCTTTCACTTAGCATAACGTTGCCAAGGTTTATACATGTAGTATGGTGTAACAGTATTTCATTGCTTTTTATGATCAAATAATATTCCACTATATAGATAGCCTACGTCTTATTGATCTGTTTGTCCATTGATGGACATTTGGCTTGTTTCTACTCTCTGGCTATTATGCTGTGTGAACGGTTGTGTACAAATTTTGTGTGGCCATATGTTTTCATTTCTCTTAAATATGTGCCTAGATGGGGAGCTATGGGTCACACGATAGCAGTATGTCAAAGATTTTGAGAAATTGCCACTGTTTTCCTCTGGTTTACATTCCCACCAGCAGTGTAGGAGGGTTCCAGTTTCTCTGTGTCCTTGTTAACACTAGTTATTTTTCCTTAAATAAAGACAGCCATCCTAATAAATATGGAGTGATACCTCATTGTGATTTGCCTTCTTCCATTTTTTAGCTGATTCTTACCAAATATAATTTATTTAATCCTGCCAAGAAAGGTCTTTTCAAAATCAAAATTAACTTTTAATTTTTCACTGTAAAAACGTTAGAAAATACAGATAGATAAAAGTAGAAACCCCAAATCAACCACAATCCCACCACCTATAGAAAACCAGTGTCAAACTGTGGAGCATCTCTTTAGAATCCTTTTCTATGGAATATTCACTTGTGAAAGGAGAACTTTGTAGACTCAGTGAAACCAATTGGTGGGATTATGGGGGAGCTATTTTTTGAGTAAGAATCCTGACCTTTTTCCTTCCCACTTGAGATAAGACCAGAGCTTAAGCTCCTGCTCCACCCCTGCAAATGTTCTGACCCTGAGTAGTAGGTGGAAGGAATGCATTTCTCTCTGACCCCAACAGTCCAATGAAAAATGTGTTTAACTTTCAGCCATGTAGCTGTTAGCTGTCACTGAATGAAGATCCCTGATGCCACTTAGACTTTGAGGATGGCCTTCGGTGGGGGTTGAGGGTGGTTGGGTTCTGTCATACCCTGAACCGAAGAAACTTTTGACATGATGCTGTGAGAGGCATACATTAAAAACACACACACACACACACACACACACACACACACAAAACATTGATCACACTAAACTCATTGGATGAAGAAAAGGATGTTGCTTGTTGCAACAGCATCTTTGGTGATCAATACCACATTTTTGCATTGATTTTGAAAAAGCAATCTTTTTCTCACATAGCTAGCTGATTAAAATTTGAATGGGGGCTTCTCTGATGACTCAGTGGTGAAGAATCTGACTGCCAATGCAGGAGACATGGGTTCTGTCCCTGATTTGGGAAGATCACATGCCATGGGGCACCTAGGCTCGTGTACCACAACTGCTGAGCCTGTGCTTTAGAACCTGGGAGCCGCAACTCCTGAGCCCATGGCCCTGGAGCCCATGCTCCACAACAAGAGAAACCACCGCAATGGGAAGCCTGCACTGCAAGCTGGACAGTAGCTACTGCTCTAGCAACCAGAGGAAACCCACATAGCCACTAAGACCCAGCACAGCCCCTACCCCCAAAAAAAGTTGAAGGTTGAATGTTAACTTCCTTTTTTTATTCCATAACGACTCAAATTGTCAAAAGTTGGTTGTAAACCTGTGTTTTGCATCTTATTAATAGAATGTATTTTTTCTTATCAACAGTGGCATTCTAACTGGCAGCCAGGTTCTGAGGCTAGCACAGGTCTGTTTTAGCCCTAATAATAAAAACTAGTTAATATTATGGAGGACTTACTATATGCCAAGCTTTCACATGGATGATTTCACTCAAGCTCACCACCACCTTATGAGTTACAGTTGATCACTTTCCCCGTTTAATGGCTGAGAAACCTTAGGTTACACAATGTAGTCTGGTTGGAGTCTGGAGTGCCAGCGTTCTCCAAAATGGTGTTGGTCTGAAACTTGTCACTAAACACAACAGGAAAACAACATGATTGAAGAAGAAACAAGGTTTACTTATCTGGCCACCCTGTGTAGATGTCACACTCTGGGCTACCTCAAGTGTGGGCTCCCTCTGATCTGTGTGTGGGTGTGCTAAGTTGCTTCAGTCGCTGACTCTGTGACCCTATGGACCGTAGCCCACTAGACTCCTCTGTCCATGGGATTCTCCAGGCAAGAATACTGCAGTGGGTGGCCATGCCCTCCTCCAGAGGATCATCCCAACTCAGGGATCGAACCTGCATCACTTAACATTTCCTGCTTTGGCAGGTGGGTTTCTTAGCACTAACACCACCTGGAAAGCCCTCTGTCTTCCTGGCCTTACTATTAATATGTGGGAAGGAGGTTTAGAATTAAGTGAGGTCAGCCTCTCCTGCAGGGAACATCGCTACAGCAACAGCCTTTTGGCCAGTTAAGCACTTGTGAATGCACTTGAGGAGCAAGAGGAGAGCCAGGATGGTTTCAACTCTTTTTTCTTGATTGCCACCCCAAGGTCATGAAAGGAATGGAGAACTGGGGAGAGACGGGCACAGCAATGCGGTGGGAGGTGGCTCTGGTGGTTCCCCCACCACTTGGAAGGCATTGTAGGAGGGCTGGGGGGATCATGAGTGACCCAGGGCCAGGGGCAGGGACACATTTACTGCCAGCCCATCGTGAGCCAGGCCCCATGCTGGGCTCTTGGACAGCCTCTTAAAACAAGCGCTGTTGTCATAAATAGGTAGTAAAGTCACATTTTATTCTGACCACCTCTCAGTGACATAGGTGTTAACTTGCGTCCTTAAATCCTTTTGGAACAAAGCTGGGTGTGAGCAGTTAAGGCTGTCATTCCTGTGTGATGGACGAGTTTGCAGGCTCAGAGAGCAGAGATAACTGGTTTAGTGTCATACAGTCCCCAAATGACAGAGCCAGACTGCAGTTCTGTCTGGATTCCAGAGGCATGAGAGTATATATTTAGTTTATTTTCTGGAGCTTAGGATTCTGCATCCTGTGCTCTCTTGTGAAACCTTGGGGTGGGGTCGGAGTGAGCAGCCTGCTGGCCTAGCAGGAAGGAGGCCTGGACTCCAGCCTGGTTCTTGGTCCCAGGGCCAAGTGAAGGCTGATTGCTGACTTCATGTCCCACCTTTTGCCAAAACATAACTGGAGTGAATTAAGAGT
This sequence comes from Bos indicus, assembly GCF_029378745.1. Classification (NCBI taxonomy): domain Eukaryota; kingdom Metazoa; phylum Chordata; class Mammalia; order Artiodactyla; family Bovidae; genus Bos; species Bos indicus. The sequence goes on along the minus strand of NC_091774.1, from coordinate 63,521,568 downwards.
TTTACGAAATGCTTCTAATGCTTTTTTCAAGCCTTTAGTGCTTTGGGTTGAGGGTCAGACCTGGGTTGGAATTCAGATCTTAGGCTGCTTATATAAATTCTGTTGCTGCTGCTGCTAAGTCCCTTCAGTCGTGTCCAACTCTTTGCGACCCCATGGACTGTAGCCCACCAGGCTCCTCGTCCATGGGGATTCTCCAGGAAAGAATACTGGAGTGGTTGCCATGCCCTCCTCTGGGGGATCTTCCTGACCTAGGGATCGAACCCACATCTCCTTCAGCTCCTGCATTTCAGGCGGATTCTTTACCTCTGAGCCACCGGGAGAAGCCCATAAATTCCATTAGCCTTCATTTCTGAGGAGCGGATAATACTGACCATTTAGTAGGTTTGCTGGGAAGAGGATGCTTGGTACGTGGTTAATGCTCAAGAAATGTTAGCTGTTACTCTTGTTACCACCTGTCCTCCTCCCCACTTTCTTATACAGCCCTGAAAGGGCCCTCTGTGACCCCTCTACCATTCACTCCCGTTGAGACCCCTTAGGTTCAACTATTCTATGGAAAGTTATTCATGGATGCTGCCCTTGTTTGGAGTTTACTGGTGGTTGGGGGCCTTCCCCATCTAACTGGGAGACTCATTTGCTATGTTGGGTCTCCCAGGGCTGTGTGTAGCCTCCCCATTGACACCTATCTGGGACCAGAGCTGCTCTATCAATTCTTTATTAAGACCAGTTATTTTTTATTTATGATGCTTGCGGATTCATTAAAAATGGCATTCCCTATAGGGGATACTGCAAGGCTTTTAGCCAGTTTTTATCAGGTTGTTAGAGTAGATATGAATATTTTAATAGAGAGAAAGAGCAAAGCCTTCAGCAAACTTAATTTGTTCTGGAATCTAAGTGACAGGCTTAACAGGGGTGCCAAGTAATTCGGTATAATCAGCCCCACTAGTGGCATAAGGAACACAACTGAGTGGATGGGGAGCCTTTCCAGAGGGGCCTTGGGGGCACTCTCCACCTCTGAGCAGCTGTAAATCACTGTATCCCGGGATCCTTTGCGTCCAGGTAAGCTCTAGTGTAGCCGCCAGCAGCTTCCACGCCCAGTTAAGTTCCCCGGAAGCCAGAAGGAGTGTTTTCGCACAATCTCTTTTAAAATTTATAGAATTCTTTCCCCAAGACGCAGATCTTATTAAATTATGTACAAAATAATGGATAAGCCAGGTCACTGCTGCTTATCTTTTGGGGCCTCAATGTTGATCACCATCCCAGCTACAGTGGCTGGTTTCTTGATGTAGTTTTATAAACATCCACTTGGGGGAGCTTTATGATTGACTTTTATCATCTCTATCAGCTTTTATATGCGATGTGAGATCCAGATGACTGCCTCCCCTCACCCTCAACACACATACGTGACAAGCTAGTGAAGCAAGCAATTGTTGCAGAAATACAATGATAAATCAACGTGAATGGTTTTACTTTATTGGCAATTCCTCCCTCTGGATTTTGAAGTTATTCCTGATTTTGTTTTAAAAGCTTCCCCTTGAAACTAAAACAGTTAAAAGATAAAATAAAGAATAAAGGTACTTTCTGCTGTTTCTTGGATGAGTGTTCTGCATATGCCCGCAGACAGCAATACATACTTAAATAAATGCATGTCCCAGTTAATTTTAAATAGCCAAGCCACCAGATTTAAATCAAAATCTCCTTTGAAGTTTTATGAACGTGGTCACTTGCAAGGAAGATAAAATCACAAAACCAAATATCTGAGCAAGAAATGCTGTTTCCCAGTGTGTTCACCACGTAACTCTCCATCACTCTGTCTCTCTCTCAGTTAGCTGGGGCGTGGAGAGGTCTAATGAAGGACAATCCCTTGCTGCCTGGGCAGAAGTCCAGGTTCCAGATGGTCTTCGGGGTCTACCCAGATTTGGACAGTTTTGAAATAATGGAAAGCTAGTTAGGGTTCCTAATTAGGACATTTGCTAGAGAATGTTGTCACAATATGGATGTACCATTAACCCATTTTACTGTGGAATAAAATGAAACCAATTATAAACCCACGCATACAAGCGTGACTGTATGTGTCCACCTGTCCCCACAGAGGGAGCTGGGTTGTTTCTTAGAGGGGATGGCTTGGTTATTGTCTGAATCTCGGCCTTATTCTGCCCTCTTCTCATCTGTCTTCTTTGAGTTGTCAGAGCATTGTGAGGTCTCTTCTCATTTACTTGGCATCCAGTTATTGTACTGATAAGACTTTGCTATTTTGACAAAGCCTCGTTCTTATTTTTCCTGCTCTCTCTCCAGAAGAGGAAAGAAGAGTTCCGGAGGCTGCTTTTCAGCCTTGTGTTCCTTTGGTAAGGGGCAGTCCCTGTACCCGAGCAGCTCTGCTTCCTTCTGCATTTGCTCCCCTCAGCGCCCTTTCCTCCCCCTGCACACAGTTCCTCTCCGCTCACCCCACCTCTCTCTTACCTGACAGCCTGGCCTGTCTGCACGCAAGCATCACGCTCGGTCGATGTCACTGTCCTGTGAAGACAAGGCTCAGGTACCGGCTCCAGTGAGGCCCAGTCTTCCCCTCCCCCAGTCACTTGTTCACCATCTTCATTGGTCACATCGATATGACTGTCACTCTCTGCTCAGTGGAGGAGAAATCTCGCTTCCTCAGGAACCCTGTTGCTCTAGCCAGGAAGACTTTTCTTCAGGAGAAAAAGAAATGCTTCGCATTCCTGTGTTCAGAGTGTTTTCTGAACTATTGGCTATCATGGAGTGGTTTTCAAATGCTTCTTTTAAGCCCTGGACTTTTTTTTCTTAAGAAACAAACTATGTTCAGAAGCCCAGGCCCGTCCATGCCTGACTTCCAAGGGTCGTATGGCAGGTGGTCTCAGATCATCCCTGCACACCCCTCAGTGAGATGACTTTGCTGCTTCTCTGGGTGGAATTGATTTCTCCTCCCCTTGTGTCTCGTGGCCTTTTGACTTGCTTGGACCAGCAGAATGTGTGGAAGTGACGCTGTGCCGGCCAAGCCCAGCCCTGTCTAAACTCCTGGCAGCTCTCACTTCTTCTCCTCTTGGTTCCTTGCCCCAAGACCACCAAGACCACCAAGAGAAGAAGCTGCTCTAGTCGCCAGGGGATGGGAGGAGACACGGAGGAGACGTGGAGACCTGAGGCCACCCGGCCAGCATCCCACCCGGAGTGCCACGAGGCCCGTCGGCCCTTCCAGCTCAGGAGCCCTCCAGCTGACTGCAGCAGAGTGTGCAAGCCCACCAGGAACTCTCCAGCAAAGTGCAGAGTCAGGAGAGATGGGCAATTCTCGGTATTTTCGGCTACTAAGTTTTGGAGTTAAAAAAGGTGCCCTTCAGGGAAACCTTATGTTAAGTCTGCTTTGTGTGTGGAAAAGCCAGCTTATTTTGAATTGTGAAGCTGGGTTCTTGATGATGACAGTATAAGCAGGGAAGAGACAGCTTCCAAGTGCCGCTTGTTGCTGCCTCCTCCTGCCTGCTCCCCGCCCCCTTCTCCCTGTGCGCGGTACACATCATGGCTGAGTTTGTTGTGTGTGTTTGTACTGCGTGAACATTTTGTAGATGCTTTGTGGAAAGCATTGCATAAAATGGGATTTATGTTTGTTAAGTCTTAACATCGCTTACATTAGCCAAGAGACGCCTGCATCTGAGGGCGCAGAACGGCCCATCTGCTCTGATGACAGCAGAGGCAGAGTCTGGGCCCTCAGCAGCCCAGCCTAACCCCACTCCCTTGAACCTGAGGCACCCCGGTGAATTCCAGAACTATGGATTGGAAGTGTCTGCTGGAAAACTTATAGTCACTAAGATCCCAAATTGACTAGGTATGCCGCTAGGTACATATGTTACTTTCCTGCTCCTTAGATCCTAAGGAGACAGCTCCTAGGGCTAATGTTGCACATTAACCTGCAGTCCATGGGGTCTCTAAGAGTCGGACACGACTGAGCGACTTCACTTTCACTTTTCACTTTCATGCATTGGAGAAGGAAATGGCAACCCACTCCAGTGTTCTTGCCTGGAGAATGCCAGGGACGGGGGAGCCTGGTGGGCTGCCGTCTATGGGGTTGCACAGAGTCGGACACGACTGAGGCGACTTAGCAGCAGCAGCAGCAGCAGCAGCAGCAGCAGCAGCAGCAGCAGCAACCTAGTCTTGAACCGTAGTGCCCATTTTCCTAGTATTACTTGGATGATAATAGCACATTCTCACTTCTTATCATGTGCTGGGTTCTGCGCTAAGCACTTCACATACAGGGTCTCATTAGTCTTCTTATAGACCCCACGAGGCAAATATGATTGGACTCTTTTTTACAGATGGAGAAATAAGGACTCAGAGAAGTAATGGCATTTATCTGTCAGGGCTGCGGCACTGCACAACTCCAGGGGGCGCCACTCATTGTCATTTGTGCAGATAGTGCCCTTTGGTGTCGTGCAGTTCACCTGGTGGCCCTGCCAAGGTAGCTGTCTAAGGGTTGGCAGAGCTGGGATTTCAGTCTCCCAAGTCTTCATTGTATACAGCTTCAATAAAACTTTTCACTTCACTGAGTAACTGTATTTCTTCTGTCTCTGTTTATATACTTGAATGTCAGTCTACCCAGCCGCCTGTTCATCTGTCTGTCCATCTACCCATCTGTCCATCCATTCATTCATCCCTGCCTCTGTTTGCCCATCCTCTCACCCAGTCATCCATTTAGTGAAATCAGTGAAAATATTGAACATCTATAAAAGGTCTGAATATTCAGTTTTTGAAATATACCTGGAAACACAAATTCTGTAATACCTATTCTTATTTAAAAGTTTCCCTTGGCATAACATTTTAAATGATTGAATATCTGAAACAATTAGAAAATAAAATAATTTTCTAGAAACCATGTACCCACAGTTCAGATTTCCTATTTATTGTGTCATATTTACTTCAAATTTCCTTTTCCTCTCTCTCTTTTTTTAAAAATAGAACACTGAAAGTCAGAACCCTGTCCCCTGTCTTTCACCTCTTGTCTAGCCTAAAGATTCCTGCATCCTCAGCTACATGTGGCATTATCTGCTGCTGCTGCTAAGTTGCTCAGTCGTGTCCGACTCTGTGCGACCCCATAGATGGCAGCCCACCAGGCTCCCCGTCCCTGGGATTCTCTAGCGGCGATCAAATGGTATCTCTATTTCCCTGAGAATCGTTTCCTACTTATATAGGTCATTCAGGTTTCTTTTTCTGTGAAATGCTTATTCATAATTAATATCCTTTGCCTATTTTCTACTAGGTAGTCTCTGATTTTCTTATTGATTCATAGTAGGTTTTTTTTTCTTTCTTCTTTTTGAAAAATCTTTTCTGGAAACAGATCCTTTGTTAGTTAATTGCATTGCAAGTACATTTTCCTGAAAGTACAAGTGTTAGTCACTCAGTTGTGTCCACCTCTTTGGGACCCCATGGACAGTAGCCCACCAGGCTCCTCTGTCTGTGGAATTCTCCAGGCAAGAATACTGGAATGGGTTGCCATTTCCTACTCCAGGGGATCTTCCTGACCCAGAGATCGAACCTGGGTCTCCTGCATTGCAGGCAGGTTCTTTACTATCTGAGCCACCAGGGAAGCCCATCTTTTATAGTACTTGCTTTACTTTTAATTTGGTTTTGCCTGTTTCTGTAGGTCTTGCCACTTAATTTTATTCTTGGACATTTTAAAAGAGATAAATCATTTAAGTGTAGTGCCCTTTCACAGTATAATGGAGGTATATAGGAGAGACCTTTCTATGGGAGAGACTTTTAGAAGACCATTTATTGAATTCTTACTATGAGCAGTGCCTCTCATAAGACTTGCATGTATCCTGCAATCCTTTTAATAATACAAGGAGATAGTCACAGTTGTTATGCCCATGTTAAAGATGAGCAAATTGAGGCCCAGAGAGATTAAGTTATTGCCCTAAATGATGCAGGATTAAGAGAGATAAACCTGGGGTTAGAATCCAGGGAGTCAGTTGCAGGGCTTGTATAACCACTAAAAGGAACTGCTTCTTAATGCCAAGTTTCAGCTCTCCAGAGCTCGCTGGAAGAGAGACGCACATAAACAGGTTCCATTTTGCAGCGAGACAAACTTGCTGTTCAGTCACTCAGTTGTGTCTTTGTGACCCCATGGACTGCAGCGTGCCAGGCTGCCCTGTCCTTTAACATCTCCTGGAGTTTGCTCAAACTCTTGTCCGTTGAGTTGGTGATACTATTTCATCGTCTGTCGTCCCCTTCTCCTCCTGCCTTCAATCTTCCCAGCATCAGAGTCTTTTCTAAGGGCAGCACATATTATTATAGGAGGTGGAGGAGGGCTTTCTGGAAGGAAAGGCCTTTGAGCTCAGTGAATGAGAATGAGATGTTTGTGCCTGAAGGTGATGAAGGCAGTGGTGTGTGTCTGTGTGTGTATTCCCTGTAGAGCATGAGGAAGGGTATTCCAGCCAGAGAGGGAACAGCATGTGTTGAGGCCTGGAGAGAGCAGAGCATATTCTTGAGCCTTGTGAGCAACTTGGTATATTTGGGAGGTGGAATTTCAGTTCAGTTCAGTTCATTTCAGTCGCTCAGTCATGTCCGACTCTTTGTGACCCCATGGACTGTAGCATGCCAGGCTTCCCTGTCCACCACCAACTCCCATAGCTTGCTCAAACTCATGTCCATCAAGTCGGTGATGCCATCTAACCATCTCATCCTCTGTCGTCCCCTTGTCCTCCTGCCTTTAATCTTCCCCAGCATCAGGGTCTTTTCCAATGAGTCAGTTCTTCACATCAGGTGGCCAAAGTATTGGAGTTTCAGCTTCAGCATCAGTCCTTCCAATGAGTATTCAGGACTGATTTCGTTTAGGATTGACTGGTTTGATCTTGCAGTCCAAGGGATTCTCAACAGTCTTCTCCAACTCCACAGTTCAAAAGCATTAATTCTTCAGCGCTCAGCTTTCTTTATAGTCTCAACTCTCACATCCATACATGACTACTGGAAAAACCGTAGCTTTTTTTTAACCATAGGTGGGCCTTTGTCGGCAAAGTAATGTCTCTGCTTTTTAATATGCTGTTTAGGTTTGTCAGAGCTTTTCTTCCAAGGAGTAAGCGTCTTTTAATTTCATGGCTGCAGTCACCATCTGCAGTGATTTTGGAGCCCCTAAAAATAAAGTCTGTCACTATTTCCATTGTTTCCCTATCTATTTGCCATGAAGTGATGGGACTGGATGCCATGATCTTCGTTTTCTGAATGTTGAGTTTTAAGCCAGCTTTTTCACTCTCCTCTTTGACTTTCATCAAAAGGCTCTTTAGTTCCTCTTCGCTTTCTGCCATAGGGGTGGTGTCATCTGCATGTCTGAGGTTATTGATATTTTTCCCAGCAATCTTGATTCCAGCCTGTGGTTCATCCAGCCCAGCATTTTGCATGATGTGCTCCGCATATAAGCTAAATAAGCAGGGTGACAATATGTAGCCTTGACGTACTCCTTTCCCAATTTGGAACCAGTCCATTATGGGTAATTAGAAAAGAGGCCAGGCATATTGCCTGATATTTGACTGCCATTATTATTTAATATGGGGGCTTACCTGGTGACTCAGTGGTAAAGAATCTGCCTGCAATGCAGGAGATGTGGGTTTGATCCTTGGATTGGGAAGATTCCCTGGAGAAGGAAATGGCTACCCTCTCCATTATTCTTGCCTGGGAAATTCCATAGACAGGGGAACTTGGCAAGCTATAATCTATGGAATCATGAAGAGTCAGGCATGACTTAGCGACTAAACAACAACAAAATTATTTAATATATGAATGAGTAAAAAGTTTAGTGTTTTTGCATTAGTGTTATAAATGCAATCATGAGGCAATCTCTTAATTAACTGGAATGCTCAAGACATTGTCCTTTATAATTAGGAGGACCGTTCCCTAAACCTCTTTGGTTTCAAACTTTGTTCCTGAGTATGTGAGGAAATGTGTGAGTCTTAACTTCCCTCTATCAATAAATACAGTTTAGTGAGCCCAAGTCAGTCTTTTGTAACTGAGGCTTCTTCAGGTCTCCTAGGTAAACCTTCAAATGTTTTGGTCATTACCAATTACTGGTCATTACCTATTACAAGGTCATTATCTATAGGTCATTATTGGAGCTGTTGATGTGACTGGTTGAGAAATTTGAGTTAAATAAATGTATTCCCTCCACAAGACACATGTGGCATATTGTGGGTTATTTATGCTTAGGATTGGTTTGTTTTCAGGTGTGAATTAATTTTTTTTCATTGATTCAACTCTTTAGTTAACACCAGGAATAGACAGGACTTTTGGCTGACTTAGCAGTCTCTAGAGTGTAATTTTGTTAGATAGAGTTTAAAGAGAAGAGCAATACAAGCCTGATAAATGAAGTAGTTAGCAATGCCTTAGTTCTTACCGAGATGTGTTTTTGGCCATGTCTGGTTGGGACACTATAGTCAGGAGGTCAAGAACAAGGTTGCCACATGGATCTGCTTTAATCTGTGTCCAGGGATAACTCCACAAATGCGGCTCTTCCCCAGGGAGCATGTGATGATCATAGCTAACTCCTCAAAGCAATTCAGAGCACATTCTCTAACAGCTCTCATGGCAGTGGGGCAGTAGCTTCCTCTTTGTGTCTGAAATATTTATTGGGGCCCTTCCTGGTAGAGCCAAGGGTCTGGTTGTGGGAGTTTCCTGAGCCCAGAGCACCGATGTGTCTGGTATGCTGCTGCTGTCCCTTTCCACTGGACCATCTCCAGCCCTTGTGGCCACTGCAGGTCATGGATAAGGGGAGAAGGGAGGGACTAGAGATTCCCTCCTGGCTTCAGGGAAAGTTTCCTTTATTCCAGGCTAGGCATTCCTTTAGTCTTGGGTGTGGGATTGGAGGTATTCTGGGAAGCAAAAACAGATCCCATCTTGCTGCTCAGTCCATGGGAAGTGGGAAGGTGGGGAGGGAGATGTGTTTTTGCCATCTTTAATTCAGATTTTCCCGCAAGATCCATGTTATAAATGATATTTAGATTTTCAGGGTAGCTCACAAAACTCTTTGTCTAGAATGTAACTGAAGAAGAAGTGTGTTTTGGTTATATTTTGGTTCTAGAAAAAGCATTGTTTTTCAAACTTTTTCCTCCTGCATTGGAACCTTTCATTCAGATGAATACAAGATGTATATAACAGGTAAATGCAGAACTACTCTGGTTTAAGCAGGATTCAGCCTCACAGTAGCTGAGTCTTGGTCCCTGAAGTCTTGGTCACTTCCCTTTTGGGTTGACTTCACTAATTACTGCTGCAATCACCCGTTATCCCCTTAGGGGGCGCTGTCCACCTCTAGAGCCGCATTGCAGAGGCGGAGTGGATGCACAACTCTGTGGTCAAGTCTCTAAAGCCAGAAAGGATACCAAAAGCAAATAAACTGAGCAACAGGAATAAATAAATAAAAGGAAAACTAGTGGTTCTAAAAACTAGTCTGTGAATCAGTATGAGCTGGTTGCATAAGAATAACTTGAGAAATATAAAACAGATGAATTTAAAAAAAAATCTGGGACCATTCCTCAAAATTCCAATTCAGTTGCTCTTGAGTAGGTCATGGAATATGTATGTTAAAAAGCTGCTCCAGAGAAGTAGGATAGTTGGAAACCAGGCCTCCACTATGCCTTTAGCTCCTGACTTCCTCCTGGGGCAGAGAATGTCCCTCTCAAACACAGCAAAGGAGGCAGGTCCAGATATGAGAAATGGATCCCAAGGAGGGACAGGGGTTTCTTCCCTGCCTAAGGCTTGGCCCCTACAGACTGGCTTCCTACTGAAAAATCAGTCTCATTCCCATTGAGTGCCATTCGGAGTCTTTACAACCCTCTCCACACATAGGGCTGTGGCCTCACCCTCTGGCTTTAACAGGCACAGTAGAATATAATTCATTTAACCTCCCCCAAAGTGAAGCTACAGATGGGAGCCTTTGGATTGTTTTCTTATTATTAGTACTAATCTGGGCACTGTTTCCCTGATGTCTAAAAATTTCTCCCCCCTGTAGAAATGTGCTCTAACTCTAGTGATCCATTTAAAGGAACGATCATAGCTACGAAACCTCTTGGCAAGGACCCTTAAGACTTTGTGTGACTCTGTGTTTTGTTAACGTTGTCAAGGTGACCCTCCCAATCCTAGGTTGTTCTAGAATCAGGCAACAGGAAGCCCATGAGTGGGTCTGAAGGAGAACGTGAGTGCTCTTGATGTCTAACTTCTGGAGTGATTGTGAGAACAGTGGGTAGATCGACAATTTTCTGTGCTGCCTAAGCTAAGAAAGCATTGTGTTGAAATATGTTTTTTAAAGTTTCATTTTAACAAAGTGACAGGATCATCTTAATCCTTGACTGCTGTAGTTTTTCAAGGAACACAAGAGCCTGCAAAAAGGCGGCCAGTTTTTAAGAAAAAGCACTTCAGGCCTTTCCTTCCTGTAGATCCTATTTCCAGAAGGGCTAATGGATGCCCGCACCCTTTCCGTGTTCCACTCTGACAGTCTTGTGATATGGAGCCTGTCATGGGCTGTAGAACAGACTCCTTCCTGGGGTGGCCTTAACTGTCAGCCTAAACCCATGAGTTTTGACTGCCTAATCAGTGAAGAACTGGCCCCCAGATGGATGATAATATTCTTATTCCCTGACTTACTTGGCTTTCTTTTTGTTCTTTACCCCATTCTCTGTCTTTCACTTTGAATTCTTTCTGTATCCATCCCGTCACTTGATGGCTGTGTGACTTTAGCTTTGTCCTTTAACCCTCAACTTTCTCATCTTTAAATTGGAATTATAATAGTGTCCATCTCATAAGGTGGAGTCAGGACTTGTTACGTAATTTGTGGGGCCCAGTGCAAAATGAAAATGTGGGGCCCCGTGTTTAAAAATTAAAATTTCAAAATAGTGGTACAGGATAGTAAGCCAAGTACAGGACCCTTCTGAGGGCTTCCCCAGGTGGCCCAGTGGTAAAGAATCTGCCTGCCGAGCAGGAGACTTGGGTTCGATCCCTTGGTTGGGAAGATTCCCTGGAGAAGGAAATGGTAACCCACTCCAGTATTCTTGCCTGGGAAATCCATAAACAGAGGAGCCTGGTGGACTTCAGTCCATGGGGTTACAAAAAGTCAGACATGACTGAGCACACACACACACAGGGCCCTCCTAAATACAAGATCCTGTGTGACTGCACAGGTCACACACCCAAGATACCAAGGAATCAATGAAATAAGAAGTACTGTCATAGCTCTTATTATTCTGTGTCTTCCTATTTATACTCTAGATTTGTCAGTAACAGCCAAACATGCCGTCCTCTATGGAAAGACACACACATGTATTATTCAGTCATTCTTAGGGTCTCTTAGGTCTGTGGAATTTGCTTTTTTTAAAAAAATGTCTTGCTTGAACCTAATGAAAGAATCACTAGGTGTTAGGAAAATCATTCAGAATGCCTCCATTTATATATTCTACTTTTCCTTTGATCCTTTTCCATGTTTATACTTGGGTGTAATTATACCAGTTTATTTTGTATTCTCCTGTTTTCTACCTTGTTCCACAGTTTTCCTAATTGAGTTTTTAAAAAGAAAATCACTTTAAAAATTAATGAAATGTTAGTGCATTATTAACCATCAAAGCGTAACTTCTAGGTCCTGAAGAAGGAAATAGGCTAGGGAGGAAGGAAGCAAGAAGGAACCTGGAGAGAAAGACAGAGGAGAGATTTCAAGGGATTAAGTGTTTTTGGGAGTGACATTTGGGGTCTTAGATGAGTGAAGAGCATACTGGTTTATAATGACGGTAATAATAGCTAACATGTTGTGCTGAGTTCTTTACAGAGCTCATCTCATGATCTTCACAATAACCTAAGACAAGAGATGTGATTGGTGTCCCCAGTAAACAGAAGAGGAACTCAAGGCGTTGGGAAGTTAAGTAACTTGTCACATACCTAGCAAGTGTTGGATCAAAATTGGAGCTCCTCAGTCAGGCTACTGTACAACTTGTACACTTCTGTGCTTTGTGTCTTGACATTATAGCCGTTATTGTTACTGAAGTATTTTAAAGCAAGTTCTAGTCCTTAGGTCATTTCACCCCTACATACGTTATTATTCATTTCTAGAAAATATGGATGTTTTCTAATTCAACTATAGTACCATTATGATACCTAACAAAATTAGCAGTAATCTTTGATATTACATATAATTAATCATATTCAAATTTCCTTCATTATTTTAAAAATGTCTTTCTTTAACCTCGATTCGTATAGCTGAAGATGGAAATAATGATCTGTACATTGCAGTGGCTTGTTATATCTCTTAACATTATTTTAATCTATAGCAGGCTCACTGTTTAAAAAATGCCATTAACTTGTTGAAAAACCCTGGTCAACTGTCTTATAGAATTACCCACTTTGGATGTGTCTGTTTGCTTTTCCGTAATGTCATTTCAGAATGTGTAAGTCTACACTGGATGTTGCCTCCTTTGCATATGTTGTTCTGGATCATCCAAAACAAATCTTTTGTTATCACTTTGAAAGATTAACTGGAAATTTTTAATTTATCTCTCAGTGCCTTTGCTTTGGATTTTTGAATTTGTTTTTAAATATCGGCCTCGTATTTTCCCTCAGGATGAACCCTCATTTTATTTAACGATTTTTCTCTACTGTTTCACATTTTGTTTACAGTTTTCCCCCCTTCTTTAGATATGCTTCAGTGAACATCTTTGCAAATATAATACTTTTTATCATTTCATTAAAATAAGCATCCAGATGTGGTTTGGTTTAAGAGTGTCAAAAGTTAGGATCATTTTAGTGGATCTTTAACTCTATGAAAACTAGTTTCCACACGAATTTTTTTTTTTTACATTAAAAAATTAAAACTTAAGGTTTCTTCAGTTCAGTTCAGTTCAGTTCAGTCGTTCAGTCATGTCCGACTCTTTGCGATGCCATGAATTGCAGCACGCCAGGCCTCCCTGTCCATCACCAACTCCCGGAGTTCACCCAAACTCATGTCCATCGAGTTGGTGATGCCATCCAGCCATCTTATCCTCTGTCGTCCCCTTCTCTTCCTGCCTCCAGTCCCTCCCAGCATCAGAGTCTTTTCCAATGAGTCTACTCTTCGCATGAGGTGGCCAAAATATTGGAGTTTTAGCTTTAGCATCATTCCTTCCAAAGAACACCCAGGACTGATCTCCTTTAGAATGGACTGGTTGGATCTTCTTGCAGTCCAAGGGACTCTCAAGAGTCTTCTCCAACACCACAGTTCAAAAGCATCAATTCTTCTGTACTCAGCTTTCTTCACAGTCCAACTCTCATATCCATACATGACTACTGGAAAAACCATAGCCTTGATTAGACAGATTCAGTTTAAAGATCCCTATTGGATTCTTTAGATAACCTGGGATAGGTGTATAATTGAAGATTGGCCCCTATAATATTTCCTGATATCTTTCAAAGAGATGGCAAAGGAGATTGTACTGTATGACCCAGAACAGCATTCTAAGAGAGGCAATAGGTAGTGTAGAGATGAAATTAAGATAATTGAAGTGATGTCAATATGGTGACTTAGTATGTCACCATATTGTGACTTGGGCTCATTTCAGTACACCTGTTGTAATAGGAATTTTGTTTTTTTATATTCTGATGGATTCTAACTTGATTGTTCTAATGAATTCTGGCCCCTCCTATTCTGAGGTCCAATTCATGAGAAAGAAAAAGAGGAGGTCTGGGATCATGGGGTTCCTTTTGACTTAGAAGTTGCACATGTTGCTTCCACTCATATTCCTTTGGTAAGAACTTAGTCAAATGGCCATACCTAACTGTAAAGAAAGGATAGAAGTGTAGTTTTTGGCTAAGCAGACTCATTCCCAGGAAGAAGAGAATAGATTTCAGTAGGCAAGTAGCAGCCTGTAACATATTACCTATGAAAGAGGGCTCTAGAGACAGGGAGACATAAGTTCCAATCTTGGCTCTGCCACTGGCCAGCCGTGCGACCTAGAACAATGATTCTATCTTCTTGATTTTCTCATTAGAAAACGGGATATAATAATTTCACTTTATTGGGATTGTTATGAGACTCGAATGAGTGAGTTCATGCAAAGTGCTTAAGAAAAAAAGCACTTGTGTGTGGTTAAAAGCACAGAATTGGGAATCAGACTGGCAGGGTTAAAATCTTGGCTCTGTGTTTGCTAGCTGTGTGATTTTAAAGAAATTACACAAAAATTCTCAGAAATCTACTTTCTTCTTCTATAAAATGGAGAAGTTGATTCATTGGAAAAGACCCTGATGCTGGGAGGGATTGGGGGCAGGAGGAGAAGGGAACGACAGAGGATGAGATGGCTGGATGACATCACTGACTCAGTGGACGTGAGTCTCAGTGAACTCCGGGAGTTGGTGATGGACAGGGAGGCCTGGCATGCTGCGATTCATGGGGTCACAAAGAGTCGGACACGACTGAGCAACTGATCTGATCTGATTAATGCCTACCTCTAGAAAGAATTTGATGAAGTCCTCCAATGCTTTTATTAAAGGATTTATTCATGCTCAACAAATCATGATGGTCTTTTTGTAGTTACTATGTTTGTTCATTTTATAAACTCCTGAGTTTATCTCCAAAAGAGAAGTAGTAAATTTATAATTGTGTAGGCATGCCCCTGTCGTGAGTTGCTGCATTTTCTTATACCTCTTGTTACTGCTTTGCTCTTTCGTCCTATTAACATGTTTATGTATTCAGCTTATATACTAGCTCCTATTTGATTTTTTGGGTAAGCATCTACTGATGACTTATATTCTAAGTCACACAGACTATGCTATTTAGTGTGACATCTATAGCTTGTCCCAGAAGTTGAGTACATTTTTTTTTTCAAAATGTTCTCAATCTCATGAAACCATTTTGAAAAGATTAAGCTGGCTAGAAGAAATCTCTGTGGATAGCTAAGCAGTGTAATAAAAATGGAAAACTCAGGTTTTTATGATACATGCCTGCTCTAACTTCAGAATCTCTCTCTTGTATCATTCCCATGACCCTGAGTTGTATTTTTCAGGTCTAATTTTGGGATTTATTTCTACATCTCTGATTTTATGCAGATCACCTGGAGCCCCATGATTGCTCCTCTTCCCTTCTAGGGACGCTTCCACGATTTCCGTGTGACTACAGGGACTCTTTCCTCTTCCCTACCTTCCCACCCACCACTTACAGAGCTGACATGCTGCTATGTTGTGCCATTGTGCTGTTCTCAATACTGTGGCGTTCAGCCTGGCTCCAGTGATATAAAACGAGGGGGTATGGATGCCTTTTTCAAACTTGAAACTAGCAAAAGACAAAACCTCCTTTTGTTTGAAACCATTGGGAGTGTAGTCCTGAGTTCTTGTTCTTTAAGGGAAACTGTGGGGTGGGAACTTTTCTTCTTCATACCTGCCCTTTCTGGCTGCTGCAGTTTTGCATGGAGTAATTGAGCAAATGAAATACCAAACCTACAAAAAGTAGCGTTATCAAAGTGAATGAATGAACGCTTACCTAGCAGAATGGTAAGACATGGAAAAATAGGAGGACAAGTTAATGATATAGAAATTGTGTAGCTTTGCTGTCTTAGAATCATAGCAAATGGAACATATGGTATTCGGTCATTTTTTGCATTCATATGAAAAGAAAATGAGTTTATTTTACAAATAAATGGAGTTTGTGTTTCTGTTTGTTATTCATGACTATAATGTTTACTTCTCTTGAAGTAGAAATATGTCACCTAAATATTAAAGATTTTTTTAACTATTAATGAATAATTTTTCTTACATGCCGTGCCTTCATCCACTTTGATAAACATTTTAGGCTTTTCTCTTCATTTGCTATTATTTTGTCTGATAAAGCTGTGAACAGAGGCATCTTAAGAAGAAAAAGAGGGAATTGATGAAAAGACAGACATGTTAAAATTATTGTTTGCCCGAGTATTAGAATTTTAGATTAAGGCCTAGAATCAAATTCACTTCATATTCTCATGTACTCTGGGACTTCCCTGGTGGTTCCGTGGCTGAGACTCTGCACTTCCACTGCAGGTGTGTGGGTTCAAGGCCTGGTTGGGAAACCAGGATTCAGCATGTTGCACAGTGTGAGCAGCAATAACAACAGCAAAACAAGCAAAAGATTACAATGGTGTTTCTCTTTCCTATTTTGAGATTCATAAAGGGCCCAGAAGTTTCCATTTAAAAAATCCACTGCATTCGTTGTGTCATTGTAGTGCACATTTATTATTTTTATCTTCACAGCATCTGTACATCAGAAGCGTCTTTTCCTTGTGGAAACCATTTGTGCCCTGTCCTCAGTTCATGTGAGCCAAGCTGGTCAATCCAAGTCCACAGTAAGTGGATAAACAACGAGCTGTGTTTGAAGTCAGGCTAGTCCAAGTCAGCTATAAGACTTTTGAGTAAAAAAGAGTTCTCTGTCCATTGAAATTTCTAGGCTAGGGAATGATGTATGAAGCTGACAGAGGTGGTCTAGTCTTCTCCATGGTAAGAGTCTGCCTGAAGCCAGCTTGGAGAGAATTGATCCAAGAGGTGGAGAAAGAGTCTGACCACATTGTTTGAGTTTGAAATGAGATTTACCCCTGCCATTGAATTTCTTATTTTTACCCCAAGACTAGTCTTAGCTGGTTTCACCCACTTACAGGTGGACGAGTTCTGGCCACTACAATCATCATACTTTTCCTCAGGAAGCATTTGTCCAATGCCTGGATCTTTGCATATTAACTACTTTACATGTAACAGGAAAATACAGGATTAATAGTGCAATGAGAATGGAAGAGCCACCTGGGTCATTTTCCCATCCAATGCAACCTCCTTATTCTTCATTGACAGTCGTCTTAGAATCCAAATCACTTCATGTTTTCAAGGATCTGAAGATAGAACAGAGTTTTCATTTTCTATCCTGAGTTTCAGAAAAAGTCCTGAATTCCATTATGGTCCCTACTTTTAAAAAGATTCACTACCAAGTCAGATAACTCACTGCCTTACAAAGAAGTGCATTACAGTTTTGGAAAATTCTAATTTTCAGAAGGTTTGTTCCTTTTATTGAGCTGAAGTCTGTTTTATTTCACTCATTAGTGCCAGTGCTTGAAACCATGCAGATTAAAGCCAAGTCCTCTTCCACAAGGCATCACTTCACCTATTCGAAACACCAGTCACACCTCTTTGTCTTCTTTGCTCCCAGGGACATGACCCCAGTTCCTTCTCCCATCCCTCACAAAATGGGAAGTCCAGATCACCTTGGTTGTTCTATAACCTCAATTTACTTCTGTTTGTTAAATGTCCCTTTTAACGGGAGACCAGCACTGAGCTAGGACCTCCTTTGTTTTCCTCTAGATCCTTACATGAGGGCAGCCTTATACTGAATTATATTTTGGGGCTTCTGTTTCCCACTCATACTCTCTGATTCATAACAAGCTAGCTGTGAGCTAGTACTTCTTTCCTTCCCTCTCATCCTTTTTTTTTTTTTTTTCTGTACAAACAGTTTCTAAGTCAGGTCTGTGTTTGAGTCTTGATTATCAGAATCTGTTTTAGGATTTTACAAACAACCTTAAGTTTTTGTTCTCCTAAATATGCAACACCATGTGGAGGGTATTGTTTTGCCCATGGGTTTGTGCCTCATTTGGGACCTTCGTTGTGTAGAGTGATGCAAGAGTCAGTCATTGTTATTTGGGTCACTCATACAGCCCATTGGCTAGAGAAGAGTATTTGTTTCATCAATTAGGAACTGTGTTCAGATGTGGGTAAGAAAGAATGGGTTAAATACACATAAAGTAGTGTGGAGAGAGGAGCCCAGAGCTGGTACGGTGTTTGCATAAAGCCACAAAGGATTCAGGCTCTGGTCTTTTTTTATGTTCCACCATCCCAATGCCTGACTTCCATTCTCAACATTGCCTCCTAGTCCCAGATGACTTTCTAATGTCTTGCCCACATTCTATTCAGTAGGAAGGACAAAAGGTTGCTTCTCCTAATAGAATAAGCTCCTTTTAAGGTGTTGCCCCCAACGCCTCAATCCTTTCACTCATGTTTCATTGGACAGTAGTAAGTCATATGGACACAACGAGCTGCGAGGGAAATATTCTGGGCAGCAGCATAAGCAGCCAAAAATTGGCATTCTGCTACTAAGAAAGAAAGGCAGGTGAATACTGGGAGATTACCAGCCCCGTTCCTGGAAAGTTATTGAAATATTTTCCTTCTGGCCATGGAAGTAAAGAGCAGTAGAAAGAGCTACTTAACTTGGACAATATCTTCCCTCACTTTTCTTTGACCTTTGGGTTTGGTGTGTTCTGTTTTCCTCTAGGCCTTTGTGGAAAGGTTAAAATGCAGGTTTTTTTTTTTTTTTTAGTCCTTCCTCCTCCCCTCTTGTTTGCTTGCACTTAGTACTAATCTTCGGACCTTGCAGTGGCAAAGATAAAAATTGTTGGAGCCAAATAGTGATTGAATTAAATTGAACTCCTTTAATACAGTAAAAATGAGGTCTGCTCTTTCTCTCTTTAATAACAACTGTGGCAATAATTAAACTCAACGTCATCTTTAAAATGGTTTACTTTGCATAGTTCTATATGCACGCTTTTCAATTACCACTATTTAAATAACATCAGTCTCCCAAAAACATGGTTCAAATTTCAGTTACCAAATATATTCACTGAGAAGTTGTGTAAACTACAAACATTGCCACTAACTCTTTGGTCTACAAGTCACTACATAAGTGGCAGATGCACATTTACGATCAGGGACCAATCTTGTCACTTCTTGCAGTGATTGATACTGCGTGCCTGTTACAGCTCACAAACGGACAGCAAAGTGTATATTTGTGTTGCCTCTTTGTTTCCCAGGATAAACTCATGTGACATTTTACAAATATGAATAGTTAAAGAATAGTCCAGCAAAAATGAAAGTTCAACAAAAGAAACAAAAGTAATAATGCTGAAAATGAAGTTTGAGTTGAACATAAATGGAATGTAGGAGAAAGAGTTGATTGTAGGAATGTTGATACTACTGCCTTTCGAAAGACATGCATCCAGAGGAACTTAGTGAAGGCAAACTTACTGACATAAATAAGGAAAGTGGTTGTATGAAAGGATAAAAATGTCCTGGAGGCAGTGACACCAGCAAAAAAATTCACATAAAAGAAACTCTTGGAGACATTTCATGACCCTGAAAATATAAGGGATAAAATGTTGGAAGCAGATGCTAACTTAAAAAGCAGTGTGACAATTTGCCAAGGCATAGAAAAGATCCTTATTCCACATTGTCAGTTATATGAAGACAAGAAGGCAAACACAACCCAAGCTAATCTTGATCGTTTTTTTTTTTTTTTTGCAAACAAATAAGATACTTTATTTTTAGTGTTTTTACTAGTTTAAACGATAGCATACTAAGCAAAAAGTTTTGTTCTTTTTTTTTTTTATTTCCTGATACATTTATAACCAACAGTGAAAGAGGTTGTAATGTTTTGACAAAAATGTTTAGAGGTCATGGAACAATTACAATGTTTTCCATTAAGCCAGTTTTACACAGTATCAACTTGTGTGATCATTTTATGGTCCTGTCCTACAGTACAAAGTGAAGATTTCCTGTATTTCACACAGTTACTCTACTTCATATCTACCACAATATTTGCAATTCAGGCAAATCCTATCACTCCATTTCATCCATCCATCCATCCATTCATTCATATCTGTAAATGAAGTCACAGAGATTATGTAGGTTTAAAATTACGTAACTAAATAGCTGGCAAGACTTGAAACATGATAATTTCACTTTAAATTCATTCTTCTTACAGTCCCACTACCATGATACCACATTATTTCCAAATAGTCTCATTACTATGTGAGATAGAAACAGGGAAAATGTCTTCAATGTTGAGGCTTCCAAATCTAATGTGTTCCATGTCCCATTACACAGATTGATGTATTAGTTATCATTCTTAGGCTGCAAGCAACAGAAATGAACTCTACCATGGTAAATTCATATAGTAATTGTCCCCAATGAATCATGTCTCCCTGTATCCCCTTTACCCGGGAAGGTTTCTCTGTTACTCCTTCCATTAACAGATGAAGTCTCTTTCCCCACCCCTTAAATCTGGGCTGGTTTTAAACTATCTGATCAATAGAATGTGATGTAAGGGAAGTTGCAGCTCTGCTTTTCTCTCTGAGCATTCCTCCAGTATGGCCTACTGGAGGGTGAGGTGCCACGTGGAGAACTGATGTGTTCCAGCTGATGGCTTCAGCCAGCTTCCAAATAAGTGAGTCAGTGAGGCAATCCAGGGTCAGCCCCCAGCAGATCTTTCCACTGACTGCAGATGTTGAAATGAACCCAGTTGGTACCACGTGGAGCAGAGACACACCATCCCAGCTGAGCCCTACCCAAACTGCCAATCTGTAGAACTGTGAGCAAATAAATGATTATTATTTTAAGCCATTAAGTTTTGAAGTAGATCAGTATGCAGCAAACCACTATCTTAAATAGAAAAGAGAATTTATTGGGAGGATACTGGGTTGTTTGTAGGATTTAAGGGAAAACTTCAGAATGAAAGGATAGAAAGCCTTGTAGCAGGAGTTACTCCACAGTCTTGCCAAGGTCTCACTTCTGGAGTGAATGAACTCCAGCTGTTTCTCTTGTTCTTGTGTTGTTCTGCTAAAGATTCAGAGTCCTGCAGGAGAAAATTTGATGGTCACACATCCATCCTATGGAAGTACTGATTTATGAGAGGAGACTCTGGCAGAAGGAAATTTCCAGTTTCTTCTTAAGCTTTTATAGTGGGGAGACAAACACTTGGGCTTATCTCCCCTCAGGTGTACACAGATACTTCCCCCTAAAGCAATCCAGGTGCTGCCAAGGAGGGGGAATGTATGATGGACATCTTCAAAATGACAGCTGTCCACTATGGTCACTTCTTTTCCTTGATGAGGATTTTAAAATATTTATACCAAGTGTGTTATTTCACAGTAAATAAATTTGTGGGAAATAAAAAAAATTATGCCCTTATAACTGGCATATAAGTCAATATATGGAGAGAAACTGAATCTTAGATTGAGAGGATTAAAAGTAAAAAGGGCTTTAGAACTCATCACGGCCAAGGTCCTCATTTTATAAATGAGGAGAGTGAATCGAAGGTGATTAAGCCAAGGGTACACAAAACTAGACCAGAGCTAGAACCTAGGTTTTTTTTTTTCCCTCCCTAACTATCCATAGCTTCAGATGAATTTGGGGAGGGAAAAAAAAATTGACCCGAAGTATTTGAAATGTGCGTGTTAACTTCCACTCGAGTATTCTCTTAGCAAGCACTCTTTGGAAGGCCTCTCTGCCTGTTGGGGGCACCCTGCTTATCTTGCCTCCCAGCACCCATCATCTCTTCCCCACTCCCAAACACCCAGGCCAATACAGGTTTCCCACGCTATCAGAAAGAGAGTGTTCCTAAGAAACCTTTCGTGAGCCTAAGCGGCTTAAGTGAAAGTGAAGAAGCAATTAACTTAGGATACATGTTGCTATTGGATGCATGAAAAACACAGAGATAAAGCACAGACACAGTTCAAAGCTATTGCAGCTTGGTGCTGAGACACCCAGCCTATTTCCTGCTTGGCGGTGCCACTCTCCCTGCTCAGGGTTTGAGCTGCCTCGGTAACAGCTACCTACAGCACAAACACTGAACGCTAGTTTCTCTTTTTGTCTTTTTCATAAAAGTGAAAATCCTCTTCGAACTTATTTTGGTTAGCCCAAACAGATACTAATGTAGGTCTTCTGTAAAAGCAAACTGGTGTAAGGCAAACTGTAAAAGCAGAACTGTATTGCTCTGGACCAATCTAAACCTGAAAAATCAGATGAGGTCGATGTTTCAAAATCCAAGCCAGCTGGCACTTGAATCAAGATATAAGACTGTCCTGTCGAGACTCAAACCCACTCAGAACTTTGGTTTGGTGGCTGTTCCATGTTGTATTCCCATTTGTTTTAAATCTGGGTATTTTTTGAAGGGTACCTGCATAAAAATAGCATCTTTGCATTCTTGTCAGATCCTGATGCATACTGGTTTTCTAAAGTCCTAATCCTGTTAGTGAGACATGTCAATTAGACTGTATCATGGGGGATTATGACAACTGAGAAGAAACAGCCAACTGGAGAATCTCAAACTGTATGAACATAGACCTACCAAGAAGAAAAGCCCTTGATTATTATTAATGAAAAACTGTTTGCAAGAAATAAAAACAAGGTAACAAATAGGTAAGAACATATCAAAGGAAAATTATTATAAAATAAAATATAAAAATATTTAGATTTCTGGTCTGGAAGGAAACAAGAAACAGTGATTGTCTCTGAGAAAAGGGATGGATGGCTGGAGACTAGGGTAGGAGGGAGACTTCTCAATTTTGAACCATGTTTTTGGAACCTTATCTGTTGAAAAGTAACTTAATGAAAACCAAAAAACAAGTGTGATGTGTTGCAAGCAATTTCTCTACCAGAAGCAAGTGTTTCGAGAACTTCCGTTGTGCTTTTTAATGCTTGAAGCAAGTTTCAGGGAAAGAATTAAAAAGACATCTGTCTTGGTCTTATTCTCTTGACTTATTAAGTAATATAGGGTTTTCTTTGGCTAAAAATTTGGTTGTTGCTGTCCTTAGATTTTTTTTGTTTCACTCAACATACCTTATTTCACTGTTTTCTAACCTGGTATTGATTTTTATCGTCCTAGAGACTTTGACTGGTACATAATATTCTATTTTCCATCTTTCTAGCCTTCTTGCACAATATTTGGTATTTTAAAAACAGCTCCCAACACTCCCTCTTGTTTTCATCACATTTCTCTTATCCCCTCAAAATGTGGTTATTATATTTAATGGACCAATTTTGCTCACCCTAAAGGTAGATTCAGGTTGCCATTTGTTGGCTGCTTCAGTGTGTAATCCACTAATCCCAGTTTGTGACTAAAGGTTTCACACTGGCATATTTGGAGATAGCAGTTCTCAGCAGCAGCTTAATGGAGATTTTTCCATTTTGAAAGACATGATTTTTGATGTTTCTGCCATGGTTTTGCCTCCTCTGGCAATAATACCACAGTTGCCGTTATTTGTGATAGGAGACAGACTGTATTAGAAAGAAAGGATGTTGGCTTCAAGGTAAAGGTTTTGGCAGATCCAGCGCTATCTCATTGGTTACAAAGCCTTTCTGGAAAGCGCACAATTATTCAGCTTGCACAGCACAATTAAGTAAACAATTCGTTTAGCCTCTGTATTGATACTCCATTGCAGAGGGACTGGATGGCTCCGGAGATTGGAAATGGGAGCTGTAGCTGTTTCCCTAGACTTAGGTGCTTTGAATCTGTTTGTTAGGGTAGTGACCACACAGTGTCTCCATCTGATGGCCGTGTAGCAACCCAGGTGAGACAGATTGGTGGCTTCAGGTCCATGGAGAGATGGTCACATCTCAACATCCAGGATCCCAGCTGGCAGAAATATGTGTGGATTATACCGACATGATTCAATTTGTGCTTTAGTGAAATTCATATCCTGAAAATCCTATTTGCGCTAATGTGAACTTCAGAATATCTTCCTAAAGCTCTGAGTGGAGGTCTTAGCTGTCTCCATTTGCCCGATGATTAGCACATTTGGCCTGTTTACTTTGGCTTAGAGGTTTTAAGAGTCTTTAGGGTTATAAGATTTCTCCCAGCTCTCTCCTACATCTGAATATTGGGGATAAAAATCTCACAGTATAAACTGCCTGAAGAAGCACAGAACTTGGGTACAGAATTCTGTTTTCAATTTGTACTAAATTATCACTCATCTGAGTAGTTTTAGGTGCAATGAGGCTTTTAATAAAGAAACACGTGGGCTTATAAACTATAAAGATGTGCTTATAAAGTACCATTTAGATCTAAGATATTTCTTAAAGTAGCTCTAGGGGGCTGTGTTAATTGGCCCACTAGTCTTCCCCAGCATTTTTCTTGTCCATTCCTAACATCTAACAACCTTCTCCTACACATATGTGTGCATGCACATACACACAAATTTACTAGTTCTACTACTTCTTCTATTCAGAGGGAGGAATCCAGATCTGGACCTCAAATAGATAAGTTTTTCAAAATTGAATGTAATACTTAAAAAAGGAATCTATATGTGCAAAATCCTAGGATGCCAGAGTTGCCAAAGACATCTGCATAGTCTTGTGATATTATGGAAGGTTACCATTTGCCTAAGGATTTGTTTTGAAGACAACATGTGTTGCAGAGTTGGACGTGGAAATAAACATTAATAAAAATAGATAATAAAATCCTGTTTAGCACTTGGAAGGATGGAGTGGGCCCAAACAAGGTAAAGTTTAGCCCCTTCTTTTTCATCAGCTTATTCCTCTGTAATGCTTTGCTGTGATTTGAGGATTTTCCTAAAAAATCGGGTGCCTCTTGATGTGGACGCCAACTGGGTCTCCATTTCCTGAAATTTGATTTGTCAACGTCTGGCATCGTCTTTCAGGTGAGTTCCTTTATCCACGTGTGTAACAGGTGGAACTGATGGGAGAGCCCACAGGTGAATTAGTGCTGTGGCAGTTGGCAAATCCCTGAGCTACATGCCTCTGCCACATACTGTGAGTTGTGTTCTTCCGAGGAACCACTGTGGAGGCGTCACTAGAGGGCGGTCCGTGATTGGCCACCTGGTGGACTACTTTTGTAGAGCCATGTTAGGAGTTGGATCAGTGCGCACCACCTTGGGTCCCAGCAGCGGACTGGGAGATTGGGGTAGAGTGAAATGGGGCTGCAGGTAAGCGTTGGGGTAGGGTTAAGGTGGGGGTGCTAGCCCTTGAGTGGAAAACCAGCCAAGTAAATAATAAATGCGTATGTGGAAGAGGCACTCACCTAGCACTAACTAGCGGTAGTATTTATGTCTTTATATTAAGAAGAATCACGGGCTCTTTATTATGGGTCCCTGTAAGTAGATTACTATCATGAAAATATTTTTAAAACCCTTTTGCTTTTTTTGGCATAAAACTGAAACACACTGGAGAAAGGCAAGTAGGCTTGGCCCTTTGATCCTGTCCCTTTCTCTTTTCTCCCCAGTCAGACATGATTGGAGAGCCATGAATCCCTTGGCTGTGGATTGGTCCTGAAATAGTCTGGGTATGTGGTGGGATTGAATTGTTTATGACATAATAAAATGACAGGGGTTGCCTTGTTTCATTACTTGATTAAGGTTTATTATTTAAACTGCACGATATCACTTACATACAAAACTGAATTGGAAAAAAGTGAAGTGGGTCTTTCTGTCGACAAGAAAATTATCAATGCTCATAAATTCATCAGTGAATTACAGAAACACAGTGGGATGTTTTTTCAACTTCTTTGGCAAAGGCTGTGCTAATTCTTTTGCAAATTACTTGAGAAGAATCTTGTGGGAGGTTATAGAACTGATTCACTGACTTGCAGAAAGACTGATTTGACTTTTATCTCCTGTGGTTGGCAGTAAATGATTTTATTTAGTTTAGAGGAGAAAGGTTTTATAACCTCCTCTTTTCCATGACTCATAACTTTCTGAACAGTCACATTGTGCTTTACAATGAGGGGTGTTTGGAGGAAAGTGTTATCTAAATTGAGCCAGCCATTTTGAGTGTGAGAGCATGAAATATAAAAGAGAAGCAATTGATCTTTTCAAACTTCAAATTTGCTGTGTGCCCAGACCCAGAGAATTCTTTCCTTTTAAGAGAAAAGACGTTTGGTGGCTATCTTTAAAAAAAGAAAAAAATTAATTCTGGCTTTTTAAAGCTTTCAAACAGACATTTTCAACTTGCATAGGGTATCCATAATTTTAGGAAAAGTGGGTAGCTTTTGGCTAGATTGTTTTCTCTGTTGGTGGGTGTAAATGTGTATGAAAGCTATTTGTTTCTCATGTAAAATGGGATCTGTTGACATAAGCATGTTTTTTTTTTTAAAGCTTGGAGATGGTAAGTCTGCATGAAAGACTTCAAAGTTGTCTTTTCCTGAGAACTTGAATTTAGTCAAACATGTGCCTGTGAGATGAGTAACAATTTGAATTATTTTACATAGATTTTTCTCTGAATTTGTATCAGAATGGGTTTGTAAAGGAGAGTTAAAAGTAAACGTCAGTGAATTGGGGAGTGAGATGAGAAGCCTGTAGCACTGAAATGTCATTTGGGAAGGCAATACTAGAGCTAAAATCGTAATATCTTGCATTTATCATCTTTCTTTCCATTTGTTGCCTATTTCTGAACTGATAATCTTTTCTTCATATTGGGAAAGAACTAGAATTGAAAGACTAGAAAAATGTAAAAAAGATTATAAAATGTAAAAAAGAGTCTTAGACTTAGGAAATTGAAATATTAAAAGTTTTCACACAAATTTCATATCATTTATAACCTGGTACAATGGCACCCCACTCCAGTACTCTTGCTTGGAAAATCCCATGGATGGAGGAGCCTGTTAGGCTGCAATCCATGGGGTCGCTAAGAGTCGGACACGACTGAGCGACTTCACTTTCACTTTTCACTTTCATGCATTGGAGAAGGAAATGGCAACCCACTCCAGTGTTCTTGCCTGGAGAATCCCAGGGACGGGGGAGCCTGGTGGGCTGCCGTCTATGGGGTCGCACAGAGTCAGAAACGACTGAAGTGACATAGCATAACCTAGTACAGCAAAGGAGGCATTACATTAACGCTCATATAGGGTCAAAATGTGTTCATTTTCAACAATATAATTTGAGGTTAAAATTTTTTACTTTCTCTTTCCTCCTCCTCTCCCTCTGTCCTTCCCTCCCTCCCTTTCACGCTTTCCTCATTTTCTTTAGTAACATTTAGACTGTTAGGGGAAGCACACAGATTGAAACCGCCCACCCTGGCGAGGCATCATAGTAACCATTTGCATGAGTTGTTTTATGACAGGAGATCCTGATAAGGAATATGGAACTAATAAGCCACCACCAACCGGAAGAGTTCGGGAAAGGTCGAAAGGAGACACCACCTGTCCGTCCGCTTCCCGGAATCCCTCTTGCTAGCATCCATCTTGGCTGAGCAATGCGTGTGCCACCAGGAAAGACTCTGAATTAGAATGATTGGCCAAAGACCACCCGGAAACTAATCCCATCACCATAAAACCCGAGACTTCGAGCCACTAGGCAGAGCAGTTCTCCTGGGTTCCCTTACTCTACTGCTCTCCACCCAGGTGCCCTTTCCCAATAAAATCTCTTGCTTTGTCAGCACATGTGTCTCCTCGGACAATTCATTTCCAAGTGTTAGACAAGAGCCCAGTTTCGGGCCCTGGAAGGGGTCCCCCTTCCTGCAACAAGACCACTACAGTTTAGTGTCCCATAGCTTATGCATATGTTTAACAGGCTCTCTTAAAAAAATCGATGCAAAATTTTACCTGCTCCCATCCCCTTGCAATTTGCATTCAAATGCCATACCTCTTCCTCCAAGGATTGGAGGGTGGAAGATAGGAAATTATGAATACAAGGCTAGTAATCATTGTGCGCATTTGTCATATTGCTTCATTTGTATTTGGACCAATCAGAAGAACTGGATTCTAGTCTTGGTTCTTCCCTTACCTGATAGTTAACTTGGTCCTGCTCCTTAACTTCTCAGAGTCACGCTTTTCTTGTCTGATAAAATGGTTGGAATATGTGGTCAATAAACACACTTTCTGGATTTTGTGTATACTCTTAATTTCTCAGCCCTCTTTCTGGAGGCATTTGAGTTTGTTTCCTGTCTGACTTCCCAGTGAATAGAAGATTTCACCTGTGGCTGACAGGATAAACACAAGTGAGAACTGGGTTTTTCAGAATTTTTCATGAGGCAAATGGGAAGATGTTTTCTCAAAGTCGAAGAGGTAGGTCCCTTTGGAGCACACTGCTCACCCCATTGTTAACCCAGACACATGGAAATCGTCCTCATAGAAGTCATCTTTCTTCTTCGGTCTGTCTCTCACTTTCTCATTTTCTCTCTCCACCTCTTTCTCACCCTCCTATCCAATCTCACTGGTTGTTTTTACGTCCTAAGTATTTCTGGCCTCTAACTTCTGTTTCCATTAACAATACTCCAGATTGAGCCACCATCATCTCTTACCCAAATTCCTCCAGCAGCCTCAAAACAGATCTGCCCATTCTGCCCTGTCCATTCCCTCACAGTAGCTGGTGTGGGCTCATTTTATTCCATTCTCTGCTTCATCCAGAGCTGGCCTTCTTTTGATTCCTGTGGCATGCCAGGCTCCTTTTCTTATCAGGAAACACGCAGTCCTCTCACTGCTGAAACCTTGGCCTCTGTGCAGTGGTGCTGAATCAAATCTTGGAGATAAGAGTTTGGGGTGAGTCAAAAAGAATAGCTTTATTGCTTTGCCAGGAAAAGGGGGACACAGCAGGCTCCTGCTCTGAACAACTATGCTTTCCAACCCGGGAGGAGTTAATGAGGAATTTGATAGCAACGGTTCAAGAGTGGGGTTGCTGACAAGATTAGGTTGTATGCAGGGTCTCAGGTGGTTGGTCTCCCGATCTTGATGCGCTTCTCTGGTCCCTTTAATCTTGCCTCAAGTGGTTTCTTGGCTGCTTCTCCCTTGATTAGCAACTGTTCAAATCTGTCCTTTGGAACTCAGGGAAGGCCATGGAAGCTGGAGTCTTGCCTACAAGAAACGAGGGACAGAAAGGCTTCCATGCCCAGGAGACCC
Organism: Bos indicus; assembly: GCF_029378745.1. Lineage (NCBI taxonomy): Eukaryota > Metazoa > Chordata > Mammalia > Artiodactyla > Bovidae > Bos > Bos indicus. Next base: position 63,492,950 of record NC_091774.1, on the reverse strand, counting down.
ACAGGGCCCTGCTTGGTTTCACTCTCTACCTGGAGAACTCCTTGTCCTACTTTTTGCATGCTTGGAATCTTCTCCTGTATTATGGCTCAGCTAAAAGATCACCTCTCTAGAGAGCTCTTTCTCAACTAAGCAATTCTTCATCACTTACCCTCTATTATTCCCCCTCTTTTCTTCTTGGCACTTATTGCAGATTTTATTTATTTCCTTGTTTAAGAGGTCTTTTTCAAAAACTTAGGTGTGCAAAATGGAATGTTATTTCTCTATAGTTGAACCTAAGCCAGCTCATGAGTTCCTATTTTGATTGGTGATGGGGCGAGGGGAGGTGTCTTGCCAACTCAAGGTAAATTCAGGTAATTCCGTATTTTCTCACTTTCTTTTGAAAACATTATTATTTTATATTGGAGTATAGTTGATTTACAAGGTGTTAGTTTAAGGTGTACAGCAAAGTGACTCAGTTATATACATAGATCCATTCTTTTTCATATTATTTTCCTGTATAGATTATTTCTCAGTTTCTTTTCGGTAAATTTTCTTTCAATTAAGGATGTGTTCCTGGCCCAGTGGTTAAGACTCCATGCTTCCACTGCAGGGGGTACAGGTTTGATCCCTGGTTGGGGAACTAAGAACCTACATGCTGTGCAGCACCGCCAAAAATAAACATATACACCTTTCTTTACCAAAAAAAAAAAAAGGAATGTGTTTCGTTCACCTTTCTCATTTTCTTCTCCTTGAGACACTTAAAATTCTGGAGACGCTCAAGTGTTTTCTTAGCATCAAGGATAAGGTGTCTGGTTTGTACCATTTACTGTTGATGGCCCCTACTTAATGTATATTGAATTATGAATGGAATCAATAAATAATACCCCTCTTCCTCTCCCAAATTCTGATCAGTTGAGCTATAAGATAGAAGAGGAAGGCATATGAGGGTGGAAATAGCACTGTTCTTGTTATTAAAGCTGATGTTAGAGAATGTATTTTATATCTGTGGGCAAGTAGATTTGCTTGTCACTGCTCTAGTTTCAGAAAACATTCTTAAAATAGTCTATAACAGTAAATGCTGAGGTGGTTTTAATTAGAAAAAGAACAATGGTTGTCTTAATCTTTATTCTCCCATGTTTCTGCCTGGGGTGGGTGGTGGCAGCGGGGAGGGAGTGGTCTTGGTGAGTTTTTACAACACAGTTTTAGTCATTTCTTTTGTTATATAACAGTGTCTGATCATATTCAGTTCAGTTGAATCACTCAGTCATGTCTGACTCTGTGACCCCATGGACTGTAGCATACCAGGCTTCCCTGTCCATCACCAACTCCTGGAGCTTGCTCAAACTCATGTCCATTGAGTCAGTGATGCTATCCAGCCACCTCATTCTCTGTCCCCTTCTCCTTCTGCCTTCAGTCTTTCCCAGCATCTTTCATATCTGGTTGTATTAGGCACATTAGCCATTCCATAAATACTTGTTGAATGACTTTTCCTAAATGTGTTCATTTAGCTTTAAAACAGAAATGTTGGGAAATACGAATTATTTTATAGATTTCATTTCATATGGATTTTATTTATTTTATAGATTTCATGTGTGTGCCCTTAGGGGGAACAAAAATTCAACAGTGGAAGTAGGTAGGCAGCCTTTAAGATTTCCCCCAATGGTCCCTGATTCCTGGTTTTTAAAGCCTTATGTAATCCCTTGTCCTTGAATGTAGGCTGGCCCTGCACTCATTTATAGCACATAGAATATGGCAAGGAGAAGGCAATGGCATCCCACTCTAGTACTCTTGCCTGGAAAATCCCATGGGCAGAGGAGCCTGGTAGGCTGCAGTCCATGGGGTCACTAGGAGTCGGTCACGACTGAGCGACTTCACTTTCACTTTTCACTTTCATGCATTGGAGAAGGAAATGGCAACCCAATCCAGTATTCTTGCCTGGAGTATCCCAGGGACAGGGGAGCCTGGTGGGCTGCCGTCTATGGGGTCGCACAGAGTCGGACACGACTGAAGTGACTTAGCAGAATATGGCAAAGCTGGTGTGATGTCCGACTCTTTGTGAACCCATAGACTATGCAGTCCATGGAATTCTCCAGGCCAGAACACTGGAGTGGGTAGCCATTCCCTTTTCCAGGGGATCTTCCCAACTCAGGGATCAAACCCAGGTCTCCCACATTGCAGGCTCATTCTTTACCATCTGAGCCTTGAGGAAAGCCCACTTTGGAGATTAAGTGACATAAATAGCATGGTTTCTATCTTGATCTCCCTCTCTCGCTCTCTCTGAGGGCAGTCAGATGCTACAGTGGGAGCTGCCCTGTGAAGAGGAATCATGTAGCAAGGAACTGAGGGTGGCCTTTGGCTAACAGCCAGCAAGGAATTGATGCCTTCAGTCTAACTGCTCTTGAGGAAATAGATATTGCTGACAACCATGTGAATGAGCTTCAAGGTAGATCCTTCCCCACTTGGCTTGAGCCTTCAGATGAGGTTGCATCCTACCTGACAGTTGGGCTGCAGTTTCATGAGAGAACTTAAGCCAGAGACATCCAACTAAGCTGTGTCCAAATTCCTTACCCACAGAAACAGTGAGAGAGTAAATGTTTATTGTTTTAAGCTTTGAAGTTTGGGGGTCATTTGTTATAGTACAAATAAATAATACAGTATTTATGTGAAGTAGGGATAACAGAGTGTATCCTATCCAGCACCTAGTAGTGGGGAGGGGGGCACTCAGAAGGTGCTCAAGGCATGCTTATTAATATTTATAAGTGACGTATGTGTGTGTGGTCAGTCAGTTGTGTCCAACTCTTTGCAACCCCATAGACTGCAGCCCATCAGGCTCCTCTTGTTCATGGAATTTTTCAGGCAAGGATACTGGAGTGGGGTGCAATTTCCTACTCCAGGGGATCTTCCCGATCCTGGGATCAAGACTGCATCTCTTGCATCTCCTGTATTAGCAGGGAGATTCTTTACCACTAATGCCACCTGGGAAGCCCTTATAAGTAGTAGATAGCAAAAATATTTGTGAAATTTTTCTGGAATTGATATGTATACACTGCTATATATAAAATAGGTAACTAATAATGACCTAAAGTGTCGCACAGGGAACTCTATTCAATACTTTGTAATGGCCTATCGTGAGAAACGCTGGGCTGGAGGAAGCACAAGCTGGAATCAAGATTGCTGGGAGGAATATCAATAACCTCAAATATGCAGATGACACCACCCTTATGGCAGAAAGTGAAGAAGAACTAAAGAGCCTCTTGATGAAAGTGAAAGAGGAGGGTGAAAAAGTTGGCTTAAAGCTCAACATTCAGAAAACTAAGATCATGGCATCTGGTCCCATCTCTTCATGGGAAATAGATGGGGAAACAGTGGAAACAGTGTCAGACTTTATTTTTCTGGGCTCCAAAATCACTACAGATGGTGACTGCAGCCGTGAAATTAAAAGACGCTTACACCTTGGAAGGAAAGTTACGACCAACCTAGACAGCATATTAAAAAGCAGAGACATTACTTTGCCAACAAAGGTCCATCTAGTCAAGGCTATGGTTTTTCCTGTGGTCATGTATGGATGTGAGAGTTGGACTGTGAAGAAGGCTGAGCGCCGAAGAATTGATGCTTTTGAACTGTGGTGTTGGAGAAGACTCTTGAGAGTCCCTTGGACTGCAAGGAGATCCAACCAGTCCATTCTAAAGGAGATCAGTCCTGGGTGTTCTTTGGAAGGACTGATGTTGAAGCTGAAACTCCAATATTTTGGCCACCTGATGTGAAGAGCTGACTCATTTGAAAAGACCCTGATGCTGGGAAAGATTGAGGGCAGGAGAAGGGATGACAGAGGATGAGATGGTTGGATGGCATCACTAACTCAATGGACGTGGGTTTAGGTGAACTCCGGGAGTTGGTGAGGGACAGGGAGGCCTGGCGTGCTGCAGTTCATGGGGTTGCAAAGAGTCAGACATGACTGAGTGACTGAATTGACTGACTGAACGGCCTATATGGGCAAAGAATCTAAAAGAGTGGATGTGTGTGTATGTATAACTGACTCACTTTGCCTGTGTGCCTGAAACTAACACACCATTGTAACTCTACTCCAATAAACATAAAAAAAATAACACGTACACACAAAGCAAAAAATTTCATGTTGCCTTGAAGGAAAGTGAGGTCTTTGAGGGAGAAGGCAAACAACTGTAGAGAGGTACTTATTTGTCTTTTGTCTGTGTTTATTGTTGAATAGAGCTGTCTGTAGTAATTGCTGCTCCCAAAGTGACGAGAAGGTTGAGGAGGGAACATAAACAATTACAGTGTATAACATTAGGTAGACTATTGAAAATGACACCTGCAAGAGAAAATCACATTGAAATATAGGCTAGACAATGTGGTCAAGGAAAAGAGGGCTAAGGCAGTGCAGAGGGACCTTGGCTTTTGATGAAGTTTACAGATTTTCGTTCGGGGCTTGTCTTTATCAACATCAGTTACGACACAGTTCTGCCATTACTATATTTGGAGTATTAAGGTGAAATATTTTCATCATGTCTTTTTCCACTCTGGAGGGGCCAAGAGGATCTGATATTGTTGTATATAGTCTCTGAGAGAAGGCAAACATGCAAGAAGTGGGAACGGATAGTGGTTGGGAGCATGAGCCCTGTAATCAGATTGTCAGAGTTCAACACTGAGCTCCTTGGCTTTACTTACTAGTCATATGACCTGTGGCATGTTGCTTAGGATCTTTGAGCCCCAGTTTCCTCAAGTTGAAATCATAAAACAGTACCTGGTGGCAGGAATAGATATCCATATAAAGATTTATCATAATATCTGTCACGTAACTGTTAGCCCTCGTTGATGATTATTATTAAAGGTATGAACCCTCTGGCTGGCATGTAAGTAGGCATGCAATTAATATCAAGTTTCCTGCCCCTTCTTTTTTCCCCTTATTTCCTAAAATCTAGCCCATAATATTTTCTGAATTCTGTGTGTGTGTGTGTGTGTGTGTGTGTGTGTGTTCAGTTGTGTCCAACTCTTTGCAGCCCCATGGATTATAGCCTGTCAGGCTCCTAGGGCCATGGAATTTTCCAGGCAAGAATACTGGAGTAGGGTGCCATTTCCTGCTGCAGGGGATCTTCCTGACCCAGGGATTGAACCCACATCTCTTACATCTCCTGAATTGGCAGACAGATTGTTTACCACTAGCGCCACCTAATTCTACTTGTAGATTATCTGTTCTTCCAATTAAAGAAACATTTTGATGCAGGAAATTTAAAAAATGCTCTGCTTATTTAAGGTTCATTTCTCCTTTTCCTCTTAAAGGTTTTAATGTTAGCAAAGCCTTCTAAGATTTCTCAACATAAAACTGCGATCATCAGCTTGAAATCACTAGGTAACAGCAGAGTTTTTTTTCTGTAAGTTTAGAGATTAGTAGCCAGCTGAGTTAGAGGAGAGATTTCTGTCATCTAATTATTCTGGATATTTAAGAGCCAGTGCTAGTTCTTTGTATTCTCCACGAGTATCTAATTAGCAAGAAGAGTTCTTAAGTGTCTGGAATTGTAGGAGGAAGACAGTGAACTCAGTGTTGTATCAACATGATGGAGTGTTGCAGGAAAATTACAGAAGGAAAATGAGCGATAGGGGATTGTTTTCGACAAAGTGCATGAGTGGTAACCCACATTAAAATAACTGTTTTTCCTATTAAATAAAACTTAAATTTCAATTTGACAAGTTTCACATTGAAATTATTAATAAACTCTCAAAATCTGCCTTTGCGAGCTTTTGCACTTAAAATAATTCTCTTGAAAGGAGTAATTTTTTTATTCTTATCACCAGCTCAGTGCCTACGATTGAACTGAATTCATTACTCAGTTCCTAGGAAGAGATTAAGCATATCAAGCACAAATAAATTAGGATATTGCCAAGGAGCTGAGAAGTTTACAAAATTCAACAAGATCAGGTTTTCATGATCTAAAGGAAGAGGGGATTGTTTAGAATATTGAACAGTAGAAAGTGAAAAAGTGAAGTCGCTCAGTCGTGTCCAACTCTTTGTGACCCCATGGGCTGTAGCCTACCAGGCTCCTCTGTCCATGGGATTTTCCAGGCAATAGTCCTGGAAAGGATTGCCATTTCCTTCTCCAGGGGATCTTCCCAACCCAGGGATCGAACCCAGGTCTCCCGCATTGTAGACAGACGCTTTACCATCTGAGCCACCAGGCAAGTCAACATTGAACAGTAGAGAAGAGTTTAAATGCAGAATAAACTTAATATAAGAAAATAGCATCTTGAAACGGAATCCCTCCAAGTTCAATGTTTGGTTCAAGTTCAGTTCTTCCTGAGTGTTGAGGTGATTTTGTTCATTTGTTCTTTAACTCTTGTCCGTGTCAGGTTCAGGTACCCAAGCGTTATCTCTAAGCAAAACCACTATGGATTTACTTTGCTCATTCATTCACTCATCCCTTTGATTCATTCATTCAACAAGTACTAATGAGTACCTACTATCTGCCAAGCCCTACATTAAGCCCTGGGATATAGTGATGAACCAAACAGGCCTGGGTTTTGGGAAATGCTGCCTTTTATATTGAACCCCATCCTCCTCTATGGGAATATTCACAGTGCCTGTTAGCACATGAAAGGCTCTGAGAAGTCCTGCAGCAAGGAAGCCTGTTTAACCTTCTTTGACATAATGTTTCCTAGACGATTTTATCCTCAAGGGGCACACGCTCTGGGAAATCTAGGTTAAGATGAAATATGCTGCCAAGAAAGATAGGATGACATTAAATAACAAGGCAAGGGAAGCACTGTTTTAATTCATACTTGTTGATGGCAGGAGCTCTGTCAACAAGAGCTTGGCACTGCACTTAGTGAAGAGAGAGTACATTACTGCCTTGATTTGGTTCAAGACCCTTCCTATTCTCCATTCTGCAGTGACCATATTTTCCAGCTTAGGAAATCATACAAGTTCAATATGATCAAAGAAAATTTTCAATTTGTTAACAATGGTTGTGGAGCTAGCTTCTTGCCAAATAGAACCTCCTTAACATTCATGACTCACCATTTTGGGGTTGAGTGATGTGGTTGAATTGGATTCTGTAAAAAACATTCCAACAAATATAACTGATCTGAAAGAAGAGGTAATCTGCCTTCTTTAAGAACTGCATACTTTGATAAAGTTAAAATATCCACCAAAGCTATTAGTGCATTGCAAAACATAGGAATACATGCAAAGAAATGTAAGCACATGGTACTTTTAATTTTTCAGTGGCCCCGGGGCACCGTTATCTGCTCTTTTCTGGGAAATCACTCATCATGTAGCTATCAGGAAAGAGAGCACTTCAGCCTCCTTTCTGGGAGAAATCCAATGCAGTATGGATATTAATTAAATTTATTAAACAAATAACACAGCGACTCAGGGAAGCAGGGGTCCATCTGCCAGTTCTGCAGACAGATCTCTGCAGAGACGCGAGCTGAATGGTAGTTAAAGCGAAGTTGCCGAGCTCAGCAGATGGGCTCTCATCTCCAGTGGGGGAGATTTGGTGGCGGTCCAACAACTCTTTTCCCCCTCCAGGTTTTTGTTCCTTGCAACTGTGATTGAAGAAGCCCTTCTCTGTCTTTTCCCAGCCTTGTGCCTCTCTCCCCCCCACCCCACCCCCTTTGTTTATGTGAGCAATGTTTAAATCTGAGTGATTTGTTAGAGAGGCAAGTCCCGGCTGATCTCATTTTGTGTGTGTGCTGTAAAGCTCAAGCAGAAAATAATTAGGAAAATGTAATCCCATTGACTTTACACCCCACTTGTGTACATTACAGCAGCTCAGCCTCATGCCCTGGAATAAAGTCTCTGAACAGATTCGAATTTAGTAAGCATCCCCATTCTCTGCATTTGGAGTTCTCATTATTCTGAGGTTTAGATCCTTATTATTTTTGAACTTGTTCCTTAGATTACTTTTAGATCTATATGCCTTTTAAACAATGCATTTTAAGGATTCTTGTTTAGTCCCCCCCCCCCCCCCCCAATGTCTTCTGTTAGCAAGTATCTAGGTGCCTTAAATCCCAGTGTCTCCTTCACTTGCCATCTGGGATGAGATGTCATTGACAGTGTTGGATCAGCACATTTGTGATCTGCTGTGTCTTTTAGAAACTCACTTTCCTACCTCCCAACCCATCTCTTTCATCAAAAAGATGTTGAATTTGAAACTCTTCTGTAAGGAAGGACCACTTTGCTTTCAATTGATTATCATTTCCCAGCATTTGGCAGGCTTTTTTTTTTTTGACAAAAGCCCTCTTGGACAGAATTTAATGCTGCAGTGTTAGATTCATGCAAATCATCTCTTATCCCCCCATTCCTTATCACTACCTGAACCTTTGCAAAAATTATTTTCTAGAAGACTTTCTTTCTTATCTCTGGCTATGTCCCCTCACCTGGGATCAGTGCCTTTAACTGGGGAAGGAGTTGGGGGTGAGGGGAACCACACAAGCCCTGCTCAGCAGATTGTGAGCTCTACTGTTGGCAAACTTTTGGACTAAATAGGTGCCACCTTGGGCTGAGTCCTGAAATGCCTTTGCCTTGGAGAGATAGGTCTGGTTCCAGCCAACCTGCCAGTGGGAGATATTTGCAGAGATAAAGGTACCTCTGTGGAGTAGAAATTCCTCCCATCAGAATGTGTTCCATCCCTCCCTACTAAATCCTTAATTTTCTGCCAGTAGAGATCTCAGCTGGTTATAGAAGCCAAAGAAAAGAGTAGGTGAATCTGTGATCATGATTAATCCCCAGGTGTACTGACTTTTATGGGAATGTGGAGGTGAAACTCTTAATCCAGTTTATAAGAAGAACCATTGAATGGATCCATTACCAATAGCAGAAAGAAGTCTTAGCTGGCCAAGCCCCTGGCCAACCAGGATGATCAGGTCCTTTCTGCTACACATGAAGCTGTTTGGCCAAGTCCTTTCTTGAGGTTGATATTGGTCCAAATTTGTGCTTTTTGAACCCAACTTGAAAGTGGAATCTCAAGAGTTGCAATATTTTAGCTTCTGTTGTCAGCCTCTGCCCCTCACTGAGGTTCTAACTCTTCCTCAGGCCAGGGTAGTATCAATAATATGAAGGCTTCCGTTACTATGGCAAATTGTTGGAATTAGGTGGAGATTTTTGTTTTTCATTAGAGCCCTGCCAAGGGTTATTGTGAACTCCAAGAGTTACCGTTACAGCCCAGTCAGAGGGATGGTATGGGGAGGGAGGAGGGAGGAGGGTTCAGGATGGGGAACACATGTATACCTGTGGTGGATTCACTTTGATGTTTGGCAAAACTAATACAATTATGTAAAGTTTAAAAATAAAATAAAATTAAAAATAAAATAAAATAAAATAAAAAGGCTCAGCTCAAAAGATGGTCATGAAATAGCTGGTGAAATATGTTTGTTTACCAGGGAATTGTAGGTGAACTGCCAATTTATTTCTCTAATTTGTTGGAAGTCAAACCTGGCTTGGGGCAGGAAGAAGGCTCTACATTTTGAATTCATAGGCTATTTACCAGTGTCTGTTCTGCCTCTCCTTCCACCCTAGTGTACCTGGGCTAATTTTGTCCTCTGATTTAAATTGCAATCTAGTTGCTCTGGCATCTCAATTTAAGGGAAGATTGGACGTTGTTTTTCAAAGGGAATTGCAAGTGTTTTACTCTTGTCTGAAAACAGATTGTGGCTTCTTTCCCAAGGATAAGCTTAGAAATTACATATAAATCTCAGGGTTTCATTCGTAGCAAAATGTTTTCAACCCCCTTGTCCACACATGAGTATAAATGAATAAAACAGAGAAAAAGCCAGAAAACACCCTGACAGTGTGTGAATATTTCTGATCTGCTTCCTGAGCCTGCCAGCCTACTGAACACATTTTGTTTACTCTACGGTTTCTAACTGCTTTATTGCAGATTTTGTAGGCAGCAGGACAGTTTGGGACTAAATGCATAAAAAAGCTTTTGATTGGTAACCAAGTTAACATTCATCTGCAAGGAACTGGAAAGTAGTTTTTAAAATGACAATTTATTTTAAAATTCTGACAAGGCCAGGTATTTTTCACATTTTTAAAATTTGGATTTGATGTACTTTTCTTCCAGGAGCTTGGGTACAAACTTGAAAAATATTTGGTCCAGAGGCTCCACTCTTACTCCTTACTCTTACTCTTCTGATTTATATTTTGCAAAGAAACCATTTTTGGGGGTAATAATATCACCAATCTTACAGTAACTGTCTGCAGAATTAAATGCTGTGGCTCTTCAAAGCATGTGCTTCCTTGTCTAGGAGAGCAACCCCAGAGTGGTATCTTTGAGCAAATGTGAGTGAGTTCAGGCCTCAGAGGACACAGCCCAGATCCTGAGATTAAAAGCACAGGCTCATGGTCACTGTCATCCTTAACAACATCATATTCTATTTCCAGTGCCGTGTCTGGAGCTTTTCATAATGCTAGATATGATAGATATTGATTGTTGGTGAGATTTGCATTTGGTTTCCAGGAACCAAGCAAAATAATCCAGCACTTTTTGTTTTGGCCTCTGACTATATGAGTCTTCTCAGGCCCAGGAATCCCTTATCTTTGCAGTGCTTCAGAAAACTGCCTTCAATTCTCCTCATCTTGTCTTCTGAGGTCAAGCTAGCATGATTCTTTTGTGCTCACTCTACAGAAGATTTAATTCAAATTCAGTGTCTTATAGTAGGAAAGAAATGTATAAGACAGCAAGCCCATCTCCCTCCCAATGACAATCATGAAGGAGGGGATCATGCCATTTGTCCACTTATAACAGCAGAGAGTTAACCCCCATATTGTAGCAGTTTTTTAAAAGTCTTGGTGACTAGAAACCTTTTCTATATTCTAATAAGAAAAAAAAAACTCTGAGAAAACCTAGAATTTGTTTCTAGAGGTGATGATAATAAAGTCACAATTCAACTCATTGGTGTCATGATTTCCTTTTCTACGTAGTATGTCTTAAAATATGCTTTCATTGAAGGATAGCTAGCGAACATTGCTTTGGAGAAGGCAATGGCACCCCACTCCAGTACGCTTGCCTGGAAAATCCCATGGACGGAGGAGCCTGGTGGGCTGCAGTCCATGGGGTCGCAAAGAGACAGACACGACTGAGCGACTTCCCTTTCACTTTTCACTTTCATGCATTGGAGAAGGAAATGGCAACCCACTCCAGTGTTCTTGCCTGGAGAATCCCAGGGACGGGGGAGCCTGGTGGGCTGCCGTCTCTGGGGTCGCACAGAGTTGGACACGACTGAAGTGACTTAGCAGCAGCAGCAGCAGCGAACATTGCTTAGGTACTTACTATGTGCCAGTTCCTGCTGCAAGTGCTTCACGTATATTATGCTATTTAATTTTCAAAATATTTGATATTCTCATCTTAAAGATGAGGAAATTGATACTAGGGGATGTAGAATACTTGCCCAAAGTTTAATCTTAGTTATCTAAATGAATCTAAAGTCAGTAAATACGTACAGAAGTAAATGAAAGAATGAACTTGCTAAGCAGTGTCCAGATGACCCCAAAGTAAAAGAATAACATTTAATTGGTGTCCAGTTCTGACCCCATTGAAATTAATTTTTACTGATGTGAATGCCCTTGGATGTTTTAATATTTGCTAATAAACTCTTACTAGCTGCATGGCCTTTAATACGTTCCTTAACCTGTCTGAGTCTCACTTTCTGGTTATAAGGATGTCAGTAGTTACTGTCTAGGATTGTTGAAGAATTAAGTGAAATAGTCCATAAAAGAGTTTCACATAGTTCTTGGAATTTAGTAAGCATTCATTAATGGTTGACCATTAACCTTTTATATTAATGGAGAGGAATGAGGTACTTGGATCAGACCTGATAAGTATGTAAACATTGATGGTTTCATTTGCTTTAGATGAAGTCAGAGTAATGTGAATATGGCCCATTCCATTACTTAATAAGCTGGTAAACTTTTCCTTTGTGCCAAATAGTACTAATGGAAATATAGAATAGAATTACAGAAAAAGTGTGGTTTTCCGGTGACCCATAATGACCAAAGGCACCATGTACTGCATTTCTCTTACACGCTGACACTTTGAAATAAGGTCTAAAAAAAAAAAAAAAGAAAAGAAATAAGGTCTAATGAAGAGAGCTGGTTACACTGAGATGATAATAACAAATTCAAGGTTGTAGGTTTGATGCCTGAAATAAACCAGGTAGTGTGATATAAGGAAATGGTCTGCATTTTGTTGCAGACAGTGCTGGAATATTGAAGATGACACACGATGAAAAGGAAGAAAGGTGACTCCTCACCCCTGGAAAGGCCCCTGAGACTCAAGTTCCACACGTTTGTCAGTGTCAGCTGAATTTTTGAATCCTGATGATGTGTTAGGCCCTGTGCTAGGTGCTTTCTATCATCTTATTAAATGTAGTATCAAACAGCAATGTAGGTATTCTTTCCCCAAACATTAATCATTTATGAATCTTAGAGAAGTGAGGAATCTTGTCCAGTTTCCCTTGAAGAGCAAGTGGTGGAGTTGGAACTTGATCTTGGTTTTTCCACCCTGAATTCTTGACCTCCAAGCTATGCATTTTTGCTTCAAGGTGGTTATACGGTGTTCACAGCTTTGTTAATGAAAGCCACTTGACTTCCTTCTGAACATAAGATGTGTTTTTGCTTAGTACTCAAAACGTTTAAAGACTATGGGATGCTAGCAAAATCATGAAGGTGACTCTGACAACCATCCACTGAATGAGTTTAGTGCTATTCTCTCGTTACCCTGTTTTCTCATTCAAATGAACCTTTAAAAAGTTTCATATATTCATTTAACTACTGACTTCATAGACAGGGTAAGAAGAAGTAGCAAATTATTTAAGTAATTCACTTTACTTACTCCTCTTTGTGATATTTTGCCTTGAAATTTGCGTACAATATGCATAATTCATGTGTCATAGAGTTAAAATAATTTCTAAAGTTTTTAGTTTCAGGTAAGTATGCTGTTGCTGCTGCTAAGTCGCTTCAGTCGTGTCCGACTCTGTGCAGCCCCATAGATGGCAGCTCACCAGGCTCCCCCGTCCCTGGGATTCTCCAGGCAAGAACACTGGAATGGGTTGCCATTTCCTTCTCCAGTGCATGAGAGTGAAAAGTGAAAGTGAAGTCGCTCAGTTGCGTCTGACTCATAGCGACCCCATGGACTGCAGCCTACCAGGCTCCTCCATCCATGGGATTTTCTAGGCAAGAGTACTGGAGTGGCTTGCCATTTGAGTCATAACCAGATATCAGATACCCAAAGATACCCAGATTACTGTAGTTAAAATATTTCCTGGAGCAAAAATCAAACATTTTAGAAACGGGCATTAATTCTGTTAGACTCATTCAAAATAATGTTTTAGCAGAGTAATATTTGGTGGTTCAAAAAGCCCAAAACACCTGATATTTCTAAAAGTCCTGGGCATAAATCTGGGCTGTAAATTGGCTTGATTCTTATATGATCACTTTCCTTCATGCTATTTCCTGGTCCTTGACAGGCTCCAACCCTGATCAGGTATTATCTACTTGTTGGTTTTTGGGTTTCACAGAGGATCAGATGAAATCAAATGAATTGCTTATGCAAATTTATCAGCACTTCCCAAAAAAGAGAGCACCCCCACCCCCAACACATACGCATTGATTGATAAATTTAGCAACTGTTCTTAGTAATTGACAGAAAAAATTTATATAATGGGCTAAAATGTAGCCTTTGTTTACTTAAACAGTATTCAACCTTAGTGAAAAACACTGCTGGGGCCCTTTAAAATTTTTTTTGGTCAGATTTTTAATTCAACTATAAAAACAATTCAAGTGAGAAACTTCAGTGCATTGATTTTGTTCTTTGAGTCATGGCACTGTAATTAGCTGAGTTGCGTTTTAAATGCAGCACAAGAACATCTTTCTTGTCTGTTTATGTCAGAAAAAAATGGCTAATGAGCACTTATCAAAAAGATGAACATTTTTTCATTAGATTAAGTAAAATCAAAACAGATTTATAATGTACTATTATGTTTCAGCTTGGAATCAGTTGAGTCAAATAGCTAATATCTTCACAGCTTCCTGAGAATTTCTTTGCATGGCAGGATTCTCCTCCCCTACACATTTAGACTTGAGCAAAGTGCCCATTTGTGATAACTTTCTTTGTGGAGTCAAGGCGCTTTCCCAGAGGATTTAGAATTCCATTAATATTATTTGGAAAATCTGAATATTTGTGAAGCAGTTGTCAAAATTGATTTCCTTTGGATTATGCCAGTATGCTTTGCTACTTAATGATACAGTTCTTTAAAATTGTTTTAAGAAATGATTTCCCTCTACTTCTCTTAGTGGTCAGTCAAAATGCCAACTGATACTCAGTACCATACAGAGCACTCTTCTCTTTTCAGATTTTTGTATTGCTTAAGTGGATGAATTTTGGCCTGTGTGTTACCAAGAGGAACAGATGTTGCAGGTTGATTCCTTAAGAAAGTTTCATATAAAGATGTGCAAGTAAAGAAACTTCTCTTTTTCATTGTCACTTGGATGGCAGTTTATTTTCAGGTCATCAAAGATTTTAAGTAATTTCTTGCTTTCTACTGCTGCTGCTGCTGCTGAGTTGCTTCAGTTGTGTCCAACTGTGCGACTCCATAGACGGCAGCCCAGCAGGCTCCTCTGTCCCTGGGATTCTCCAGGCAAGAACAATGGAGTGGGTTGCCGTTTCCTTCTCTATGCTTTCTACTAGGTGAGAGTTAAAGTCCATTTTTATCATTGGCTGCTTGTGGCTGTGTAATTACGTGCATATCCACAAAACAATCAATATAATAAGGCATTAAGTGAATAAAGAAGAATCTTGACTCCCTTAAGTTTTCTGAGTTTGCATGAAGGTGAATGGACAAGAGATAGATTCCTTGTATACATAAAAAGGAAAAATAAATTGTTTTGGACACTAGATACTTAATTTAGAGTAATGAGGTAATTTTTGTTCATATCACACTCTTTTTTGGAACAAATTTTGAAAAGTGAAAGTGTTAGTCGCTCAGTCACGTCTGACTCTTTGTAACCCATGGACTGTAACCCACCAGGCCCCTCTGTCCATGGGATTTCCTAGGCAAGAATACTAGAGTAGATAGCCATTCGCTTCTCTGGGGATCTTCCTGACTCACGGATTGAACCCAGGTCTCCTGCATTGCAGGCAGATTCTTTACCGCCTGAGCCACCAGCTGCTACCATGCTGATGCCGTAAGTATAACACCTTTACAGATGAAAGAAGCTTGATGAATTTCTATAAAGTCATATACTTGTGTAAATGCCACCCCAGACCAAGGTGTAGAACATTACTAACCCCACAGAAGCCTTCTTTATGTCCCTTCCCTCGTTCCAAAGTAGCCGTCATTCTGATTTCTAACATTGCAGATTATTTCTGATGTTTTGGGAATTTACATACCAGGAATCATACAGCAGCTACTCTTTTCTGTTTGGCTCCTTTCACACAGAATTATGCCCGTGAGGTTTATTAATGTGGTTTTACGTAGCAGAAAGTCGTTTTTCAAGGCTGTATAGTATTCTGTTATATGGATATCTGCTTTTTGTTTATCCATTGTACTACTGATGAATACTTGTGTTGTTTTAAGTTTGGGTCTGTTATGAGGAGCACTGCTATGGATGTTCCTGTATGTGTTTTTTGGGGGGACATATGTAGGGATTTTTACGAGCTATATAACAAGGAGTGGAACTGCGGGGTCACAGTATATAAAGTTGTACACTTTTAGTAAATATTGTGAAATAGATTGCTAAATTCTATTAATATCTACCAGTTTGTACTTCTACCAGCAGAGTATTAAAGTTCTAGTTGCTCCACATCGTCATCAACAAAATTAAAATTTAGCCATTATGAGGGGTTTAGAAGTGAAATAACTGTGGTTTTCATTTATATTTTCTTGATGGCTCATACTCATGCTCTTTCCTGGTGGCTCAGATGGTAAAGAGACCATCCTGCATTGCAGGAGACTCAGGTTTGATCTCTGGGTCAAGAAGATCCCCTGGAGAAAGAAATGGCAACCCACTCCAGTATTCTTGTCTGGAAAATCTCATGGACGGAGGAGCCTAGTGGGCTTCAGTCCATGGGGTCACAAAGAATCGGACATGACTGAGCAACTTCACTTTCTTTTCTTGTTGATGGGTAATGATATTTAGTACCTTTAATTATATTTACTGGCCAGTTGAGTATCCTCTTTCATCATGTGCCCATTCAAGTCTTTAACTTTTTCTTTTTAAATTTGGGTTGTGTAATTCTTTTTCATTGATCTGTAGGGATTCTCTATATATTTTGGAGAAGGAAATGGCAACCCACTCCAGTATTCTTGTAGTTCTTTTTGGATATATGTATTACATAACTCACTGGTGTCCTTTGATAAACACCAGTTCTTAATTTTAATTTAAAAGAAGTTAAATTTATTAATCATTTCTTTTATAAGTGATTTTTGTATCCTTTTGTATTAAGAGATTATTCTGCTTACCCCAATGTTAAAAATCTAGTCTATAATACTTTCTAGAAACTTTATTGTTTTTCCTTTTACATTTAAATCTATAAATCATATAGAATTGAGTTATGTGCATGTTTTGAGATGGGATAAAGTTTCATTATAAAATACAAATTATTAAAAATATTATCCTTTCCCCATTGCATTTCAGTGGCACCTTTTTCATAAATTATTTGGTCTTATAAGGATGGCCTGTTTCCCAGACCCGCTATTCTATTTCATCAGTATGTTTGTTCATCTTGTGCCAACACCACTGTTTCAATTATGCTATATTTATAATAAGTCTTGATAATTGATAATGTAAATTCTTCAACTTTATTCTTTTTCATGTTTGTTTTGACAGTTCTGTCTTTTACAGTTCTGTGTAAAATTTATGATCAGTTTGTTAGTTTTCATAGAAAAGCCAGCTGGGATTTTAATTAGAATTTATTCGAACTTAAATAGATCAATTGGGGAGACCCCCCCATTACTTGGTCTTCCAAGTTATGATATAGCCCTCCATTTATGTCATTCTTAATTTCTCCTGGCAGTGTTTCATAGTCTTCAGTACATAGGTCTTGCACAGTTTTGAATACTTCTGTTTCTAGGTATCTGGTATTTATCTTTTTGATGATAAATATTCTTAGGTAGCATATGTTTTACTAATAAAAATGGTATTGTTTTAAATTTTCCTTTTCCAGTTGTTTAGTGTTAATATCTAGAAACACAATTGACTTTTAAGTATAATTTAAAGGAACTTTGCTAAATTCACTTTTTAATCCTTAATAGATTATTTTGAATATTTTAGGTGCGTACGCATATCATCTGTGAACAAAGGTGATTTTTTTCCTAAAAACAATCACTTAAATTTTTTTCTCTTGGACCACAGTATAATGTTTAATAAAAATGATCGCAGCCATTCTGATTTCATTTCCAGTTTCAATGGTAAAGCTTTCACTATTTTACCATTAATATACTTAATGTAGATTTTTTAAAAGATATTCTTTATTAGTTAAGGCAGTTTCTCTTATTCCTGCTTTGTTAGAATTTTAATATGAATTGACATTGAATTTTATCAAGTGCTTTTTTAATATATTAGTGACGATATAACTTTTGTTATTTATTTAGTTAATGGGAGTAAATTATATTTATGGGTTTTCAAGTTTTAAATCAGCTTAGTATTATAAATTAAGTTGGTTGAGATCTATTCTTTTATATATCCCCAGCTTTGACATGCCAATATTTAATTTCATTTTGCCAAATTATTACGTCTGTGTTCATAAGAGAGATTGGCTTATACTTTTCCTTTCTTGTAGTACTTTTTCTTTATTGGTATGTTTTGGTATCAAGGCTGTATAGGCCTCATAAAATGTGTTCAGAAATGAATTTATTTTATCTGTTCTTTGGAATAATTTGTATAACATTGGTATTAGTTCATGAAATAAAGAACTTACTTATGAAGCCATTTGGTCCTAAGCTTTTCTTTGTCGACAGGCTTTTAATTATAGATGCATATTTAAATGGATATAAGGCTATTTGAATTTTCTATTTCTTCTTGTGTCAGTTTTGGTAAGTTAGTATCTTAAAAAATGAATTATCCATTCCACCTAAATTACCAAATTTTTTGATCTAAAGTTATTTATAACATCTTATCTTTTTTAATACCCGTGAGATCTGTAGTGATATCCCTTTTTTGTTTCTTATATTGATAATTTGTACCCTCTTTTCTCTTTATACTCACTGTTTTTTTTAATCAATTTTGTTTGCTTTGTTTTATTTTCTCAAAGAACAAACTTTTAGCTTTATTATATTTTCTGCTGCAGGGATTGACAAAATATGGCCCATGGGTCAAATATAACCCATTACCTGTTTTGTAAATATGATTTTGTTGAAACACAGCTGTGTCCATTCATTTTGTATTGACTATGACTGCTTTTGCATTACAATGGCAGAGATGAGTAGTTGTAGCATATGGCCCACAAAATTTAAAATGTTTACCATTTGTCCCTTTACAGAAAAAGACTTCTTCTCTACTGTGGGTTTTTTTTTTTTTTTTTGGTCTATTTTCTTGCCTTTTGTTCTTATCTTCATTATTATTCTTGCACTTTCTTTGAGTTCAATTTGCTGCTCTTTTTCAAGATTATTGAGATGGATCCTTAGATCATTCCTTTTCATCGTTAGATTTTCATTTAACTATTGTGTTTTCTCTAGCTACAGGTTAGGTATATCCCATAAGTTTTTATATGTCATATTTTTATTGCCATTCTGTTGAAAATGTTTTCTTATTTTCCATTGTGATTTCCTATTTAACTTTATTTATTATTTGGCTTTTGGAGATTTTATAATTGTGTTTTTGTTGTAGTTATTGTTAGTGATTTTTAGATTAATTCCACTGTGGTCAGAGAACATACTCTGATTTTAATTCTTTAAAATTTGTTGAGACTTGTTTTATGGCCTAGTATATGTTTTATTTTGGTAACTTGTATATATACCTGAAAATAATGTATATTCTCCAATCAGTGGGCCCTGTGTTGTTTTTAATCATGTTCAATTTTCTATAGATTAATTTATTTTCTGCTTCTCCTTTGAGCTATTGAGAGAGGTGTGTTAGAGCTACACATTGTAAGTGGGAATTTATTAGTCCTTTCGTTTTGTTAGTTTTTACTGTATTTGAGGCTATGTTATGAAATCTTCCTGTTGAATTGACCTTTTTGTCTTTACCAAAGTTTCTCTTTTGTGTGTAGTAATACTTCTTGCCTTAAAATCTGTTTTGTCTGTCATTAGTATATCTATGTTACCTTTTTTCTTGTTTATGTTTGTATGTTTTCTGTCATTTTACTACTGACTTTTCTGTTTCCTTGTATTTAAGTTATGTCTATTATAAAAATATGTTGGGTTTTAAAAATATCCATTCTTAGAGTCTATGCCTATTATTTGGAGTACTTCATTGCAACTCATGTAATTATTGCTAATTTTTATTCTTATCTACTTACTATCTTACAGTTTGTTTTTGGGTTTTTTTTGGTCTCAATCTGTTTTTGGTCCTCTCACCTGACATATGGCTTTCTTTTGGCTTTGAAAAGTATCTTTATTGTTTAATTTTTCCTTTGTTAATTAAATATTCTTTTTCTGATTATCCTAGAGGTTATACCATGCTTCCTTGACTTATAGTCAATCTTAAATTAGGATTACTTATATCTTCTACTAGATTCATCAATATTTTACATTTTTTCCTCATTTACTTTCTCATCTTTTCCTTCATGCCTGTGTATTATCCCCCTACCTACCCAACACACACACAGTATTCTTTCTGAACCATTTGGCAAAACGTTGCAGATGTCATACTTGTTTATTTCTAAATTCTTCAGTTTGTATCTACTAAAAACAAGGAATTTATCTTATGTAACTGAAGTACAACTTCAAAATTAGAAAATTTAGTATTGATACAATACTGTTATCTGATCTACAATCTAAATTAAAATTTTGTCAATTATTCCAATAATTTCCCTTATAGCAACATCTTTTCCCAGTTAAGTATGTAATCTAGGATTATGCATTGCATTTAGTTGTCATGGTTGTTTAATCTCCTTTAATTGAAACAATTCTTCTCCCTTTGTCTTTCATGATCTTGATATTTTTGAAGAGTACAAAGAAAGTACTTTGTAGAATTTTTAAATTTTGGTTTCTCTGGTGTTTCATTATGATTAGATTCAGATATTTTACAATGCAATAACATTGTAAAATAACACAAAAGTGATGTTGTGTCCTTCTCAGGCCATTGTATCAGGAGGCAGTTGATGTTCATTTGATTCACTATTAGTGATACTAACTTTGATAACTTGCGTAAGGACATGTCTTACCAGTATGAGCCATCATAAACTTAATATTATTAATTTGTGATGAATAAATAATTTGTGGGGAACTATTTTGAGATCATGGATGTTATCTGCTTCTCATCAAACTTGTACCCAGTATACTTTACATCCATCATCCATGATTGTTGACTGGATCAGTTATTACTATGCTAAGTCGCTTTAGTCATGTCCAACTCTGTGTGACCCCATAGACGGCAGCCCACCAGGCTCCCCCGTCCCTGGGATTCTCCAGACAAGAACACTGGAGTGGGTTGCCATTTCCCTCTCCAATGTATGAAAGTGAAAAGTAAAAGTGAAGCCTGTGATACTTGCAAAATAATGATTTTTCTAACTCCATTATCCTTTCTACATTTATTACTCAGAATACTTATGTAAGGGGTAACTTTCCTTCACCCCCATTTATTAATTTGGTAGACTTAAGAATTGTTATTTAATTCAAGATGTTATAATCCATTGATCTCGTTTTAATTTGATATCAGATATTTCAGATTTGGCCCTTGGGAACCCACTCAAACAAGCTCCCATGAACTTTTGACATGCTCATCATTCTTTGTACATTTCATTACTTTCTGGCACAGTGAGATATTCCAGGATCATCTTTTACTTTATCTGCCTTAGCATTGTAATCAGTTGTATCCTTTAAGGAGCCTTGGTTCCTTTGTGTGGAGGTGGGTATTTAGAAACTTAGATACGGGAACTTCCTTGGTGGTTCCAGTGGTTAAGACTCCATGCTTCCAATGCAGGGGATAGGGTTCAGTCCCTGGTTGGGAAACTAAGAGTCCACATGCTGCGTGGCATGGCCAAAAAAGGAAAAAGAAACTTAAGTCTAGACACCAAGTGAAGTGAAGTGAAAGTTGCTCAGTCATGTCCGACTCTTTGTAACCCCATGGACTATACAGTTCACGGAATTCTCCAGGCCAGAATACTGCAGTGGGTAGCCTTTCCCTTCTTCAGGGGATCTTCCCAACCCAGGGATCAAACCCAGGTCTCCTGCATTGCAGGTGGATTCTTTACCAGCTGAGCCACCAGGGAAGCAGACACCAAGTGTGCTGATTTTCTACTGCAGTGGAAAACGTGCTATGTTATATCTAGTCTCAGCTGGATTAGGAAATCTCCATCTCTGCCTCTAACCATGGAGTTCATATTGATGCAGTGGAAAATGTACTATATTATATCTAGTCTCAGCTGGATTAGGAAATCTCCATCTCTGCCTCTAACCATGGAGTTCATATTGATGCAGTGGAAAATGTACTATATTATATCTAGTCTCAGCTGGATTAGGAAATCTCCATCTCTGCCTCTAACCATGGAGTTCATATTGATGCTCCCAGATCTAATCTAACACGAGAATGTTCAGTTTAGTCTTTTTCCTTTCTATGTTTGTAAATCCTTTTCACAAGTGACGAATCTGGCTAAGATTATTCTCAGTATATTTTACTCACTTGCCTAGGCTTAGATTCACAGAGAGTGTTTTAGATTTGCTACCCCTACCACTATAAAAAATCATGCTGATTAACTAGTGTTCAATGCTTGTAAAAAGATTTTTGTTTCCAAACTAAGAGTATATAATTAAAACTCTGCATTCAAAAGTAATTATTTTTCCCTTCAGTGTGATTATGTTATTCATTTGAATTTTAGTTAGGCTCATTTATTTCTGTTTGTATTCCATTTTTGGTTTCTTTCCCCTCCATCACTGTTAATTTAACATCATCATCATCATTATTTGGTATGAGTATGTAAAGCATTAACATACTTCCAAAACTCAAAATTACACAAAAATCTATATTAAGTGGAGTATTACTTCCCCTTTCCCACCCCATGCACCTTAATGCAGTCTTGTAAATTTCTGGTTTATTCTTCCTGGATTTGTTTTTTAAATAAAAGTAAACACATTTATATTATCTTATTTCGTCTTCTTTCTTGCACAAAAGTATCGTTCTATGTATCCCCTTTTGCTTTTATTGATTTGTTTTTCTTTTTTTTGGCTGTGCTGGGTTTTCATTGTGGCACGTGTACTCTCCAGTGCTCGGTTTGGCCCCTGGCATGGGGGACCTTAGTTCCCCAACCAGACATTGAACTTATGTCCCTTGCATTGAAAGGTGGATTCTTAACCACTGGACCACCAGGTTAAAAACCACTGCTTTTATTGATTGACAATAAATATATTCTGTAAATCATTCCATATCATGTCTTATTTAGTTTTTATTTACAGTTACATAGTATAGTATTGGAGCTTCCCTTGCGGCTCAGCTGGTAAAGAATCTGCCTGCAATACGGAAGACCTGGATTTGATCCCTGGGTTGGGAAGATCCCCTGGAGCAGGGAAAGTCTACCCACTCCAGTATTCTGGTCTAGAGAATTCCATGGACTGTACAGTCCACGGGGTCACAAAGAGTTGGACAAGACCAAGCGACTTTCAGTATACTACTGTGTGTACTGTGTGAATATACCATAGCTCATTCAACCAATCTCTTATGTGTGTGTTTTTTTAATGTGTTTTTTCACAATATTTTTTAGTTACAAATAATGTTCTTTGTTCATATGTTTTCTTTCTTTTTTTTTTTTTTTTTACATTCTTGAAGGTGTATTTTCAAGGAAAATTATTAGATGCAATTTAAAAAGTAAGCTTACTTGTGGTTTTGTTAGATATTGTCAAATTCTCCTCCCATAAAGGTGTGGGAGACATTCCCACCAGCAATGTATAAAAGTCTCTTTCCTCATGGCTCTATCAATAGAATGTGCTATCAAGCTTTGTAATTTTTACCAAATCTAATCATTGAGAAATGGTATCTCAGCACAGGTATAATTTCTATTATAACTAAAGTTGTCCATCTTTTCAAATGTTTAAAAGTCATTTAAAATCTTTATCTGTGAATTGTCTGTGACTTTTGCTTATTTTGGTATTGGGTTTTTGACATTTCTCCCCTTCAGTTTTAGAGTTCTTTATGTGTTGGGACGGATATTAGCCTTTTATCTCTGATGTATGTTAATCATAGCTATTTTTAAATCTGTGTGAGTCTGTGGGACTGTTTCTATTTTATTAAAATTAATTCTTCTGTTCCTTTTTGCTAGTAGACTTGGTATGTTTGAGTAAAGGCCAGTCTTTGTGTATAAAATGATGATGTACAGGCTCTGAATGGTGGTGTTTCCCTTCAGAGATGATTTCATTTTCTACTAGCTGACAGATGATATACGGGTAGATAATCTTGATCAAGGTTTGACAATGTAAAGTTTGCCTTCATTCTAAGGGAGTAATACTTCCTGGGTCGAAACTGAAAGTCTAGAGTCTTCACCTTCCTCCTTGGGGCCCTGAAAGCTCATTTTTGGGTCCTCAGTGTAATGAGACTGTCGTCTCCTCCTGAGACTTTAGCTGCATACAGTTGCTTCAGCTGATTTCTCTCTTTTCTCTGAGCATGTGCAGCTTGAGAGTCAGCAAAGACCTTGAGGGGAATTTGCTCACTTTCTCCAGGATGCTGGCCTTTCAATTTTTGTCAACTCTTCCACCACAGCAAGACTACTTACTGCAAGCTCTGCTGCTGCTGCTGCTAAGTTGCTTCAGTCGTGTCCGACTCTGTGCAACCCCGTAGGTTGCTGTTATTTCTTCAGCCTTTATTCCCCATGTGGCAGATTGACAAATGCCCTGATGAGAATCAGCAGCAGCAAGAGTGTTACCCCGTCCTCGGGGGTGCCGCCTGGAGAGCCCTGCTGCCTTGATTTTTCTAAGTCTCCACACAGCTTTCCTTGTATGTTTCATCTTGTTCCTGTACTTGTTCTCAGAGGGGTTATTCTGATACTGGTTATTCCATCATAGATGGTAGCAGCAGTCATCTTTTCACTGAGCACATCTCTTTAAATGTGTATGGAAATGAGAGAATACAGTCAAATGGATAAAACATTTTAAAATTGACAAGAAAATTGGCCTGCTTGTACACTGCTATGGAGGATATAAATTGGTACCACCTTTCTGGAGGGCATTAACTTATATCAAAATCCTTAACAATTTACTCTTTGACCCAGCAATTCTGCTTCTAAGTATATATCCTAAGAAGATAATCACAGATGTGTGTGAAGGTTTATTTACAAAGATTCCAATCCCAATTAACAAACTTGGAATCAAAATCCTCAGTATGCAACAAAAGAAAATTTGATAAATTGTGGTGCTTCTATACAATGGAATATAACAGAATCCAGCATTGCAAGTGACATAAGATAATGTTTAAGCGTATTTATTACTCTCTCCTAGAGGAGGGCATGGCAACCCACTCTTCTTGCCTGGAGAATCCCCATGGACAGAGGAGCCAGGTGGGCTACAGTCCGTGGGGCTGCAAAGAGTCGTACATGACTGAGCGACTAAGTACAGCACAGCATAGACGCTCTCTATTTAACATTAGCGAGTATTGTTAAGCACAGGAGATTACAAAACAACATGAGCAGTATGATCCTGCTGAAGAATATGTATGCAGATATATAAGACTGGAATAATGCACATGGAAGTGTTAATAGCTGGTATTGTTGGATTTTTTTCCTCCTTTGTGCATCATCTAAACATTTCCCATAGGATGTTACTTCTGTTCTAAAAGAAAATTAATGCCCTCAAAAGAAAAAACCTTACAGTTGATAGGCCCAATTGATAATATTTTCTGGTAAACATTTTATTTTATGCTGGTTGCCTAAGCTCTGTCTTGATGCCCTTAGTGAGGGTACAGATTTTTTCAGAAACAGTGCCCTCCTTGAAATACTTTGTGGAGCAGAGCACCTCTGTAGAAACGTACTTTAAATTCTTACTGGTCAAATTCAAACAAAGGCTTCACCTGTTTCTGTCAGTGTGTGTCAAAACCTTTTAAATAAGGAATCCTTTTTAAAAAGTCAGTAGGTTTGTGGTAAGGACCTGGATTTTATTTCCTAGCCAAAAAAAAAAAAGTCTCATTTCCTTTTGAAACCAATGGTCAGGATTTAATGCAATTGCCTTTGTAAAACTAAAATCAAGATTTCTGAAGACCATTCTCATCCTCTGTTGCTGTTTCTCTTGAAGGTACTGTCCAAGGCAGCAGCCCCACTATGACCTCTTGGGTTTCGAGGCTGCTTCCTAGGAATGGCCGTTCCTTGGCTACAGCATCAGAGAACCAGCGAGCTGAGGATCGCCATCGGCACCAGGAGGCCTACGGGTACTTCTTGCCCATCCAGACGAGGTGGCAGGACAATGACCAGTACGGCCACGTGAACAATGTTGTGTACTACAGCTACTTCGACACGATTATCAACCAGTATTTGATCAGGTCGGTGCGGGGCTCTGCATCCCCCATCCTCATGTCTCCTTTCTGGCATGCTCTGGTGGGGGCAAGTGCGGGGCCTTCTGGGAGGAGATGCCCATTTTCCTCTAGAGTTTTTGCTGATACGGCTCCTTTGTTGAAGTCAGGGTACTCTGGAGAACAGCCGGACCGATAGGTGAGTGAGGAGGATACTGTTGCCCTGCCGCTCCTGCAGTCACAGGTGTTTGTCTGTCTTGGTCCTTTGCACTAAATTGTCAGCAAATGTGCAGGCTTTGAATCTCAATTAAGCAGCTACACAGCAAGCCATGTAATATCCAAACCCTGAAACTTGAGCAGACAGTAACATCAGCCCTCAAGGCCTTTTTGTGAGGAAAGCAGCTGCTTCCCTCGCCGAGGGCACATAAAGGGGAGGAGAGAGAGACTAAAGAGTAAAGGTGCGTATTGTAGCCTCTGAACACCATGATGACAGGATTGCTGCCTGAAGTGTGTTTGCAAGATTGGTTAGTGTATGCTTGTTAATATCATTCTCTATATGAAAGACTGGGCTGCACAGAGTGCTGTGTAAATCCCAGTTCCAACTTGTATTGACTGTGTAGTTTGGATCAAATTATTTAACCTTATTGAGTCTTTGTAAAAAATAACTCACATATATTGAGAGTTCTCTCTGTGTCTAGCACTGTGAAGCCTTTTGCACAGCCTTTCTTGTTTAATCCGAAAACAACGTGATGAGAGAGTAGCAGATTGTCGGCCCACTGCCTGAACCCCCTTGCCTGTACCTTTCAGGGCATGCTGGCCTGACTGTCAGCTATCAACACTAACATTTCTTTGCCTAAGGACTTTCTCTGGCCACCAGAACCCCTTTTGCAGGCACCCCAGAAGTGCAAGGTATCAGTGCTCCCTAAAAGCAACCTTCAGTCACTGATTGATGGGAGTTAGTATATAATATGAATACCCCAACTTCCTTACTCCTCGGATAAGTTACCTGAGCTGCACGCTGTACACAGGCTCCCAGGCTTGCCTAGTGGGATTAGGCTCCATTTCCCAGATTGGTAGCTTGAAAAAAACTGAGATAAAATTTATATACCATAAAACATGAAAGTGAAAGTCGCTCAGTTGTGTAGGACTCTTTGCAACTCCATGGACTATACAGTCCATGGAATTCTCCAGGCCAGAATACTGGAGTGGGTAGCCTTTCCCTTCTCCAGGGGATTTCCCCAACCCAGAGAGCAAACCCAGGTCTCCTGCATCACTGGCGGATTCTTTCCCAGCTGAGCCACAAGGGAAGCACACCATAAAACGTGCTGTTTTAAAACCATTTAAGCAAACAGTTTGGTGGTTTTAGTATATTCACAACATTGTCTAGCCATCACCACCATCTAATTCCAGAACTCCATCACCCCCCCTCCCTTAAAAGAAACGCCATATCTGTCAGTAGGCATTGTCAGTTTCTCTCTCCTCCCATCCTCTGTCTGCATAGATTTGCCATTTCTGGACATTTCATATAACTGGAATCATACTATATGTGATCTTTTGTGTCTGGTTTCTCTCACTTAGCATCACGTTTTCAAGGTTGGTCAATATTGCAGCTTTTATTAGTACTTTGTTTCTTTTTATGGCTAAATAATAATCCATTGTATTGTTGTACTGTATTTTGTTTGTTCCTTTGTCATTGGATGGACATTTGGGTTATTTCCACTTTTTGGCTATCATGAATAATGCTGCTATGCATATTTGTGTACAAGTTTTTATGTGGACATGTTTTCAGTTCTTTTGGGTATGTACCTAGAATGGAATTGCTTGAATCAATGGTAACTTATATATTTAACTTTTGAGTTTCCATCAAACTGTTTTCCATGATGACTATATTATTTATATTCCCACCAAAATGATGAGGATTTCAATTTTTACACATCCCTGCCAATACTTGTTACTATCTGTCTTTTTTGCTTGTCGTCATCCTGGTGGATATGAAGTGGTATCTCATTTTGATTTGCATTTCCCTGATAACTAATGATGTTCAGGATATTATCATGTGCTGGTTGGTCTTTGGTATATCTTCTTTGTAAACATACCTATTCAGATCCTTTCCCCATTTTTCAACTGGGGTATTTGGATTTCTATTGTTGGGTTGTGAGAGTTCTTTATATATTCAGAATACTACACCCTTATTATATATGATTCACAAATACCTTCTCCCGGAGATCAAGATGTTGGAGTAGAGGGATGTGGAGCTCACACACTTCCACAAATACATCAAAATATATCTACATGTGGAATAATTCTCAAGAACATCTACTGAAAGCCTGCAGAAGATCTCATGCAACCAAAGCGGTAAGAAAGATCCCCACCTGCTTTGGTAGGACTATGGGAAAAAGGGAAAAGACAAATATTTTCTCCCATTCTGTGTGTTTTTTTTTTTACTTTCTTGGTAGTGTCCATTGACATGCATGAGCTTTTAATTTTGATGATAGTGGTAACTTGTTAAATAGCAAATGCTTTATTGGCTACTTTCTCCTCTTGTCCCTTCCTCACTTCTGCAGGATGATTTGATCTATGAGATGTACCTTATAGTTTGCGCGCATCGTGCAAATTTGCTATGTATAGAGAAATTAATGTCTTCTTTCTTCAAAAGAATAGAACAACCTGAGACTGCCTGGTTCTCTCACATGCTCTGTGGTCCTGAATTGTCTCACTAATTCTACTTCGTGTGCACCTGTCAGTGGTTCCTCTAGAATTGGCTTACACTTGCTTACTTATGAATAATAAATGTTTTTTTCAGCACTCGTGTTAGCTTTTAGGAGAATGTGCTCTTTAGACTTTGAAATCCACAGCAGGAGGTAAAAACAGTATTTGAGGCTTTTTGTAATTTCACATCATTTGTCACATAGGGAAACTTGACAATGAATTTTCCCAACTCACTCCAGGACTACTTACTCTTTTTAAAGGAAGGATCAGCCTTGTAATTTCTTTGGGTTGACTCTTAATTTTATTGCAGTTGAGAGCTAGTGGTGTGTCTTAGTTTAGGTTGCTAGGTGTGTGTGTGTGTGTGTGCGCGTGCAAGTCGCTTCATTCGTGTCTGACTCTGTAATCCCATCAACTGTAGCCTGCCGGGTTCCTCTGTCTGTGGAATTCTGGCAAGAATACTGGAGTGGGTAGCCATTTCCTCCTCCAGGAGATCTTCCCAACCCAGGGATCAAACCTGCATCTCTTATGTCTCCTGCATTGGCAGGCAGGTTCTTTACCATTAGTGAGTGCCACCTGGGAAGCCCTGGGTTGCTCCAGTAGAAATACAAATTACTGGCTTGAATAACAAGTTTCTTTCTCCCAGTTCTGGATGCTGGGAAGCCCAGATCAGGGTGCCAGCGTGGGCAAGTTCTGGGAAGGGCCCTCTTCTTGGTTTACAGACACCTGCCTTCTTGCTGTATCCTCTCATGACCAAGAAATGAGAGACAGAGCCACCCTCATGACCTCATCTCAACCTGATTACCTCCCAGAGACTCCACCTCCTTCCTAATACATTCCAGCGAAGGGTAGGATTTCAATATTTGAGTTCGAGGGGGAACGCAGGCATGCAGTCTACAACATCGCTTTTGTGACTTTTGAAGTCTTCCATTTGTAAGTGGGCCTTCTAGAAGGCAGTGTGCAGATAGCGGTTGAGTCCTTCACCCAGTGGAGATTGTGTCTGTGTGGTCTCAATCTGATATCAACCGTTTCATCCAGGTCCTGCTTCTGCCAGTCTTGGGGGATAGGGAAGGGGGTTGGCAGCACATGAGGAAGAATTTCTGCCATGGTAGAGTCCTGTTTAATGTAGAAATCCCCATACATTACACATTGACTCCCAAACAGTGAAAATACCCTGACTATTGTGACCAGAGAACTTCCTGATCATGACAAAAAATGGATTCACCTTCATACGTTTTCTAAGAGATCCAAAGGTTGTTTAATAGGCTGCTCACTTGACTGTCAGAAGCCAAGCCAGCACCACAGAGAGGTGTGAGGACCCTGGGAAGACCAGCCAGGGAGAGGCAGGCTTATTTTGTCAGTGCGAGGAAGGCAGCTGCTCAGGTGGAAGCGGTGCCTCCCAGCCTGGCCTGCTCGCTGGCCCTCTTCCACCTGGCTTTTCCAAGGATGGGTGGCTCTGCACATGTGCCAAACACCGTGGGGTAATCAATGAACCACACCCGTGTCTAGAAGATTCCCTCTTTGAGGAGGGTTTTCTCCAGGAGAGAGAACCAGGGTGTGATGGAGGGTGTGGAGGGGGAAGGAGAGAAAGAGTAGAAGATGCCACGCAGACTGCCCAAAGTTCCCATCACTTTGACACGCAGAAGGGGTTAAGTCATTCTTGAACAGTTTATCGCTCATCAATTGTAATTAAATATGTTTATATTAAATTATGTTCTGTAATTAATGTAAAATCCTTTAGCCTATGCTGTTATTAGAACCAGATGCTGAAGTACCAACAGTATTTCAACATGACTGTGCTGCCTCGCCAGCTGTCTAACTGTAATTACTTTAATCTCAGCTTGTTATCTAATTATCACCTTTGTAAAGGGAAAAGTACTCTCTAATGCTTACTGATTGTTTCAGATGATGATGAAGAGCGGGGAACAGCTGTCAGAGATCGTGGGCCCTGCTTATCACCAAGAAGGAACTTATCCTGAAACCTAGTCTGGGCCAAACCGCTGAAAAAAGATGTCCCAGGCAGGAACTGGGGACTGGCCAGTAAGGGGAGACAGTTGGTGTGCTGGTTAAGGGTGTGGCCCCTGTGGATAGACTGTCAGGTGACGTCTGCCTCCTCCAGTGATGGCTGGGGGACAGGTTAGTTAATCTGCTTAAGACTCAGTTGTCCCATCTGTAACATGGAGACAGTAATAATACTAGAATCTACCTCGAGGATTGCTGTGGAGACCAAATGAGATACAGGATATGAAGCCATTAGCACAGTGTCTGGTAAAATATACATACTTAGTAAATGTTAACTATTTTTTCTTTTTGATAAAAGTCAGTGTTGGTGTTCAGTATTTCCATCTTGGTCTTTGAAACATCTGAAATGGGTGTCTAAATGCCAGCAGCTTGACATGACCAGTGTGTTTTCCAAGTAATGCTGAAGTCTGTCCTTTTGGGACTGAAAGTTACCTTTGCATTGCTTATTAAAAAATGGTTCACCCAACCAATGTAAATAAGTATTGTCAGGGAAATCTTGAAGCTCTTGAGGGGAAATAAACTGTTTTGGAGTATCCTTCAGTACTTTATGAATGTGCTTGTGTTTCAGCAATTGACTTGGTAACTGTATTTCATTCCAGAATAATCATTAAAACAGATAGTCTTAGGATGTTTATTAAGTCTTTACTATCCTCTCGGCTTTGCCTCTCAGGGCTGCACTCTCATCAGAGGGGAGCTGACAATCTCTTCCTCCTTTGAAATAGAACCTCTGTCTGTCCAGTTGACTGTGAGGTCCTTGAGGGCAGGATAGGACCTTCATCGTTCTTCTGTATCCTGAGTAGATTGCCCTGCCTGGCAGGTATTCTGTTCTCCCTCAGTAAGTATTCCTGAAAGAACTAAACAAAAGAACTCAGCCTCAGACCATGCTGATCACCCAGGGTTTTTCCTTTCCCAGTGGCAGGAAGAAACACTGCCTCCCGGGGCTGCAGGGCAGGTCTCAGTCTCCCACGCTTGTTTTTGCCACCTATTACTGGGCTCCTGTGGTGTCTTAGATGGTAAAGAATCCACCTGTAATGCAGGAGACCTGGGCTTGATCCCTGGTTGAGAGGATCGACTGGAGAAGGGGATGGCAACCCACTCCAGTTTCCAGGTGGCTGTAGTCGTAAAGAATTCGCTTGCCAGTGCAGGAGACATAAGAGACGCAGGTTCAATCCCTGCAACCTTCTCAGGGTCAGGAAGATCCCCTGGAGGAGTGCATGGCAACCCACCCCAGTATTCTTGCCTGGAGAACCCCATGGACAGAGGAGCCTGGTAGGCTACGGTCCGTAGGGTTGCAAAGAGTCAGACATGACTAAAGTGACTTAGCATGCACACACTGCATCCTCAGGCCAGGAAACCACAAAGCAGGCAAGCAGGGAGAAAGATCAGAGCATGCAGTGGGGTCTGACTTTCATGCTGACACATCAGCCATGTGTGGTTCAGCAGCGAGAGGAGCAGGACACCTGAACTGACCCATCCCAAGGCAGGCCACCTGAGAAGGGCAGAGTAGCGGGTCTTTAGTGTCAGGAATGCCCCGGTGCAAAGAGGGCTGCTTTGCGAGAAGGCTCCTACCATTCATCAGAACAGAAGAAGGCACACACTGAACTCTGGAGTTATTCTTGGTTACAGTATACTTGGTGCTTCCCTGGTGACCCCGTGGTAAAGAATCTGCCTGCAGTGCAGGAGGGGCAAGAGATATGAGTTTGATTTCTAGGTCAGGAAGATTCCCTGGAGGAGGGCATGGCAACCCACTCCAGTATTCTTGCCTGCAGAATCCTATGGACAGAGGAGCCTGGTGGGCTACAGTCCATGGGGTCGCAAAGAGCTGGACACGACCAAAGTGACTTAGCACACATGCACACACAGTATATTTGGGTATTGAAAGAAATAGCCTAAAATGAGAGAATCAACCCAGCAGCAGATACCTTAAGTCTCTGTCTGAGCCTCATCTCCTATCACTCCTCTCATGGTTTCTTTGTCTTCTGCGATGGTAAAACCCCCTGTGGTTGCTCACCAGCCGTGTGCTGATTCACAGCTCTATGCATTTGGTTCAACTGTTGCCTCTACCTGGAACGCCCCTGCTCCTATTCTTCAACAGTCCACCCTCCCAACCGCCTGTCACAGATATTAATAGGACCCGTGGCCATTTTCTGTATTCCCATAGGATCCTGGCTTTTCTGTACCAGAGACCCAGAAACTTTCAGTAAACAGCCAGATACGAAGTATTTTAGTCTTGGTGGTGGGCTGTGTAGCAGTGCTGAGATTCTGCTGCTCTGGTGGGAAGGCAGCCATAGACAGCATGTGGTTGAGTCAAGGAAACCTTAGTAGAGTTCCCTGCTTGTTCCGCTTCTCCGTGCTCTTGTTTCACAGTCCAAGTGACTCTTCTGGCTGCTTCGTCATGATCGTTAATGCAGTGTCACTGAGTTTTTCCTCTCCTGATGACATGTCACCCAAATTTGAGCTCCTCAGACTAGGGACTGCAGGGTCTTAGCCTTGCTTTCCTCACAGAGCAGAGCTGAGACAAGCTTGTGCATACAGGTGGTTTGTTTTAGAAATGGATCCCCAAGGAGAAGGAGGGAGGCCCAGGAGGAGTGAACTCGAAGGAAGGCCAACCCAGTATTACTGAGCTGATCAGTAGAGTGGGCAACAGCAGCGAATCCCACTGGGCATCCCCCTCCCCCTCCAGGAGCTGTATAGAATGGGCCTCGGAGTTCTCTGCCCACAGGACAGAAACAGGAGCGTTTATCCGCTGTGTCCATCCCTCCTTGGTCAAGGTTTGCCCCACGGAGTGTTAGCTCCTTTTTCCTCCAGGTGTGTACATGTGTTAGATTCACTGAGCAGATTTCTGCAACCCTAGGTCAGAAAGTGGGAGACTCTCCACGCTGTCCAGGCAAGGGGCTGCCCGGTCACGCCTGAGCACCAGCAGGGTCGGTTGCTGCAGCAATGGCTGGAATTCAAAAGGGGGAACTAAAGGAGGTGAGGCCATCCGGCAGAGGTGTCCGAACTCGTACTGTGCCTGCTCCGATGCCCAGCATATTAAGTTGCATGTCCAGCAGCAGTGGTTAAGAGGGCAGCTGTGGGTGCCAGACTGCTCAGGTTTTGCTCCTGGTGCTTCTTCTTACTGATTGTGTCATCTCAGGCAGCCTCCTTAGTCCCCACTTCTTCATTCCTCTCTAGAGTGGGGATTATAGTCCTTACTTCAAAGGCTGTTGTGAGGGACAGGATGCTTAGAAAGGGGCCCATGTTACGTGCTCAGCCAATGATAGGTACTTAGTAAATACTGAAGGATTTTTGACAGTGGGCTTTTGTAAGCCAATACTTCTTTCTTTGTTTATTTTTAAATGTTTGAATAAATACATTTAATACTCCTTTCAAAAGAGTATTGAAATACTAAAGTACCTTACCAAATAAAAAGCATGAAATAAATCTTTTTCATTAGAAATGGAAAAATAGGAAATCAGAAAAAGACACAAAATATCAACCTACTGATGAGATTGAGTATGATACTAACCTCTGAGCTTCCTAGCACCCAAGAAAACAAGGGAAACAAGTTATATAGTTCTTATTATCTGATAAGAGAAAACATATTATTTCTTCCAGAAAAAACAAACTTTTTTTCTCTCAAATTAAATTCCAAAGGGAATTTAAAGGAATTTACTAAGGAGGCTTGAGAAACTAAATCAAAAGGATGTGACTTGTGTGGAAAGAGAGATTTTTATCTGTGGCAGGTCTGACTGGTACTTGCCCTGTGTGGGTGCTCACTGAACAAATGAAAAATGGAAAGTGTTTTCAGTGGCAGATTTTCTTTAGAAAGAGCTGGTATCCTACCTCTGATAATGGGTATAAAAGCGTGACTCTTAAAGAATTTGCCTGCAATGTGGAAGACCTGGGTTCGATCCCTGAGTTGGGAGGGCATGGAGGAGAAGAATACCTACTCCAATATTCTTGCCTGGAGAATCCCATGGACAGAGGAGCCTGGCAGGCTACAGTCCATGGGGTTGAAAAGAGTCGGACATGACTGAGCGACTAAGCACAGCACAGCGTAAGATTTGGAGCCAGTGTGGAGGACAGAGGTGAGTGGGTCAGCTCCTGGGGATGTGTGTTGGGGGCTAGAGGGTAGGCGGCAGGCCTTTCAGCCTCTGCTTGCTCAGAAAGCTGGCCTGACCCTACCGACCTCTGCTGCTTCTTCCTTCCAGGTCTCCCTCCTTGGTCCTCCACCCCAGGCTTCCTGAGCAGACTCTTTCTGCATCTTCCTGAGGACAGTCTTGCCCATCCTCCCAGTGCGAGGCTTCCCAGGTTGGGGTGGCCCTGGATGTCCCAGTCAGCCAGACACCGCACAGGGCTCTGCTTTTCTTCTTCTGAGTCTCATCTCTGAGACCCTGTGTGGACCGTGTGCCCTCTTGAGTACATTTGTATCTCGGGGTCTCTGTTTCCATATAGTTTCTCCATCAATCTGAAGTTCTCAGTTCAAATATTATGATCTACCTCCCCGAGTCCACAGAAATCTCATTATACGTAAGATAATCTCATTTGCCGGTGTGTGCTGTAACTCACAGGCTCGGAAACGTCCAGATCCAGGATGCCTGGGAAGTCGGGCTGTCAGATTAATATACTGTGTGAAAATTGGGGCCGGAGGTCACCAGTCTCCTGATACACAAATCTCCCTCTGAGAATCTCATTTCATTCAGACTATCAGTTAGATTAGAAATACCCTAATTATCCCACTGAAATTAAATTACTTTATGTTAGGGTGATATAATGAACAACCATAAAGAGTAGATATACAACCAGTCATCTTATTAGTCACAGCAAGACCAGACCATACACTAAATGGACCTTACTATTGTCAGCTAGTCCCTGTCTTCATAAAAAAAAGGGCAAGGGAAAGAGGAAGATGAGCGAGTTCTTGTGATTTTGTTTGGTGGGTTCCTGCTGCATTTCTCCACTGAGCTGCTAAGGCAGTTTCTCCCTCCCCAGAGGCACTGCTTCTGGTCATTAGTGAGGGGAAAGAGCTATAAAGCAGCCACTGTGCTCCTGACTTATTCATGCCCATGGCATTGGGAGGTCTCATGACTTACACGACAGGCCCAGGCATCCACAGTCCTTCACTTCCTTTTAAAAATTTTTTTACTTTTAATTTTTATCAGAATATAGTTGCTTTACAATACTGTTAGTTTCTACTGTACAGCAAAGTGAATCAGCTATGCGTATACATATATTCCCTTTTTTAGATTTCCTTCCCATTTAGGTCACCACAGAACACTGAGTAGGGTTCCCTGAGCTATACGGTAGGTTCTCATTAGTTATGTTTTATGCATAGTGTCAATAGTGTATTGATATATATGCCAATTCCAAACTCCAATTCGTCCCGTCCTCCTTTTCCCTCTTTGGTGTCTATATGCTTGTTTTCTACATCTGTGTCTCTTTCTGTTTTGCAAATAAAATCATCTATACCATCTTCTAGATTCCATGTATATGTGTTAATATACAATATTTGATCTTCTTTTTCTAACTTACTTCACTCTATATAACACTTTCTAGTTCCATCTGTGTCTCTACAAATGACCGAATTTCATTCCTTTTAATGGCTGAGTAATATTCCATTATATATATGCACCACATCTTCTTTATCCATTTCTCTGTTGATGGACATTTAAGTTGATTCCATGTCCTGGCTATTGTAAATAGTGCTGCAATGAACAATGGGGTGCGTGTGTCATTTTGAGTCATGGTTTTCTCTGGGTATATGCCCAGTGGTGGGATTGCTGGGTCATGGGGTAGCTCTGTTCTTAGTTTTTAAAGGAACTTCCATACCGTTCACTTCTTAATTCCAGAAGCCTTCCCAGTACCTGTCAAGTGATATGGCTCTGTTGCCAGGGTGCACCTGTCCTCCTAGAAGGACTAACCTCTATCAGTTGTATTTGCTAAAGTAAATAATGCTAGCAACTATAATGAATTACCTCCAAATCTCAATGACTTAACACAACAAAAGTTTATTTCTTGTTTAAATCACTGTCAAATGGAGGGGTGTGTGTGTGTGTGTGTGTGTGTGTGATGTTTTGTCCATTCAGTTACTCGAGAACTCACCTTGTGGTTTTGAGCTCCCGTAGATCAGATTTCTCAAGAGCAGGACTACTGACATTTTGGGGATAGATAATTCTTTATTGTGGAGGACTGTCCTGTGCATTGTAGGATGCTTAGCTGCATCTCTGGCGTCTACCTGTTAGATGCCAGCTGGACATCCTCCCAGTGTGACAGCCAAATATGCCTCCATGTATTATCAGATGTCCTCGGGGGAGGGGGACAAAATTGTCCTGAGAACTACCACATAGCCAGTTCTATCATTTTAAAGTGCATATCCCTTTGAACTTCTCTCTCAGGCAGAGGATATATAGATACATTTGGGAAGACATCATTGTGTGTGCTGATGACCCATCACTGGACTTGGTACCTTAATGCTTATTATTATCCGTGTTGTTGTCTGTGTCCTATGGGTCATTTCCCAGAGAGGTGAAGGGATGTACTGTCTGGTTTACTAACTTATTGCCCAGGTGATAACATCACACCTTAAAATTGTGCTACTAGGTAATTCTGTAGCGGAAGGAGTTTCGGGGCTGGACACTCTTGTCCTGAATTCCTGAGTTGGCTGTGCCACTGCCCTTGTGATTATGGGTGAGTCAGGTCGCTGCCAGAGTAAGTGAGACTCTAGAGAGACATTTTCCAACGGCCCTCATCCCCTTACAACTTTTCCATGGCATCCAATTTGCATTTCAAATAAAGGCAAAGCTCCTACACAGGTCCTGCAGAGCCCTGCAGGGTCTCCCCTTTTTCAGGCTCCTTTGGTGTCTCGTTCCCCTGATTTACCAAGCTTAATGTATCCTAGCCTCCCCTCTCCCACCCAGCTTTCACCAAGCCCCTGACCTTGTTGGGCTTTGCCTATGCTGTGCCCTCTCCCTCAAGGGTTTCCCTTCTCTCTTCTCTTGGCTCTTTCTGATCTTTTAGTTCTCAGCTGTATGGCCACTTTCTTAAGAATGTCTTCTGGATGCCCTGACCAGCTCTAATTCCCCCCTCCTGGGCTTTCTCTCAGCATTGCCAAAGGATCACGTTGTCAGAGTCGCAGTTTTATGTTCATTGAAACAGCCATTTGAATGCATCCTGTCTCTGTCATTTGTAATCACCACAAGAGCTGTGAGTCAGGTCATATCCCAGGGCCTGGCAGAGTGCCTGGCACATAGTAGGTGCTAATACCTTTTTCTTGCGTGAATGAATTAGAGATTTGGGCTGTCTGGAAATATTAGTCAATCAGACCTGACACTGAAATGCAACCTGTTTGAGTCATTGTAAAACTGCTGACAATTAAGAAATATGATTCCTATATTAAGCTCAAGGGGTACCCCCAAGAAAGCTAAGGTGATCAGTGACTATGGTGTGGCCTTCAGTATATTAGTCAGCCTGACTTAGTCATTTCTACTGGAAATCTCATTAGAACTCAGAAACCCCACAGCCTTCCAAAACCTTTTATGTATAAATGCTTATACATGGGCAATCTGTAGGCAGCTAGCCACGCCTAGGATCCTGACTGCGGTAGAAAGCACAGTTTGCAGGTCAGCAGCCGGTTTGGGGGAGGGGAAGACTACTAACCGTGTGGCCGTGACTCCAGTGCTCTTAGTCCACTCATTCCCTCCCCAGGTTAAGGGATGGGGTGAGTAGTCCCTGAGTGTCTAGATACCAAAGTCAGTCGGAGGAAGGATATGCAGTCTCACAAGAGCCTCAGTCTCTTACAATTCACAGCATGTGGCCACCTCTCAGCTCTGAACAGAGTGAGATATGAAGTCATTTGCAAAGGGGCGTCTATGAAATTCCATTACACCATGCTTTTCAATTTAAAGGGAAAGACCTTTGCGGAAACTAATTTGCAGTTGCTTTTAATCATGGAGCTTGGAGACGGCAGGCTTTCCCGTCGCTGCAGCTACAAAGGCTCACACTGGTTTGTAGATTTGGTCTTCCTTTGCCCACCCCAGCTCAGCTCCTGGGTTCCATCTGTGGTTGTTGTATGTCCTCTAATTTTTTGCAATTTTTGAGACAAAAATGAAGCCATTATGTTTAGTGTTCCTGGTGAATGTAAATATTTTGCAATCAGAACCCACTTGAAAAGAGAGTCAAGTCAAAGTAAATAGGATGCACTCTTGAAAGGGGGACATCCTGGGGCTGTCTCCTCTCTCCTGTCAATCTCTCCTGCCTCCCAGAGGACTATCTCTCAGGTTCCTTTGGTCCTTTATTCACTCCGGCCCTGGGGTTGCTCCAGATCCAGAGAACGGCAGCCAGGAGTTCTGGAAAGTGAAAAACACCTTGGTAAGAGTCAAGAAATCTGGATCCAGTCTCAGCTGTCCTGTTTACCTGGTTGAGTGCCTTGGGAAATTCATTAAACCTTTATGGGTATCTCATTTATCAAATGAAGATAATTATACTTACCCTTGGAGATCACATGAGGTTTGGAGGGAAGATTGGCTTAGATCAAATGTAAGCATGTGGGTCTGCTCATGGATCTGGGGTTGGTAGGGAGCTGGTGATAACCGATTTGCCCCAGGTTACTTACTGAAGAGCGGTTGCTTCAGTCGAAAACCTGTGCTGACCAGAACCTCTCCAAGATAAATTTCACAGCTGCTTTAAATCCCTTTGGGCTGAACCTTTGTGGCCCCTGGAATCTCCTGGGGAAAGTAGGAAGATTCTGGAAAGAATCAGGCACTAATTAACCCATTTTCAGTCATCATCATTTAGCACAGATTTGTTTATCAGATAGGCATTCCCTGATAGCTCAGTTGGTAAAGAATCTGCCTGCAATGCAGGAGACCCTGGTTCAATTCTGAGTCTGGAAGATCCCTTGGAGAAGAGAAAGTCTACCCACTCCAGTATTCTGGCCTGGAGAATTTCATGAACTACAGTCCATGGGGTTGCAAAGAGTCGGACATGGCTGAGTGACTTTCACTTTCACTTTCTGGGGGAGAAGAGTAAAGAGTGAGATGTGGAGATAGGTGAGTGTTACAGATGGGAAGTTTTATGCAGGAGACCCTGGTTTGATTCTGAGTCTGGAAGATCCCCTGGAGAAGAGAGATTCTACCCACTCCAGTATTCTGGCCTGGAGAATTTCATGAACTACAGTCCATGGGGTTGCAAAGAGTCGGACATGGCTGAGTGACTTTCACTTTCACTTTCTGGGGGAGAAGAATAAAGAGTGGGATGTGGAGATAGGTGAGTGTTACAGATGGGAAGTTTTATGGGGTGTCGGGGGCACCTGGGTGAGGTTGTGAATGTCTTTACAACACAGCATTCTGGCACTGTGCTCAACCCAGACGTGGTAGATAAGGTATTAGAGTGACAGATAACATATCAGGTACTGGATTATTTCACTTGTCAGTGAATATTAATCATTCTTTTTGGCTATCAGTAACTGAACACATTTCCTGTAACTGTAGGAAAATCCTCTTCCCCAACACACACATGTAGAAGCTGAAAATGCCAGGTACTTGTTTTCCCAGCCTCCTTTGCAGCTAAAATGCTGGCGCAGGACCCGGGCTTTGTCAATTCACCTGCCTCAGGCTGTGAATTGGCAGCTACCAATGTGTCGACGTAGAGACTGTGCAGAATCCATCCCGGCCAAGGTGGAGGACCAGTGGCTTCCCACGTCAGGTGGCAGCCATGACAGTGACCCTGTGCAGAGTGTTTCTGTGGACAAAGGCTGTGGCAGAGGTTTCTTCAGGGGATTCACTGACTGAACAAGCTCAGCCTATGATGGGCAAAAGTGCCCACACTAAAGAGTTTGCTACTTACTTACATGCTAACCGTCACTTTGTAGAGAGAGAAAGAATCAATATTTTCATAGTCAGCAGGCTTCAAGCTGTTTGAGTTGAGAAAACTATGTCACGTGGAGGTTCAGGACACTGATTCTGGTGTCTGGGGTCTGACATCCTATCCCAGATCGTCCAATTAGCCGTGCCACTTTGGGAAATGTATTTACCATTTCTAGGTTTCCGTTTCTTTATCTCAAGAATGGGAATAGGAATAGTTCTACCTCATCGATTCATTCTGAGGATTAGATGAGATAGGGATCATGAGACCAATGGAAACAAAGTCAGGAGAGAGAGGTGTCATGAGAATGGTTTCAAGGAGGAAAGGAAAATGAGGTGAACACTGCTCTGAGAACAAGAAGGATGAAGATTGGACTTCTCGATCCAACATCGCTAGAGAGATTAACTAGGACTTCTAGTGCAATGTTGGGACATAAATCCTATGAGGTTGGTGGGGAGTGTGGTTTGAAGAGGAGATATCAACTGAAGAAAGCACCTATAGCTCTCTTTAAGGGTATGAGAGTACGGGGTGGTGTGTGATCAAGAGAAGTCTTAGTATTTTTTTTTGTAATATTAAGATGAGAAAATCATGAACCTACTGTGGATGGAGTTGAGAGGGGGAGGTTGAATTATAAAAAAAAGAGAGAAGACTGAAAATGAGAATTCTCTGAGGAACAGAGAGGATGGGACTCAAAGCCCTGATAAAAATCCTGGCCAGGACAGGAGGAGGGACATTGCCATGGAGTCAGAGCAGAGAAGGGAGGAGTGGGCAGGGTGCAGGGGTCACCTAAAGCAGTAGTGAAAGCTGAGAGAGTGTGCTGACTTCCTTTCTTTCTGAAATAGTAGATAAAGTCATCTGCTGTGACTGTGGGTTGCAGGTCAGAGCAGGTCAGAGATTCAAGGAGAGTGGAGAAAGTTAAAATATCAAGGTCAGAGAGACCATGAATATGAGTCAGATACTGGCTAGGTGGCTGTAGCAGGAGATCTCCCCAAATGCTGGGCTTAAACAAGAGAGAGGTTTATTTATCTCTTCTCAGCAGTGCAGGTGCAGGGTCTAGGGCTGATGGGGGGCTCAGCAGTGTTGAGGGGGGCAGTCAGCCAGATCACACAAGGCTTTGTTGGCCAAGGGAAGAACTTTTTATTCTGTTAGTAAAGATAGTGGAAGGGGTGCAGGCAATGGGTAGAGGTCATGGAGGGTGTTGGAGAGGGCACCAGGGAAGCCATGCCTGACTAGGGTCTAGAAAGCTGAGACATCCTGGCAGAGTGTAAGGGGCAGGAGTTCCCTCCACCTTTGCCCTCTGAGCACAGAGGAGCTGTGGGCACTCGCCTGCATATCCCCAGTTCTGTGGACCTGTTAGTGGAGAGAGGAGAAGGTCTGACTTCACTCTCTCCTGAAGTCCTTCTTGCTTCCTGGACGTTTCTAACTGCCTAGAGTGCTATGCATTTTATGTTATCTACTCACAAACACACACACTCACAGACACACTCACACCACTCAGATACACATACACTCATGCACTTCCATGCCCACATACTGATGGGACGCTGGCTCTAGAATCAGACTTGGATTTAAACCCCAGCGATTGCACTTAATAGCTGTGTGTCCTTTTAGCAGTGAATTAACCTTTTGGAGACTCCATTTCCTCCTCTTTAAGATGGTAATATGAATAGAATATTCTTCATCCAGTTGTTGTGAAGAGCAAGTTAGATAAAGCATGTAAAGCATAGTTACGACATTTAGGAAGTGAAGTGCATGTGTACTCAGTTGTGATTAACTCTTTGCGACCCCGTGGACTATAGCATGCCATGCTCCTCTGTCCATGGAATTATCCCAGCAAGAATACTGGAGTGGGTTGCTATTTCCCTCTTCAGGGGATCTTCCCAACCCAGGGATCAAACCCACATTTCCTGTAGCTCCTGCACTGACAGGTGGATTCTTTACCACTGAGCCACCTAGGAAGCCCTCCTAGTATGTACAGTAAATGCTCAATAAATTGCAGCTCCCATTATTAAGCTTAATAAGTAGTAGCTGTCATCATCATCATTATCATTTACTTTTTTCCAAGAAATTTCCTTTATTAAAACAAAATGTCTAACAACTCCAAAAGTACATTTGCCTTTCAAAAAATCTGTCTATTTTGAGCCAGCATTTCTCTTCCTCTTGGGGTCTGACCAGGCCGCCTGGAGTCTGGAGAGGAAGTTATGGGTGATGCTCTTCAATGGGAAGCCACCTGTCCACGCTTTGTGTTCCCCTCAGAGAAATCTGTTGTCCTGG
This sequence comes from Bos indicus, assembly GCF_029378745.1. Taxonomy (NCBI): domain Eukaryota; kingdom Metazoa; phylum Chordata; class Mammalia; order Artiodactyla; family Bovidae; genus Bos; species Bos indicus. The sequence goes on along the minus strand of NC_091774.1, from coordinate 63,450,526 downwards.
GAAGTCTTTTCTTTGGATGGCAATCTGGCTGCGAAAATGAAGCTGGGCTTTTTTGTGTCTGAGCGCATACCGGTTCCAGGGCTCTGCTGGGGGTGGAACAGCTTGTCATTAGCAGGTGATTCTGGAGCTTCCTGCTGGCAGCCCCGTCTCCTCACAGAGTTACGTGAAGCCCTGCCGTCTGTTGGTGAGCACTTCCGCGGGTGCGGGTCTGTGAGCGGTGTTCCTGACAGACTCTCTCAAGGATCTGATCTTAGAGTCTCGTCTCCCACCTTGAGAAGCTGTGTAACTGTGTGTCATGGATACAGACAGAATCACTCCCGTCTGAACCACCCTGCAAGAGGTCAGGACATTCCTCATCTCCCTGAGAAGGATGTGAGAAACCCCAGATGAGCTGTTCCAGAGACTCGTGAGTCCCCTGCAGGGCATGGGGACCCTGGTCTGGGAGGCCATCTAGTGCAGAGAATAAGTCTTTGAGTTTCTGAACCAGGCATCATCGGGCTTGAATCTCAGGTCTCACCCTTAGTAGTTGTGTAAGTTTGAACAGCTCACTTCTTTGAGTCCCAGTTTCTTGCTCTGTAAAATAAATTTCTGGCACATAGTAAGTGCTCAACACACAGTAAGTCATTGATAAGATCTGGGTCCCAGTCTGGGCTGTGCCATTAAGTAGCGCAGTAGCCTTGCCTGTCATGTCGTCTTGAAGTTCTGATGGGTAGAATGTGTGGGGAACTCAGAAGTCTCTTCTAGCTCTAAGGTTCTATGATTGTACCAGTGGCTCCTATTCTATAGATCTTGGTACCTTTGGCATTACCTGTCCCTCCTGAATTACTCTTCTCTCCCTCTCCAAGGGATCATTCCTGCCAGTGTAGATGCTTGATCCACTATCTCCCATTTTTAGTATATGTTCCCATCATCCTTTATCAATTATGTATCTTTCCTAGTAAGCATCCTGAATGCTTTATTTCCTCAATTTCATCAGGGCAGGGATTCTGGGGAAGCCACAAAAGTGATGTGAAGGATAAAAGCTGCTCAGCAGTCTTACTTCCTCCAGGTCTTGGCCCAGGAGATGCTCTGAGATGATACCAGCTTTGTCACTTCTCCTGGCTAATGATTTAATTTTATGTGTCATCATGGCTGGGCCACAGTGCCCAGATATCTGGTCAAACATTAATCTGTTTCTGTGAGGGTGTTTGGATGAGATGTACATTTAAATTGTTGGACTTTGAGTAAAGCAGATTTCCTTCCATAAGGTGGATGGGCATCATCTAATCAGAAAGTTTGAATAAATCAAAAGACTGACTTCCCCTAAGTAAGAGAGGAATGCTGCTGCAGATGGCCTTCAGACTTGAACTATGTCATCAGCTCTTCCTGAATCTCCAACCTGACTGCCTTTGAATTTGAACTGAAGTTCTTTCCTGAATCTCCAGCCAGAGTTTGGACTCACCAAGCATCTACAATTGATTGAGCCAGTATCTTATAATAAATTTCTTTTTCTGTCTTTCTGTCTATCTACATCTGTAGATCTGTTGGTTCTGTTTCTCAAGAAAACTCTGACCAATATACTATTCAACCCCAGCCTGTTCATGTATGTCCTTCTCCCTGATTCTGGATTTCTTCTCTTTTCATAGAACGTATTTCCTGACAGTCTCGTAATTCAGGAGAAAAGTGACCCGGTAAATTCAGCAATACCAAGGCGATAGAGACAGTTGTATGTCCCCCTCCCCTGTGGGGCTCACCTGTAGAAGGGAAAGAGGGCAATGCTCAACACAGACATCACCAAGAATGGACACTCAGGCATCAGTAGGGATGTCACTTCACTTGTTTAGAAAACCAGATCTGGTACCAGTGTAGCACTAGAGAAAAGTCATCTGCAATGAAAGAAAGATGAAAACCTCATTCATCTGGTCTAGCTGAGTGATGTCAAGGTAAAGGGAAGGGGTTTAGGGTCTTAAGCCTTTGGCTTAAATCTTGCTTGCGTGTCTTTAGGCAAATCCCTTAATTTCTCCAAGCCTTAGTTTCCTCATCTGTGATAGGGCAGAGGATAAATTTGCTATGAAAATCAAGCTAATAAAAACATGTAACCTGCCTGGCACATGGTAGGAGCTAAATCAACACAAGCTTCTTTATCCTCTTAAGAGAGAGATTGTGGGTGTGCATGCTAGTGTGTGTGTGTGCATGCTTAATTGTGTTTGACTCTTTGTGACTCTGGATTGAAGCCCACTAGGCTCCTCTGCCTATGGAATTTTCCAGGCAAGAATACTGAAATGGGTTGCCATTTCCTTCTCCAGGGGATCTTCCCAACCTAGGGATTGAACTCAAGTCTCTGTGTCTCCTGCATTGGCAGGCAGGTTCTTTACCACTAGCACCACCTGGGAAACTGGGAAGGCAGGAACAGTGAGAGTTAAATCTGTAAGAGAAGTTGCAGCAACTGTGGTACAGAGTGCATCTTTCTGTGACCACTTCCCTGGGTTCTGGGTTTGCAGACGTGGATTTAACTGCAGGAGCAGCAGGCCTATAATAAGAGTTGCTCATCTTTGCAAAGTGGCCTGGGAGAGCTTACCCTTGCACTCTCCCTCTGCCCTTTTTTCAGGGCATGGATAGGAGCAGGATTGCCTTTCCTCGTAGTCTTTGAAGGAGACTCTTTTTTCTTTTGCTTTGCCATGGACCTCTGAGCCCAACTGGGTCATCCCCACGTTGATCAGAGTAAGTCTGGATCCAAGGTGCTCTTCCTTCTGTGGTGCCCTTGGGGAAACAGCATAGACATTTTGAGAATGCATATGCAACAAAAGCCTCAAGAACAAAGAAAAGAAGTGACACACTTTGCCCTTCTGCTTGGCTTAAAGACACTCAATTTATATCTGTTGTCCTGATGAGTAGCTCTGGAGAAATTTCATTTTGCTCTGGGCTAATCTTTCTCTCTAATTCAAAACAGTCCATACTTTCAAAAGGAAAATCCCTTTTCTGCAAGTATCTGGGAAAGTGTAAAGATTTCCAGCCATGTATTCTACCTGATTTGTCACTCTTCAGAAAGCCTACCTCAATTTGGGAATGAAGAAACTAGCCTTATCTCAGATCTTCCCCCCGCCCCCTCCACATCACATTGCCTGTACCAGCTTCTCATCTCATATGGGATTGACAAAGTAATTTATGTGCATTTAGTGAGAGGCTTGCCATGTTCCCTGATGGTTCTGGGTACCATGGGAAGGAAAGAAAAGAAGAAAAAGTCATGGCGAGCAGCTCTTAAGGAGTGGGGAGAGCTTATAACTTTGAGAAAGCTTGTAATCTCACCATATCTACCTTTCACCCCATGGCACCCCACCCACCAGGTGGTCATATAAGTTATCAATTGTGGGATACTTTCAAAGTGAAAGTAGATGCTATTAGTGTATCAGGACAACAGATGTAACACACTCTACTTAGTATTAAGAGCTATCTAGATGCTTAATAAGTCTGAGTAGGGTGAGTGGAGACCTGATTTCTCTTTTTAAAATTTAAGTATAGTTGATTTCCAAAGTTGTACTAATCCCTGCTATAGAGCAAAGCAATTCAGTTATACATATATATACATTCTTTTCCATTATAGTTTGTCTTAGGATATTGAATATAGTTCTTGTGCTACACAGTAGGACCTTGTTGTTAAGACCTGGTTTATTTATCTCTTTTTCTCTTAAGTATTTTGATTTTGCTCTAATTTTACCAATTAGAGAAGTAGGGATGGAATTGGGTGTTCAGAACTTGATCTAAACATTGGGAAAACTGGAATCACAGATGGACAGACTCCCGTCAACACCTATCATAACACGATACATGTGGGGCTGAGTCAGCCAGATAGCAGCATAAATGGAATAAAAGGCTTCCCCATTGCTCTGAAAGTCTCTCAGTCCTGTCCAGCTCTTTGCGACCCCATGGACTGTAGTCCATGGAGTTCTCCAGGCCAGAATACTGGAGTGGGTAGCTTTTCCCCTTCTCCAGCAGATCTGACCCAGGAATCAAACTGGGGTTCTCCACTGGAGAAGGGATAGGCTACCCACTCCAATATTCTTGGGCTTCCCTGGTGGCTCAGCTGGTAAAGAATTCGCCTACAATGCGGGAGACCTGGGTTCGATCCCTGGGTTGGGAAGATCTCCTGGAGAAGGAAAAGGCTACACACTCCAGTATTCTGGCCTGAGAATTCTATGGACTGTATAGTCCATGAGGTCACAAAGAGTCGGACACAACTGAGAGACTTTCACCATTGCTCTGGCCTTAGAACACTGGGCTCAGAAGGAGGATGACTGAAAAAAGCCGTGAACTTTTGTTGAGCTAAATAAGAAACTCTTTGTGCCCATGAATTCTAGAAGCATTGGTCCCGAGGACCCCACTCTAAAGTCAACCAGCCAAAAAGCTCTGAGAAGTTCAGTGGTACCGTAAGCGCAAGACAAGTGTAGCGAGTGGCTGAGCACTTGCCCCTGGTTTTGGATGACGCTTTCTGTAAGTGACATTTTGTTGCGAAGTCTTGTCCATCCATCAATCCTTGTCCATCCTTCTGTTGCCTTCCCAAGTCAGCAGTGCCTCTTCCCAGCCCACCTGGCACCAGATGTTCTGCAGCCACCACTGTGTGTCCTGCGTCCTCCGAGTGGCAGAATGCGAAATCTCCGGCGACGTTCACCTGGAAGCGCTTAGCCCTCAACAGCTGCAGCCCCTTGATTACCTTGCCCGCCTCGGCAGCTTGGTGCCTCCACCGTATCAATTGCTTGTCAATTCGGTTTAGCCATGACTTTGACTGACTGGATTGAGGGGAGTGGAAGTGGGGTGTAGGCGAATGGTTAAAATTAATTGCTACATAAGAAAAAATTGAAAGATAATTATTCCTGCTTTCCTGTCAGTGCTCGAGGGTAGATGACCTCATTAACTTGCAGCTTGTACACAATTCAATTACTAGGAGATGGAAAATACATTTTTAATTACCTCTGTGGCCTGCGTACCATTTATCTCCATTTGCATGGCCTTTTTTTTTTCCAAACTGTTGTGCTGTGAAGAAGTAGCACCATCTTAGGAAGGTTGTCATGAAAGCTGATTCCTGGCTTCTATTATTCCTGTTTAAGGTGGGGTATTAAATGTGTGAGATTAACCCCTCGATGCTAGGTGAGTTGCAAGGCAAGCAACCCCTGCGGTAGTAATGTATTTTTAATTAGCTTCTTAAGTCAAAAAATTCCCAACTTCTAGAGAGAGAACTAAGAAGGATAAACTTCTGTATTTGGTTTCCAATCATCGAAAGGAAAAATTAAAAGCAATGGAAAGCATGGAATTCAGGACGGTGGCCAGCATCAATATCCATATGGATCCCAAAGGAGAATTCCAGTCCTATTTTGATATCTGTTATTTTGTTGATTGAATTAAATGATGGCTTAATTACCTTAAATGTGTTGCTTGGCATTCTTCTTTTCATTTTTTATTTTAATTTTTAAAATTTCAATTCATTTATTTTTAGCTGCACTGGGTCTTCAGTGCTGTGTGCCGGTTTTCTCTCGTAGCAGCAAGCAGGAACTAATCTCTAGTTGCAGCGCACAGGCTTCTCACTGACGTGGCTTCTCTTGTTGCAGAGCACGGGATCTAGGCACATGGGCTTCAGTCGTTGCAGTGTATGGGCTCAGCAGTTACAACTTGCAGGCTCTAGAGCACAGGCTCAGTGGCGGTGGTGCATGGGCTGTGTTGTTCTGCAGCATGTGGGATCTTCCCAGACCAGGGATCAAACCCATGTGCCCCACATTGGCAGGCAGATTCTTAACCACTAGGCCACCAGGGAAGTCCCTTCTTTTTTAAAAAACAGTTCCATACACAACTTAGAAAACTGTCTAAGCTATGGATGTTTTTGCAGAAGTCCCTGTGTAGGTATTGCCTGCTATTGCTCTCAGGATCAGTAGTGTTCTGGAGAATAGCTTTCACCTCTCAACATCTGTCTTCTATCCCCAAAATGCCCTAGACGTGAGTTCCTATATACTCTGAAACAGGTAGACAAGATATACCCTGGATAAAGTTGTACATGTGGGACCTGCTTCCACCATACAGTCACACACCATGGGTTATTGTTCCCCCTACTCTACAAATACAAAACTTCAAGGGGCAAGTCTGCATTGTACTTGAACAACGTCTTTAGTCCATATGTTTGTAAATTTGGGAGTTATATTTGCAAAGGCAGCTTGTTTGTTTCTATGAATTCCATGGATATTGTTCATTAATTACAATCACTATGGATCTTATACAGTAGGAACAATGAGTAAATATTTAGTATATTTTGAAAAAGTTGGATGACTTTTGAATTGACTTGCTATTGCATATATTTGGATGTAGCATCACAATCAGAACATTGCTCTTGAACCATGCAGGAAATACCTAAAAAACACAGACAGATGTTAATTCTGCCAACACCACGTTTGTAAAGGAAATCCTTCCTCCCCTCTCAGCCTTCGTCTCTTTAGGCCTTCATGCATGAGCTGTAGAACATTGACTGAACTCTAGCTGAGCATGTGATGAATAATAAACACCCCAGTTTTTGTGGAGGTCATGGTCTAACAGGGGAGATTGACATGTAGATCAGTAACTATATCACATGATAAATGTGACAATGAAATATTTTCATGTAACCAAGAAGAGGCTGTGATTAAGTTTTCCCAAGGTATCCAGGATGGCTTTTTGTTCCAAACCAGCTTATTTGTTTCCAGCTTATGATCCAGGTGGCTCATATGGTAGAGAAGTCCAAGTCACTCAGTCGTGTCCGACTCTTTACAACCCCATGGACTGTATAGTCCATGGAATTCTCCAGGACAGAATACTGGAGTGGGTAGCTTTTCCCTTCTCCAGGGGATCTTCCCAACCCAGGGATTTGTCTCCTGCCTGGAGAATTCCATGAGCCTGGCAGGCTACAGTCCATGGCATCACAAAGAGTCAGACATGACTGAGCATCTTTCACTTTCACTTTATGATCCAGGGGAGACTTTGTAGTTCTATTAAGAGGTCTGTGGTTAGCTCTTTGAGAGATGGGCCCCCAGATGAAGTGACCTTAAAAAAGTGTGTGCCGGGACATCGTTTCTGAGAAGGGGCCAGGTCTGAAATGTCACTCCCATAGGGTTTCCTTGGGATCCCCAAAGACCTTGTCTGTACAACTATGAGAATTTATTGCTGGAGGAGCTATGTATGTTGCCCGTGGTTATACCCAGGGGTGTGTTTTAAATGTTTAACATAAAAGTTATAACTTATTGACATAAAAGATGTATAGCTCATATCTTACAAATACTATTAAAATATAACATTTATTGTAAATCTCATAGAGTCAGCTGATTATAACAAAAGGCTTTTGTTGATTTTTGCTGAACTCTTGTATCTGTAGCCAACCTATAGTAGCAATCCAACCATAGTTTGACAAAATTGGACTGCAAATGAATGTCTGATTACAGTCTGATTCAGCAAAGAAGTTGCTCTCGTCATTCATGAATGAGTACAGTTCCAACATGAATGACTCAACAAAGACATATATCAGTACTGTATTCATTTGTCAATGATGTGAGAGAGTTCTGCACTGAGGCAGATATTAGATATTGGAAGAATTTTTTTTTCATCTTTTTTTGTACTACTCGTGGTGTGACAGCCAGACATAGCACAGTTTAAGTTTATTTTCTTCATTGCCTTCTTAAGTCTAGACAGTGAACAAAACAATAAATCAAGCCTTGATTCATAACATTTGTTAATTTCCATGGTGTAAGTACTCCACTGTAACCAATTTCAGGCTACCAACAAGGTATCATGGAATGCAGAATTGAGAAGGGATATGCAACAAGGCACCTTTTTATAGTATTTCCACTACACACATAAGAGTATACTTAGTAGGAAAATGTAGTAAATTAATGAGGAGGTGATGAGGTTTGAGTAGTACATTTAATACCTTTGTTTTAAATATAATTTATTGTTGCATTTGCCACCTATTACTCCACATTTGACAACTTCCTGGATGAAGATTTTCATTCCAGTCCTAGGATATTTGGAAGACCTCTTTCAACACATATGTATTCTCTATAAGGATTAATAAATGAATTCCTTTCAAGGACAGAATCACATAAAGATGGAAGAAAGTTTTGGATTCAGACAGACCAGAGTTTAAACCTGACTCTGTCACTTACTGGTCATTAGGAATTGAGCTAGTAACTTACATCTCTTTTTCCTTGGCTGTAGAATGAAAATAATGGTACCTAAGTTTCACAGTTCTTGAAGGGTTTAATGAAGTAATTTGAAGGTATGTAACACATACTGGATGGAAGTAACACATAATTAATGGCAACTCTTACTATTAAATATAACCTACGCACATTAGGAATGCACTATGTATTAAGTCGCTCAGTCATGTCTGACTCTTTGCAATCCTATGGACTGTAGTCCGCCAGGCTCCTCTGTCCATGGGATTCTCTAGGCAAGAATACTGGAGTGGGTGGGTCGCCATTTCCTTCTCCAAAGGATTTTCCCGACCCAGAAGTCGAACCCGAGTCTCCTACATCCCTTGCGTTGGCAGGCAAGTTCTTTAGCACTAGCACCACCTGGGAAGCCCCGCCCTCCCAGCCCCCCGCCCCCGACACACACTAGAATGAATGGACTCAAATACTTTTTTTTCAATGAAATGAAACAGTGGTGATTGAATGGAGAGGTTGAGAAGCATATGCTCCAGTGGACAGGGGCCATGTGAGGATTCAGTCTTTACCTTCAGATACTCAACCTTGAGTTCTGTGCCTGGGAACAAGCCAAGTCATAGAAATAAGAGCCAGGAACCACAGCCAGCCCTGTACTTGTTCTGGGTCTTTTTCCTGGGTGGGAGGAACATTTAAAATTGACTTATTGATTTCTATCTTATTTCCAAAACAATAAATGTTTATTGTAGAAGCTTTAGAAAATATAGGTAAGTCAAAATCACCAGTAAGTCCATACTCATCAATAATCATATAACCTCTATGAACACTTTGGTGTTTTTCTCCATACATTAATTTTTTTTTTCTTTTGCAAGAATTTAATAATACTCTATTTCATACTTCAATTTCTTTGACTTACCAAATAGCATGGACATCTTTCAATGTTAATAAGTATTCTTTCCAAGCATTAATTTTCATAGCCATATAATGTGTGATTATAGGAAGGTACCTTCATATGTGTACCAAGCACACTAGTGAGTGCTGGACATATATATTATTTATAATAACATTAATATTATCCATAATCAGATCTCTCCTTCAGAAGGAGAATTTTCTAGGTCAAAAGGAATGCACGTTTTACATTTAATATTAAAAACAAATCTCTCTTCATTTTGAGGCTCTTCTGACCTCATCTTCTGGAAGGTGTTCACACCTGGTTCATGAGAATGAATTTCAGACTCAGCAAGGCTGGCAGGTACAGACCTTCTTCTAGCTTCCACTCATCTTCCTCACTGTGACAAGGGGAACAAAGACTACTAGAGCTTTGACTAGAGCTGGTCTTGGGATTCCTTGTCCCTGAAATGCCCCCTCTGCGTTCAAGAGTTCCTCTTGGTGCTCATGACATAAGGACAACTTTCTATCCCCTGAACACTTACCTTACACTATACTCTCTTCTGCCTTTGCTTTCTTTTAGCCTCTTGCTTAAAAATAAATCCCAGAACCCTCTCTAACGTGTCTTCAGCAAAACCTCGGAAAATGTTGCCTTATTTATTCCCTCTCTCCTTCACCCTTCCTTTCCCTGACTTTGCTCTGTCCCGCTCTCTTTGCTTGGCTAATTGTTAGCTTCTCAGTCTAGGTTTCTACTCGGAACGGGTCCAGCCGGTGAGGGTACTGGTGCTCCCTGACCTCTCCTGCCATTGTGTGCCAGGAATCTCCCCGCCCCCATGTCTCCCCTTCCCTCCCTCCTATATCCCCTCCCCCCGCTTCTCCCACAACCCTGTCCAGCCCTGGGCCATTTCAGGGATTCTCCTGTGTCTGACGGAAGAGGGGTTGAACTGCTGGATGGAAGCATGAGGGTTTCCAATGACCTGGTATGTCTCTAACTCATACTGTTTTTATTTTAAAGGTGTAAGTGTCCCTTCTGACTTAGAGACCAGTCCTGTGAGCCAGCTACTATTTCCGTCTGGGGACATTAAGTGTACCTAACAGGGGCTTCTATTACTAGCGGTTCAGTGTCGTGGTTGAGGATAGAGGCTTTGGAATCAGAAAACCTGGGTTCAAACTGTGACTGTGTGTCTTAGACCTGTATTCTTTCAGAATTCACCCAAGTCCCCCTGCACCAGTTCCTTCATCTGCAAAGTGAGAATTGTAATGGTGCCAGCTGTGCGAGGTTGTTGGGAGAATGAGAAAAAGTGTGTTTAATATTACTTTCAATTGTTATTATTCAATAATTGTATAATTATTAATTATACAATTAATATTGTATAATTGAAATATTACTATTCTTTCAAAAAGTAATCATATTTCAAAAATACTACACCACTATTCAAACACCACTCTTCAAACTAAATGACAACCTTCACCTCAGTCAGTTCCATTCAGTCGCTCAGTCATGTCCAACTCTTTGCAACCCCATGGACTGCAGCACGCCAGGCCTCCCTGTCCGTCACCAACTCCCAGAGTTTACTCAAACTCAAGTCCATTGAGTCGGTGATGCCATCCAACTATCTCATCCTCTGTCCTCCCCTTCTCCTCCCGCCTTAAATCTTTCCCAGCATTAGGGTCTTTTCAAATGAGTCAGCTCTTTGCATTAGGTGGCCAAAGTATTGGAGTTTCAGCTTCAGCATCAGTCCTTCCAATGAATATTCAGGACTGATTTCCTTTAGGATGGACTGGTTGAATCTCCTTGCACTCCAGGGGACTCTCAAGAGTTTTCTCCAATACCATAGTTAAAAAGCATCAATTTTTCACCGCTCAGCTTCCTTTATAGTCCAACTCTCACATCCATACATGAAAAACCATAGCTTTGACTAGACAGACATTTGTTGGCAAAGTAATGTCTCTGCTTTTTAACATTCTGTCTAGGTTGGTCATAGCTCTTCTTCCAAGGAAGAAGCATCTTTTAATTTCACCTAGTCAATGATAAATGCACCCAGATGGCTCAGAGGAGGTAACCATGTAGAGGTATCCTTGGAACAGGGGCCTGCACATAACAAGTGTTAGCTATTGTTATTCTGCAAATATTTATTAGGAACTTAATAATGATGCATTATAATGCAATACAATGGATAAATTACACTGTATAATAAACAAGTGCACTGTATTCAAATATATTTACTATAATATAGATAGTTGTATTGTGCAATAAATCAATTGTATAATTGAATTAACCAAAAAGATGCTCAAACACATGAGTATAAAAATGGGGATTAAAACAGTGAAATGTTACTTTTTATGTTTTTCGTTTTGGCCAGGATTAAAAACAGTGGTAGTTCTAATGTTGGTGAGGACCTGGGAGAACAGGCATTGTTTTTGGCACTCTTGCTGGGAGTAACTAAAACTGACATTAAGTATACCCTTTTGAACGGTCACACTACTTTTCAGAATTTATCCTAAGAAAATGATCATTTTTCTAAGCTGTAATCTCAGGACTTGTCTTTGTAGCATTTCACGTGATTATAAAAAATTGTAGAACATCTTGAAGGTCCATCAGTATGAGAATGATTAGGTATATTTTGATATTCTAATTCTATGCTGCCTTTAACAGTTACGATATGAATTTGTATTCTTTTACATAGAAAGAGTGCATAATTTATTAAGTGATAAGATCAAGTTACAAAACATGCTCTGGCATGATTGGGCATCTCTTTAAAATGTACCTCAATGTATATGCATGTGTATGTACGTGTATGAGTATGTATGTGCTCTGTGCACATAGTAAAAATTCTGAACGTAAATACATGAAAAATTTAACAGTGGAGGAGTTTTAGGAGGTGGACTTTATTCTTGAAACATCTCTATGAAATTTGAAGTTTTTACAATGAATATGTAATAATTTTATAATCAGAAGAAAAGAATAAAGTTTTTTTCTCTTATTTGTTAAAGAAAAAAGGAACCTATTCTTTGCAAAGCAAGGTGCTGCCAGTGGGTAATTAAAACAAGCACCCTGTCTGCAGGCTAAAGAAAACAATGGGAGATGGACCATGGTGTGCAGTGGGAGCTAAGAGATGAATTATTCCAACTACCTGGGGGAGGGGCTTCAAAGAGGAAGGGACATTTGAACTTGGCCTTGAAAGATGAGAATCAGGGGGACATCATAAAAAACTTTGGGATTGATAAAATTATGCATAAGCTGTTTATAGTTGAACTAAAGTGCTGGGTTTTCTCAGCCATAAAAAGGAATGCAAGTGGGTCATTTGTAGAGACATGGATGGACCTAGAGACTGTCATACAGAGTGCAGTAAGTCAGGAAGAGAAATACACATTATATATTAATGCACATTGTGGGATCTGGACAATGGTATAGGTCTTATTTGCAAAGCAGAAATAGAGACAGATATAGAGAACAACCATATGGACACCAAGGGGAGAAACAGGGTGTGTGGGATGAATTGGATGATTGGGATCAACATATATACACTATTGATACTATGTATAAAATAGATAACTAATGAGAACCTACTGTATAGCTCAGGGAACCCTACTCAGTGCTCTGTGGTGACCTAAATGGGAAAGAAATCCAAAAGAGAGGGGATTTTACATAGACACACACATTTGGCTGATTCACTTTGCAGAAACTAACACAACAATGTAAAGCATCTGTGTGTGTGTATGTGTGTGTGTGTGAGTGCTCAGTTATGTCCAACTCCTGTGACCCCATGGACTGTAGCCCACCAGGCTTCTCTGTCCATGGAATTTTCTAGGCAAGAATACTGGAGTGGATTGCTGTTTCCTCCTCCAAGGGATCTTCCCCACCCAGGGATCAAACCCATGTCTCTTGCATCTCCTGCATTGACAGGTGAATTCTTTACCACTGTGCCAAAGCAACTGTACTCCAAAAACTTTTTTTTAAAGATGTGTTGAGTTTCTGCCCCAGAATTGCTCCTCAGAAAATAAGTTGGGATCTTTCAAGTTCTCTCATGTTATGGGATTCTCTTTCAGTTGTTTTACTTTGAAAATTCACATTAGCCTGAATTGACCTAAATCAACATTAGTTTTCAGTGCTTAGGGAGGTTCCCAGCACTGATTTAGGAATTACTCCTTTGGGTATGATTTCATAGTGGCAAGAATTAAATATATCATGGGGCTTCCCCAGTGGCTCAGTGGTAAAGAATCTGCCTGCCAATGCAGTAGATGCAAGAGACACAGGTTTGATCCCTAGGTCAAGAAGATCCCTTGGAGGAAGAAATGGCAACCCACTCTAATATTTTGCCTGGAAAACTCCATGGACAGAGGAGTCTGGTGGGCTACAGTCCTTGGGGTTTCAAAGAGTTGGACACTGCTGAGCAACCAAACATGCACACACAGAATTTATCATAAATGCGCCTTTTAGAAATCACTTTACAAAGCAATGTGATTATGTTGTGAAAGTCATGAATATACATATAAGTATAAATAAATGGAAAAATCCACAACAGTTATAATGATATGTGAAAATAGTACTGTGGTTTAGGATAAGCTTTTCATATTAGCATCATACACAGACTCAAAATTGCTCCATCTCAAATAACTTGTATGGAAATGAAAATGAAGTTCTCTTGAAAATGGACTCCAAAAAGTCCTAGGTGATGAAAACTGATGTTAGAATAAAATTATTTCATGAAATATGGAAATGGGAAAAGCACTATTTCTAAGTCATGGGGTCACAAGGAGTTGGATGTGACTGAGCACTCATGTGATTTTTAATATATGTGATTTTGCATAAAAGCCTCTTCATGAAGGTGAAAGAGGAGAGTGAAAAAGTTGGCTTAAAACTCAACATTCAGAAAACGAAGATCATGGCATCTGGTCCCATCACTTCTTGGGAAATAGATGGGAAAACAGTGGAAACAGTGTCAGACTATATTTTTGGGGGCTCCAAAATCACTGCAGGTGGTGACTGCAGCCATGAAATTTAAAAGACGCTTACTCCTTGGAAGGAAAGTTATGACCAACCTAGATAGCATATTCAAAAGCAGAGACGTTACTTTGCCAACAAAGGTTCGTCTAGTCAAGGCTATGGTTTTTCCAGTGGTCGTGTATGGATGTGAGAGTTGGACTGTGAAGAAAGCTGAGCACCGAAGAATTGATGCTTTTGAACTGTGGTGTTGGAGAAGACTCTTGAGAGTCCCTTGGACTGCAAGGAGATCCAACCAGTCCATTCTGAAGGAGATCAGCCCTGGGATTTCTTTGGAAGGAATGATGCTAAAGCTGAAACTCCAGTACTTTGGCCACCTCATGTGAAGAGTTGACTCATTGGAAAAGACTCTGATGCTGGGAGGGATTGGGGGCAGGAGGAGAAGGGGACGCCAGAGGATGAGATGGCTGGATGGCATCACTGACTCGATGGACATGAGTCTGGGTGAACTCCGGGAGTTGGTGATGGACAGGGAGGCCTGGCGTGCTGCGATTCATGGGGTCGCAAAGAGTCAGACACGACTGAACGACTGAACTGAACTGATGTTACTCAGTTACACTACATATTATAAGTAGGCATTTGGCTAGTTTGTCTCTATTCCCTCAAAGTTATTTCCCTGGTTTTTTCATTGAAAGAAAATGGGAAATTGGTATTTAGGGAGTTGACTTATATTCAGACAGTAGGATATTTCCTGTGTTCAGCATACAGGTGTGTCTGATATCTATGTTATTTCAACTTGTGATATTCTAATAAGCAGTAGTAACAACAACTATCAGCTTTGCCGCCTCTTGTAAGCTGTGGAATGTGTCTTTTATAACTTCATTTTGATTTCTTGGCATAAGCTTATAATGCAGATGTATTGGTTTGCTGTCGTAACAAGGTACTACAAACAGTGGTGTGAACAACAGAAATTTGCCCCAGTTCTGTTGGAGGCCAGATGCCCAGCATCAAGCTGTCTGCAGTCTTGGTTCCTTCTTAGGTCTGGGAGGGAGGACCTGTCTACTCCCCACCCTAGCTTCTGGTGGTTTGCTGGCAATCCGGTGTGTCTTGGCCTGTAGAAATGTCACCCCGATCTCTGACTTCATCTTCACCTGACGTTTTCCCTTGTGCCTGTCTGTCTCCAAAGTCCCCTTTCTGTAAGGACAAAAAGGAGTCCTGGAGTAGGGCCCACCCCAGTGACCTCATTTAAACTGGCTTATCTCTGTAAAAAGCTCATAAGGTTACGTTCTGAGGTAATGGGAATTAGGATGTCAACATATGGATTTGGGGCAGGGAGTGTAATTCAGCTCAAAGCCAGCAGGTATACCATTGCCCTTCTACAGATGAGAAAATCGAGACCTGAAGTTGCACAGTTAGAAAGTGGTGGAACTGAGACTGGAACCCTGCTTGGTCTGGAGCCAGCCCTCTCACCTGCTCTGCCCTGCCATCCTGTCTTCCTGGTCTGCCTTCGGATGGATGCTGCCTAATGGAAATTCTCTCAGCACCTGCAGGGTCTGCAAGGTTTTATCTGAAGCATTGACACTACAGTGAAACTCTTTCATCCTGATAGCTTTATGTTCAGTTGTGAACCAAAGTACAAATAGATAAGCTTTCATGTTTGTATAATTAGTCTTCACCCTTAGGGAATCTGGTAGCTAAAACCTGAGGTCATGGTCCTTTCTTCTGTTCATTAATTATTGATTAGGTACCTGCTGTAGGTAGGTAATGCTGAGAAAATATAAAAAGACAGGACCCTGGCCTCATCCATTCCTCTTGCTAGTCTGAAATGTGCATAATCAAATTAAAATTTAAAGTGGGAAGCCCACATGTGAGAATAAATTTGGCTTAGAAATCATGGCAGAACTTTTGATTTTTGATTAGTTTCAGAAAAATAAACCTACCCCAGCCTCAGTGTTTTAGAACTTCCTCTGGCTTGACAGTGCTCCTTTGAAGAACAGAGGGTTCGGGGAGGAACTCATGATACCTTTCAGGATTCTGAGAGAACTAACAGATGGTTACTAGTTTTCGGATGGAGGGATAGCAGCCTTCACTGAACTGTGTCCAGCCCTGCACGGGGAGCTTGATCTACATGGTCTCACTTCACTGCATTCTTGAAACAACTGCTGTCGCTGGTGCTATTTTCTCCATCTTAGAGATGAAGAAAGTGAGTCTGAATGAGGTCAGAGAGCAAGGGAGTGTAGTCGCTCCTTCCACAGACGTGTCCCGGGTTCCCTCACTTTTCAGGCACTGAATATACAGTGGTTGTGGCACAGTCCAGTCCCTGCCCTTGGGGTGCACAGACACGGACCATTGGCAGAACAGAGTGCCCTCTGGCTTCACCCATCTCAAAGCCTATGCATTTAACCAGCATGAAAGGACAAATGCCATTCAGGTTAAAAAGAAGGGTGGATAGGACCACTCCCAGCAAAGCCCCATCGGTTGGATAAAAAATAAAAAACATCTGCCTGGCGGAATGGCACTAGCTTGGTCCTGATCTCTACCAGCACCGGGGAACTGCAGTCTAACCCCACCGAACACAGCAAGTGGAGTCGCAAACTCCATCCCATAAAATGTGGGGTCACATTATTGCTCACTGAGAGGTGAATGCAAAGGCTGGGTGAGTTTTCTGCCAATTGTTGATTACCATATCTCCAAATGAGCATTATCTTGTGGTTCAGGAACACAGGGATTCACAGTTATCTTTCTAAAGAAATGAATAACCTTCAGAGGAATATAATCTAACTGAACCTTCCATTTCTAACTATGTGTTATTGTGGTAAGTGTGTTCCTCAAATCTTATTTCTTTTTATTTTTCTTATGGCTCTAACCCAAAGTCTGATAATTCTTTATTGTGGGGAGGTTGTTGTGCATTGTAGGAAGTTTAGCACATCCTTGGCCTAGACCCTCTAGATGCCAGTAACACATCCCTCCAGTTGTGACAAGCAGAAATGTCTCTGGACATTGCCAAATGTTCCGTTTGGGCAAAATAGCCCCTGGGGCTGCAGGTGAGAATTACTTCTCTAGCCCTATGGTACTTTGCATGATCAAAAGGCTAGTCAACCAGCAAATATTATTGGGTTTCATTGTGTTGTGCACGGGGCTCTGTGTGAGAAGGTACTAGGCCCACAGCATGACTGGAGTTGTGCTGGGCAGACAGGACTGTGTTTGAAGGCAAAGAAGGAAACAGCAGGTCGGAGAGGTCACAGGTGGTAAGCAGCACCTGCTGAGGGAGGCATCAGGCAGTAGGTGAGTGGGCATGGAGCATGGAAGAATGTGAGCAGGAATGCTCGAGGCCTGTTTGGGTCCCAGAAGTGCTGTGTGAGAGCAGAATACAACAGAAGGGAGGGCAGGTATATTGGGATCAGAGAGCTTTGAATGGCTGCACACAGCTAGGGGGAGAAGTCTCAGGAGCTCTCTCTGTTAAGAGAGGCTTCTGGTCGGGATGGGGGTTTGGAGGGAAGTAGGAAATTCCATGGAATTCACCATCGTCCTGAATCCAACACCTCTTTCTCACCGCCTGGAGTTGGAGATCTCCACCCCTGCCCTCTGCCAATAAGTGAGAAGTTGCCCCTCTCTTCTCTGCATCTCTTTGGCTGTTTTCTTATTTTTGCCCATCATTCCCATTGGTTTGGTTGTCTCCAGTTTTCTAGAGGGAGACTCTCAATCTAATTGGCTTAACTAGCTGCCATAACCCTCACTGGGCATAGTTTTTGTGCTGGCCACATCACAGGTCATGGTCAGCCTGTAGCTGGACTGCTTTTGAGTCAGGTGCCTAGCTGTTTTCCAATGAGTGGCTCTGTCTTACTTGCGGATCACCCCTAAGCTGCTTCCCACAGAAAGGGATGTGAAGATGGTACCATGGTTGACATGTTTGGGGTAACACCCTAAGGAGTCCAAATTCTAACTCGGAATAATCAGAAGAGAGAGACCCAGGTCTCTAGGATTGTGAAGGAGTAAAAACTGAGCCCTGAGGGCTCCATGTTTACAGGGCATAGTGGCCTGGTGAAGTCTTAGCTGGGTTCATACCACAGTCTGTTCACTTACTCATAAGGAATTTCAGGCAGATTTAATCTCCCTCAGTCTCAGTTTCAAGATTGAGGATGGTGATAATAGATCACACATCTCCAAAGTGTGAGGACTTTGTCTTTTTTGCTGCTGGATCGCCAGCAACTAGTAGAGTGCCTGGCACACAGTAGGTGCTCAGTTCAGTTCAGTCGCTCAGTCATGTCTGACTCTTTGCGACCCCATGGACTGCAGCACGCCAGGCCTCCCTGTCCATCACCAACTCCCAGAGTTTATTCAAACTCATGACCATTGAATGAGTGATGCCATCCAACCATCTCATTCTCTGTCATCCACTTCTCCTCCCGCCTTCAATCTTTCTCAATATCAGGGTCTTTTCAAATGAGTCAGCTCTTCGCTTCAGATGGCCAAAGTATTGGAGTTTCAGCTTCAACATCAGTCCTTCCAATGAACACTCAGAACTGATCTCCTTTAGGATGGACTTGTTGGATCTCCTTGTAGTCCAAGGGACTCTCAAGAGTCTTCTCCAACACCACAGCTCAAAAGCATCGATTCTTCAGTGCTCAGCTTTCTTTATAGTCCAACTCTCACATCCATACATGACCACTGGAAAAACCATAGCCTTGACTAGACGGACTTTTGTTGGCAAAGTAATGTCTCTGCTTTTTAACACACTGTCTAGGTTGGTCATAACTTTCCTTCCAAGGAGTAAGCGTCTTTTAATTTCATGGCTGCAGTCACCACCTGAAGTGATTTTGGAGCCCCCCAAAATAGTCAGCCACTGTTTCCACTGTTTCCCCATCTATCTGCCATGAAGTGATGGGACTGGATACCATGATCTTAGTTTTCTGAATGTTGAGTTTTAAGCCAGCTTTTTCACTTTCCTCTTTTACTTTCATCAAGAGGCTCTTTAGTTCTTCTTCACTTTCTGCCATAAGGGTGGTGTCATCTGCATATCTGAAATTATTGGTATTTCTCCTGACAATCTTGATTCCAGCTTGTGCTTCTTCCAGCCCAGCATTTCTCATGATGTACTCTGCATAAAAGTTAAATAAGCAAGGTGACAATATACAGCCTTAATGTACTCCTTTTCCTATTTGGAACCAGTCTGTTGTTCCATGTACACTTCTAACTGTTGCTTCCTGACCTATATACAGATTTCTCAAGAGGCAGATCAGGTGGTCTGGTATTCCCATCTCTTTCAGAATTTTCCACAGTTTATTGTGATCCACACAGTCAAAGGCTTTGGCATAGTCAATAAAGCAGAAATAGATGTTTTTCTGGAATTCTCTTACTTTTTCAATGATCCAACAGATGTTTGGCAATTTGGTTCTTCTGCCTTTTCTAAATCCAGCTTGAACATCTGGAAGTTCACGATTCACGTATTGCTGAAGCCTGGCTTGGAGAATTTTGAGCATTACTTTACTAGTGTGTGAGATGAGTGCAATTGTGCGGTAGTTTGAGCATTCTTTGGCATTGCCTTTCTTTGGGATTGGAATGAAAACTGACCTTTTCCAGTCCTGAGGTCACTGCTGAGTGAGTTTTCCAAATTTGTTGGCATATCAAGTGCAGCACTTTCACAGCATCATCTTTTAGGATTTGAAATAACTCAACTAGAATTCCATCAACTCCACTAGCTTTGTTCATAGTGATGCTTCCAGAGGCCCACTTGACTTCACATTCCAGGGTGTCTGGCTCTGGGTGAGTGATCACACCATTGTGATTATCTGGGTTGTGAAGATCTTTTTTGTACGGTTCTGTGTATTCTCGCCACCTCTTCTTAATATCTTCTGCTTCTGTTAGGTCCATACCATTTCTGTCCTTTATCGAGCCCATCTTTGCATGAAATGTTCCCTTGGTATCTCTAATTTTCTTGATGAGATCTCCAGTATTTCCCATTCTATTGTTTTCCTCTACTTCTTTGCACTGATCACTGAGGAAGACTTTCTTATCTCTCCTTGCTATTATTTGGAACTCTGCATTCAAATGGGTATATCTTTCCTTTTCCCCTTTGCTTTTCACTTCTCTTCTTTTCACAGCTATTTGTAAGGCCTCCTCAGACAGCCATTTTGCTTTTTTGCATTTCTTTTTCTTGGGGATGGTCTCGATCCCTGTCTCCTGTACAGTAAGTAGGTGCTCAGTACTTGTTAATTGATTAAGAAAATAAATAACATTTATTGAGTGTTAACAACATCCCAAGGGCTATTCTAAGCCTCTTCTATGTCCAACTCATTAATCCTCACAAGGGTGGCAAGAAATAGATATTGTTACTACTCCCTTTTTGCAAACCAGGAAACTGAGAACCAGAAAGGCTAAGTCACATAGTGGAGATACCTACAAATAATACAGGAGGCCTAGCTATATGAGTTTAAGCTCTTAGCTACTTTACTGTGGTCCTTTTGAATACATGATTAATTTATATACATACTCTATGAAAAGAGGAAACCCTTAATGGATGGTAACCACTTAAAAAAACAACAGCAGCAACAATAAAAACTTTCCATTAAAAGTTAGGCCCTAAAAACAATGAAAAGGAATGAAGAGTACCTCAGTGCTGTCTCGTGTGTGCATGCTCAGTCGTGTCTGACTCTTTGTGACCCCATGGACTGTAGCCCACCAGGCTCCTTTGTCCATGGGATTTTCTTGGCAAGAACACTGGAGTCGGTTGCCATTTCCTCCTCCAGGGATCTAACCCGAATCTCTTGTGTCTCCTGCATTGAGCAGACAGATTCTTTACCAACTGCGCCACTTGGGAGCCACCTCAATTCTAGGTATTACACGAATGCTTATAAGCGGCACAGTCTCTCTGTCCGTCTCTGAAAAGTTGGTGTATTTGAAAATAATAGTCAATGTTTGCCATATGGTTTACTGTTTTCTAAGAACTTTATGTATTAACTCAATTAGTTCTCCCCCAAATCCAGTGAGGTAGGTATTTATTATACCTTCCGTTTACAGGGGACTTCCCAGGTGGCTCAAAAATTGAAGAATTTGCCTGCAGTGCAGGAAACCAGGGTTTGATCCCTGAGTTGGGAAGATCCTGTAGAGAAAGGAATGGCAACCCACTCCAGTATTCTTACCTGGAGAATCCCAAGGACGGAAGAGTTTGGCAGGCTACAGTCCAAGGGGTCACAGAGTCGGACATGACCAAGCAACCAAGCACGAGAGCAAGCCCCGTTTACAGAAGGAAAAACAAGAGGCATAGAGAGCTTAGGTCACTGCCCAACATCACACAGCTAGGAAGTGTTGAAGCTGGAATTTTAATTCAGGTGATCTGGCTCTTCATCACGAGGCTACACTTTGCGAGAAGAGTACCTTGTTTGGACAGATCACGGTGACACAATCTAAGTAACGATACTAAGACTTTTCGGACAGTCTTCATTTCCCCAAAGTCGGTAGTACTTTAAATCCTAGATGTGATTCAGTCTGATTCTTTCATGGCATGAAAATACCTCCACAGACTCTATAAGTTGTGTGCAATCTCTGCTTCATTTTGCATGCATCCTTGAAGAACATTGTTTTTCTTTACGTTACTTTATGGCTTTTATTATCTGGACATTCTCCCATATTATCTCAAATATACTATGAGCTCCTTGAGAGCCATTTTCTCTTCCAGAGCTACTTCACACCATGATCCTGATCACAGGGTCTTTCAAATGCATATGAACCTATTTAAACACCACTCACTTCTTTGATTCATTTATTTCATTTGCAGTTAATGGAAATACACTGATCATCTGTTGTGCTCCAAGCAATGGTGGAGGGTTACAGAGGTGGATGAGGCAGGATCCTTATACCTGAGAGCTTGCAGTCTAGTGGGGCCAGTGTGCAATGCAAGGAGCCAAGTGTAATAAAAGGCAGAATGAAGGAGTGCTCATCTCAGATAGGAAATGGGTGTTGTGCAAATGCTGGGAATGGAGGGATTGATTTTGCCCAGAGAGAAGGGGATATTGTACCTGGATCGAGAGAAACAGTGATAATTCTATTGGGAAGGAGGGCAAGGTCCTTGTAGGTAGATGCTCAGAGATGAAGTGACAGAAGCAGGTGGGGCCTAAATCATTAGAGAATCTTGAAGGGCAGGTGAAGGCATTTGAACTTCATTCTGTAGGCAGTGGGGAGCCATGAAAGAATTTTGAGCAGGAGAGGGACATCATCACCATGTATTTTAGGAAGGTAAGTGTCTCCAATGTGAAGACAGACAGGGAGGAAGGGACTGGATGTTGGGAGCTCGCCTCATAGGTCACGTCAGTTGCCCAGGTGAAGGATGACAAGATCCCACTTACGGCAGGGGAAGCGGGGCGGGGAAGGGGAGATGACTATATGTGCCTGTGGATGTGAGACTGATACAACCCCGCTGTCAGAGGTAATGGAGTTGGAGGCACTGAAGATAAGGAGTTCAGTTTCATTAAGATGAGTTTGTAGTAAGCAAGGACAACCCAGTGGACCAGATCGGATTCTCCTTTCCCGTAACCCAGGAGCACCTCACAGTAACAGCCTGATGCCACATGACCTGCATCGAGGCATTCGTCTTGTCCTTTGAAGAATACTAGTAGAGGAAGACATCAGTCCTTTCCCACGGAAGCTGAGTTACTCAGAGGCAGGGTGCAGACCAAGGTCAGTTCCACCAGCACCAGATCCACATCCAGAAAGCAACTGGGGACAGGGGTCGTGTGAGCGGTCAGATGAGGAAGATGTTTGAAGAAGCAAGTTCAGAAAGGAAAGAGGTGTGACTCAGGAATGTGAGCTATCTGCCCAGGGCAAGTGGGAAATCTCCAAAGTTCAAGCTCACTGATGAGGGCTGGGTAATCCCCCAAAGACCTGTCTCTGGAGGGCTCACATGCTGAGGAGTGTGAGGGTCTTTCTGGGTATCTCAGGCGAGTTTTCCTCCTTCCCTGGAGCCTGGCTTCTAGGCTGGTATCTGTGCACATAGTCTGCTCTTCCCTTTTACTGTCATTCATGCCTCAAAACTGCTGGCCCCTACATGGTTGACATGCCCTATCAGTGCTGGAGATGCAAAGATGAATTCACACCAGGCTGTAGACTCAGAGCTCACAGTCCCTCGGGGGAGGCAAAAAAGGCAGGAAGGAGTTACTGAACGCAAAGGAGGGAGTCATTCATTCAGCCTGGAGCAGGCAGTGTGTAGCTTGGTGGTCTCCATCCCAGAGTGGGTGATATGAACTGAATTGTGAAGAATGAGGAGCCCAGGAAACCAGAGAGTGGGGAACAGACTCCAGGGGCAACACCTCACAAACAGGTGTGCAAGTGTCCTTAGGGTGGAAGTCAAGAGCAAGGTGGAGAAGGGGACTCGCCAAAGAGGAGGAGGAGGGTGGTGAAGTGTGTCTGGGCCAGCTTGTGGAACTGAGAAGTTGGCAGTGGGGGAGATGTGATCACACTGTGCGGTAGTGGAGGGAGATGAGAAAGGGAGGAGAGATGGCAGCCATTAGAACAGCCCAGGCAAAAGACCTTGGAGGCTGGGGTTTCTGGTGCCAGGCGTAGAGAAGAGGCTGTGATATAGCTGTTGGAGATGTGGCATTCATGGAGCTTGGTGACTGTGGATGCATGGGAAGAAGGAAGACCTGGGAGATGGTGGGTTTCCCTGTCCCCAGCCTGTCCCATTCCTCTCCAGGATGCTGAGGTCTCATGGGGTCTCTGATAAGACCCAATGACAATCCTGCTCCATGTCCGTGGCAGAGCTAATAGCTGCCCGCGGACACACAGCCTTAACCACAGCAGCCTTGCTATAGACTGCCAGAGGAGAAGGGATTTCATTTTCATTTCACAAATCAAACTTGCAGTTTCAAGAATGCTAGATTTTAGCCTGCGGTTGGCTCAGGAGTCAGAGATAGCTTCCATGGTAAATGGAGGACTAGCCTTCAGGTACCAACCCCATCCAGCCCCTCACAGAGCGACAAGGGGTGGCTTTCGAGAGGATGCTTTTTGGAGGAAGAAAAAAAAAAATGAAGTGGGGGTGGGGTGGGGGGAGATGTCAAAAATCAGACACAAAAAAACTCAGGCACGACTCCAAGCCCGGCTGTGGCGTTGCCAGGAGGCCAGGTGCTGCTGCTGGAAGCCGTGCTTCCACTTGGCAGGGCCCCCGTCGTGGCGCCCGTTTCCTGAGCCTGCCCCCTGGGGCCCGGGCTCCCCTGCCGAGGGCACTGTAGCCAGAGGCACAGAGGGGCTCGCTGAGGGGGGTGGTCCAAAGGCCCAGTGGAGAAGCTCTGTCTGGAGGCTCACAGGAGGGGAGGCCACAGACCTCTTCTCTCTTCTTCTCCTGAAGCTTCAACTTCCTGGTCTCTAAGAGTCTCCTGAGCAGAAATAAAGCTCTTCTGCCCAACTCTGCACATCCTCCCAGGGCAGAAACTTGGGCCTGGTGCGGGCTGGGGACACAACAGAGGGCAGCGCTGGCCCTGAACAGGAGTGTAGGCTAGCGCTGGGTGCTGCGGGAACACCAGGACCAGCCTCGCTGCGGGGCCAGAGAAGAGCCTTGCTGGTTGGTGGTCTCCGGCCCCAGCCTCTGCCGGATCTCGCCGTGAGGCTCTGGAGCCTCTTTGAGGACACCCTCTGGATCCTGTTCTGAGTTTGAAGCCACTGTCTCCTGAAAGCAGAGCACAGGCCTGGGCCGCCTCTAGGGTGCTCTCCTTGTGCGTTTCGAAGCTGCTCTTGGTTGTTATCTTCTTTCCATGTAGAATCGTGAGGAAG
This sequence comes from Bos indicus, assembly GCF_029378745.1. Taxonomy (NCBI): domain Eukaryota; kingdom Metazoa; phylum Chordata; class Mammalia; order Artiodactyla; family Bovidae; genus Bos; species Bos indicus. The sequence continues at coordinate 63,425,785 of NC_091774.1, read as the reverse complement.
TGTGGACTCTTCCCATCCTTCAGCAGTACAAGGACGCATCTTGAAATGAGCTTCCATCCTCCACTGTGGGTCGGACTTCCCATAAAGGGGCTTCTCAGGTGGCTCAGCGGGTAAAGAACCCAATCCAGGAGACATAAGAGATGTGGATTCAATTCCTGGGTGAGGAAGATCCCCTGGAGGAGAAAATGGCAACCCACTACAGTATTCTTGCCTGGGAAATCCCAGGGACAGAGGCTGCTTATTGCAGGCATGGAGACTAATTCTGTTTCATCTGGTGATTTTTAACCCGAGTCTGTGTAGTTGGATAGGAATGAACAGTCCTGGAGCAATCAGTTATCCTGCTGACACTTATTGAATACTTCCAGGATGCTGAGCAGTCCAGGGATGGGAAGTACTCAAGTATAGTGAGAGGCTGCTTCTGGTTTATAAGACAGTATGACTTGGCCTCTGGAGCCTGATGAATTGTTTGGATCATTACTTCCTAATCTTGGGATCATAACTGCAAAGTCTCTGGCAAGTTGCTAGCTTCTCTAAGCCTCGTATCCTCATTTATAAAATGCCGTGCACCTACCTCACAGGACTGTTATGCGGCTTAAATGCGGTAGTCCACCTGGAGCACCAATTAACACGTGCCTAATAAGGACCGATAGGTGGCCCCTGTTATGAATGGTGAGCAGTAGGTATTACGGGAACAAGGCCCTAATTGAGCTCTGCTTGGAGGAGGGGATACCAGACAAGAATCTTAAAAGACAAGAAATAAGTCAGGTGAGAGGGAGGTACCTGAAAGCTTCACTTAGGGGAAAGAAAGAAAGAAAGTGAAGTCGCTCAGTCATGTCTGACTCTGTCACCCCATGGACTGTAGCCCACCAGGCTCCTCTGTCCATGGGATTCTCCAGGCAAGAGTACTGGAGTGGGACGCCGTTCCCTTAGGGGAGAGCTGTGGTTAAAAAACTCTCCTTGGAACTTGGCCCATCGACAGTGGTGACCCATTCCATGACAGACAGACAAAATTACCCATCCTTCACAGGGTCTTGCTTGGGAGGTAGGCTTTGCCTTTGAGGGGCTGCAGCTCTTGTAAACTAATGGAAGGACTGAACCGTCACAAAGGCGGTAAGCTTTGTGGTGGTTTTCTGGCTTGTAATTTGCATTAGATGTAATTACATTTCCTAAACATAAAAGGAAATATTTGTGATCTGCAGAGAGGAGGCCCTAACACACAAAGGCAGGTCTCTCTTGGTTCCCTGACCCATTAACTGACAATTATGGTACCTGTGTTAAACATTTTCTAAGTGGAATAACTTGCCATAGCTCTGTGCTGTTAATGCTTGAAATAATGGCATTTCCTCCCTTAGTTGCATAAATGTCAACATTTATGATTTTAAATAATAGCACATAAAAGCCCAGCTCTGAAATATTTGCTGGCTTTCTTTGCCATCCTAATTTAGCATTTCAAGTCCTTTTACTTCTTTTATTTTTCCTCTTAGTAACTGTTGACCCACTGTAGCAGTGGGGAGGAGTAAGGGCTATGTATGGCGGAAAATAAAATAATGGGGGCGTAAACAAGAATGCAAATTTTTTCATATGAAAGAAGTCCAGAGATGTGCAGACACAGCTGGTAGGACAGGGACCCAGGCGTCTTCTACCTTTCTGCTCCACCATTCTATCATGGGGCCTCTGACTTGAAGCCATCCATGATTTAGGAAAGCTGTTGGAGCGTCAGCCACCCTGGCAACAAAAAGGAAGGAAGGAGAAGAATAGATGGATAAAACGTCCCATGGATTCAGCTTCCTTGAACAGTTTTCCTGGGAGCTCCACACAGCACTTCTGCAAACTTCTCCTCGGGCTGCACTTACACTCAGGGCCATGCCATCCATACAGGAGGCTGGAAAAAGTACCCATTTACCTGAGGGATTATTACCCAGCATAACATTCAGGTTTCCTTACCGAAGAAGGGGAGAATGGGTGCTGGGTGGCAATCAGAGTCTTAGCCAAGCAAGATAACAGTTTCCTAAAATCTGAGGATCATATTGCAATGAAGAGTGAGAATAGCTTACAGCTGCACATTCAGGTTTCTCAAAAATAATTTAAAATAACTCCTCTTTTTTTTTTCTTTTACAAAAGCAGCACAGTTTTATTGTTAGAAAATGAGACTGTGGATTCACAGAAAGATTACAATGAAAAAGTACCATGACTCCATGACATAGTGATAACTACTGAGACCATCTTGGTAACCATCCTTACAGAACTCCTCTGTGCATTCACATATTTTTAAGTAAAATGGGATTACTCTGTAGAAACCGTTTTTTTTTCTTTTTCTGTGCCTTTTTGATTTAGTAAGATAGGAGGAACATTTTTTCCTCTGTCTGTAATTATTAATCTGCTTTAGACTTCTGGTATTCCATTGACTGGACACCATAATTTCATTAAGGAACCTAATCTCTTGTTGAGCATGTTTCCAGCTTTCCCGAAGTAATACTGTAATGAATGTCCATACAGCTGAATCTCTGAATACACCTGCAATTATTTATTTGGCATAAATTCCTAAGTAAATTGAGAGTCCTAAAGATGCACAGTTTTGTGACTTCAGGTGAGTGTGCCAAACCTCCTGAGGAAGTCCCTCCCCAGCAGTGTGGAGGCTGCCCTTTGGGGTGGTCAGTTCAGACACCTGGAGAGCTGTCCTGCCTCTGTGCCTCGGATGAAGAGCTGAGCCTGTGTAGCTGTGTGACTGTCTTAGCCCCAAACACTCACTCCATCCAATGGCGATGAAGCGTGCCTATGTTTATTCTGTAATAAAATAGCGTGGTACCTGGAGGGGGCGAGAAGGAGGGGTCAGAGTATGAACTCCAAACCCAGTGACAGGACCTGCCTCTTCTGTTGGATGGTCTGGGAATCAACATGCTGAACAAAAGAGACCCAACAGAGAGACTAAAGCCAGAGGATTTGGCGTGTACTTCTGAGCAGCATTTGCTCCACTGACCTCAGGCAGGGCTTCCCCGGGTGGCTCAGCGGTAAAGAATCCGCCTGCCAATGCAGGAGACACAGGAGATGCAAGGTCAGTCCCTGGGTAGGGAAGATCCCCTAGAGAAAGAAATGGCAACCCACTCCAGTAGTCTTGCCTGGAGAATCCCACGGACAGAGGAGCCTGGCCAGCTACAGTCCAGGGGGTCTCAAAGAGTAGGACACGATTGAGTGACTGAGCATGCACCCATGCCCTCAGTCAGTATTGGAAAAACTTCCTCATGAACATAACTTGGCTGAAAATGTTTGCATCTTCTGAGCCCTGTGAAGAAACAGAGTGAACACCAAGTGGTTAATGGAGAAAACAGGAGGAGTGGAAGCAGGCCAGGGTCACTGGGACGTTAAGACGCCATCTCCTCTCTGATGGGGACCAGCTGCCAGCCTTACCCAGCCTGTGAGCCCTGTAGCTTCCCCAGGGAGCCTGACACATGCGAGGTTCCCAGACCCCAGCTCTCCTGCTCAGAAGTCTCAGTCCGGTCTCCATCACTCTGACCCCAGCCTGTCAGAGTGACCTGACTGCTGGTCTGCTCACTTTGCTGAAGGTCTGGGCTTTAGTATCCTTTGACCTTGGGCCTCTTCCAGCTCCAGGAATCAAGGCCAACTGGGTCCAAGTAAGTCTGTGTTCTTTGGGTCTTCTCATCCATCATCTTTTTTCTCTGTCTGGTTTCATGTACCTGTCGTCTTTGCCAGGCTTCTTTGCTGAAGAAAAGCCTATGAGAGAAGAGAGAAAAGGGAGAGGAGGCAGGCAGCAAGACAGACAGACAGACAGTCAGACCTTTCATTGTGTCCACAAATGGAGACTGTGACCACTTTCCCCTGACATGGGGACCAGCACGAGAGACACCAGGAAGCAAATCCCTAAGACCCTGTCACCTGGGAGATGTGGGTGAGGACCATTGAGTGATTTAGTTCAACGAGCATATTCTGAGCCCTACTAAGTGCCAGGCACCATTAGACACAGGAAAGAAGGAAGGAAGGGGAATGGGAGGAAGGAAGGAGGGAAAGGGGAAGGGAGGGGAAGTGGAGGGAAAGAAAGAAAAGAAAGCGAACTTAAAACACACTCCTTACCATCAGGGAGCTCCCAGTGTGGCAGGGGAGAAGAAACTGACCTAGATATTCGCAGTCAACCTTGCGGAGTTCTCAAAGAGATGGGGGCAGGTGCCTTGGGAGCAGAGGGCAAAGGAGACTAACTCTGCCTGGAGGGTTGGAGCAACTCCACAAAAGGGGTTTCAGATGGTCTTGAAGGAGGAGTGTGCCAGATTGAAAGAGGAGAGACAGCAGGGCAGAATGATGGTGTGAGCAAAGATGCAGAGATTTGAACGCGGTGGTAAGCTTGGGGAAAAGCAGGAGTTCCGTAGCCTGATGCTTGGGGCACGCAGAAGGTAGTGGA